>NC_136523.1:14572678-14660178 GCF_053919585.1 Euprymna scolopes | reverse complement strand
GTCTGGTGGGGGAACCAGTTTAGTCGCCGGTGACCCGACCATGAGGCAGGTAGTACTGAGTTACATGGTACCAGTAGCATATGACATGACCTGACATGTAGTTTATATTACACTGTAGAGAACGTACTGTTGATTTTTATGAAATTATTTTAATATATAATGGCTTGAAATAAAGTTTAAAATGCAAAAGTCAAGTATCATGCTTCAAATAAGCAGAAACACCATTTCGAACGCGCCCTACTCATATCGAAAGAAGTACTTGATTTTAGGTGCCTGGCCTCACTACTTGTACGGCGATAATGGTTTGCATTTAAGTTTAAAATGAAAAATCCGACTAGCATGGTCAATTGTGAGTTAAACAGAAACATTCATTTCGAACACGCCCCTGTCATATCAAAGAACCTACTGTTGATTTCATATGCTTAGCCTCTCGGCTGATGCGGTGATTTTTGTATTAGTGTATTAGCAGTTTTTAAACCCTGCCTTTTGTATTTAATCTTGCTTCCTAATCGACATAGGAGTTATCTCCCCGTTTTTTTTTGCCATGTCTTCGCTCCCATTTTTTTGACAGGCCTTTTTATTTAAATTAAAGAAATTGAATTCTTTTATTTATCTTTTTTAAAAATCTTTTTACGTGCATAAATGTTATCGGTAAATACGTGTTTCTGGCTACCAGACGTCATCAGCGTGGCTATACTTATTTTTTTTTTTTGGCAAGAATTGAACCCATAACTGCACAATCCGCAGCCTGAAGTTTTATCGCTAACCGTCAAGACCTTGTCAGATTTTATGCACAATATATATATATATATATATATATATATATATATATATATATATATATATATATATATATATATATATATATATATATATATATATAAGTTCAAAATGTAAGCAAACAATAAGGTATTTACAGCTTCTCTTCGAATTTTCGGATTTTTAAATCATACCCAAACGCATTTTATTTCCTTTTGACGGATTGACTGTTGCTATTTCTTCTGGTGAGTTAAGAGCATAATAGATTCACTGATTGATATAATAATTAAGTGATTGATTTTGTGCTACAAAACAGATACTGTCAAGAATTGTAAATTAAACTAAATTAAAGGAATAAATTGTAAGATGGTCAACATCATGAAATTTGGAATATAGACTTGGGTCATTTATTCATTATATGCTCTGTAATTACATTGAGCTTCTTAAATAAGGATTGGGATATATAAAAATGGAAATATAAGTGAATAACGAATATTTCCACGGATATATATATATATATATATATATATATATATATATATAATTTAACGAAAGCACTTTACTCAAGAGAGGAAGGGGCTAATATAGCTATCTACAGATAGACACTGTGTGTGTGTGTGTGTGTGCGTGTGTGTGTGTGTGTGTGGGTGTGTGTGTACGTGTATATGCAGGGTGGTTACACCGAGGGGATTTTATTTGGGCTGCGAATGTTATTTGGAATATTTGATCAGAGTTTACATGTAGGTAGAAGTATCCTTTTTTTCTTTTTTTTTACACGGTGGTCACCACTTATCAAGGGCCGGAAGCCACTCAGGGATAAGAGTTATTGCAAGTACAGTACGTTAGTGTGGAGATCCTCATCCCAGGTTGTACTGAAAAAAATTCTGTACAAAGAGACTTTAAACATTGGAGGACAGTGTCTAGTAGGTATTCAAGTTCTCGCCAGTAGACATTCAAGTTCTCCCGATGCGGCAATTCAAATTATCACAAAGCAAGAATTCAAGTTATCTCCAGTAGCTATACAAATTCTCCTCCTGTAGGCTTTCAAGTTATCTCTATGTAAGCATCCATGTTCTTTCAAGTAGGTATTCAAGTTCTCTCGTGTAATCATTAAGTTATCTCTAGTAGACATTCAAATTGTCTCCATATAGGAATTCAATTCTCTCCATGTAAGCATTCAAGTTCTCTATGTAAGCATTCAAGTTCTCTCCAGCAGGCATTTAAGCTCTATCTACGTAAACATGCAAGTTCTAAGTAATCATTAAAGTTCTCTCTATGTAAGCATTCAAGTTCTCCGAATATAAACATTCAAGTTCTCTCTATGTAATCATTCAAGTTCTCCGAATATAAACATCCAAGTTCTCTCTATGTAAGCATTTAAGTTCTCTCTATGTTATCATTCAAGTTTTCTGAATACAAGCATTCAAGTTCTCCTTATGTAAGCATTCAAGTTCTCTCTATGTAAGCATTGAAGTTCTCTATATGTAATCATTCAAGTTCTCTGAATATAAGCATTCAAGTTCTCTCTATGTAAGCATTCAAGTTCTCTCTATGTAAGCATTCAAGTTTTCTGAATATAAGCATTCAAGTTCTCCGAATATAAACATTCAAGTTCTCTCTATGTAAACATCCAAGTTCTCTCTATGTAAGCATTTAAGTTCTCTCTATGTAAGCATTCAAGTTCTCTGAATATAAGCATTCAAGTTCTTTCTATGTAAGCATTCAAGTTCTCTCTATGTAAGCATTCAAGTTTTCTGAATATAAGCATTCAAGTTCTCCGAATATAAACATTCAAGTTCTCTCTATGTAAACATCCAAGTTCTCTCTATGTAAGCATTCAAGTTCTCTCTATGTAAGCATTCGAGTTCTCTCTATGTAAGCATTTAAGTTCTCTCTATGTAATCATTCAAGTTCTCTGAATATAAGCATTCACGTTCTCCTTATGTAAGCATTCAAGTTCTCTCTATGTAAGCATTCAAGTTCTCTCATAGGCATTCTAGCATTCTCCAGTATACATTCAAGTTGTTTTCATATAGGAATAGACATTCAAATTCTCTTTATGTAGGTGTTCAAGTTCCCTCCAGTAAGCATTCAAGTTCTATCCAGTAGGTATTTAAGCTCTATCTACGTAGACGTTCAAATTCTCTCTATGTAAGCATTCAAGTTCTCCCTAGTAGGCATTCAAGGCTAATCAGGGATAAGGGTTAATCAATTTAAGTGATAGTAATTGTTAATATTGTAGATTGGGTAGACTTTGGTTATTTAAAGGGACAGTTCAACAAGAACTTGTTTACATTAGACTTGAAGGTTACAATACAGTAGTTGACAGGGAAGTAGGCGAATCGCACAGTGTTCCACATTCGGGCAGTTCTAGGAAGGAGCTCAATTCGTGGAACCTGCGTTTAGATTTAGGCACATATAGAGAGTAGAGGAAATTGTCGATAGTGGTTGTAGCTAGTCGAGTGTTTATTCTCCAGCAGGCATCGAAGTTTTCTCGAGTAGGTATGCAAGTTTTCTCCAGTAGACATTCGACTTCTCTCTAGTAGGCATTCATATTTTTTCCACGAAGTCATTCAAGTGTTCTCCAGTAGGCAATCCAGTTCTCTCTAGAAGGCATTCAAGTTCTTTATCTGCCTGTTAATATGTCTATTGAAAATATTTAATTCTAAAGGTAGTCCCATTTATCTGCCTGTGCTGAGCGGAGCGTGAAATGGAGGACAGAGAAAATCCACTTTCTGAGAGCAATCTCTCATATTCGAAATGGCAGAGAGAGAAGGAGGGAGGGAGAGAAAGAGAGAGAGAGAGATAGAGAGAGAGGGAGGGAGGGAGGGGGTAGTGCGTGTGTGTGGCATGGAGGGTTCGTTACTCGGTGTCTGTGGGGTCTGCTGTGAAAAACCTTTTATCAACCGTCAATGGCTCGGTTGTCGTTGGTGTGAGATATTATGTGACGTGTTTTATGGAAAGAATGTTATTCGGGTGTCAGGGAAATTCCAACAGGCGACAGTTCCGAGAAGAAAAGAAAATCACTAAGACAAGAGAAAGTTAAATCAGTAGAAAAGGGAAATTTTTTTTTTACTAAGTACTAGCGGGAGGGGTTGCCCGGCTTTGCCCGGTCGTAAGATACGCTTAAATATGATATTTTAATTTTTCCAGATTTCGTATATATTATTATAGAGTCGTGATTTTGAAAGTAAAAAAAAATGTATTTGGGTGCCATCAGCTAGAATCGAAACCGAAAGCAAAACTGAAGAATTCAAAGCTAATGACTTTACCACTTTACAAATGTGACAAGTATACGAACTTATTAAAATTAAACTAAGATAAATGTACAAAATGTATAACGATTATTTTTTTCTATTTTAACCCCTTTTTGACTTCTTAAAAACTATTTTAACCGACTAAAAATCCATAAAAGAACGGTTCATGAAAACTCTAATCATTTGAAGCTCCAAGCGCCGCTCTTCGACTTTTAGTTTTGGAAGAAATAGAGTTTGAAAATATGGAGATAAACAGACAAACATAGTGAGTTTTATACATCAGATTTAGACAAATAAAAGTACGACAAACCCAAGACAAGTACACCTGCTGATTGTCTATTCACACGATATTTAGGCACGTCCCTCGAGCAACCTGGGATTCTTATGTCAAAAACACACACAAAAAACAACCGATTTCAATTTAGACGAACTGGTATGCTGTGTCTTTTTTTCGCTAAAAATCTTTATAAAAAAATAAACAATTTTTTTTTCAAAATGGCAGGCTGAAATTTCAAGGAATTATATAATTTGTTGATATATTTACTAGTGATGGGACGATTCCAATATTTTTCCCGATTCCGATACAATTACCGATTCCGTGCTAAATTGCCGATTCCGATACAATTACCGATTCTGATTCTTTATAAATCTCTACTTATTTAACTATAAAGATTGTTATTTTCCTCGATCTTCGTAAAAAAACATGTTAAATATGCAGATATTTTCCAAAAAAGTCAAAATACATTCGTGGAGAGTGATCTATCGATTTAAGGTTTACTGATATAATAAAATCAATAAATATTTATTATTTCCATCAATGGAAAATTTTACTTTAAACAAAATCAAATTAAAAAGTCAATTAAAATAATCGTTTTTGGTATCGGAAAATAGGCATCAATTTTTCCGATTCCGATACTGATTCCGATACCCCCAAATTTTCCGATTTTTCTGATTCCCGATTTCGATTCCAAAACAATAAAAAGCAAACACTTACAATAAAAATAGAAAAAAAAATACGATATTAAAAACTAAACAATTTTTTCCTTTTAATATTTGTACTCATTTTATTTTTATTTTTTTATATACGTGCGTATTTTTATAAGAATTTTAGAGAAGAAAAAACGAACCAAAAAAATAACCGCGAACAATTTGTCATGCCTTCGTTTCTCGTGCCTTTATTTTTCTAGCCTTCATATGCCGTGCCTAAATATCGCATAAATAGAGAATCAGCATGAGCAGTTGTCGTGGCTTGTCGTACATTTGTCGTGGCTTAATTTTTCGTGCATAAATTGTCGCGCATAAATTTGTCGTGCATAAATAATAAAACTGAGAAGAGGAAGAATGGATAATAGTAAAAGAAGTTAAAAGAAAAGAAGAGAAGTCACAAAAATAAAGAACTTTAAGTAGAAAAAATCGGCTCACACACTCACACACACAACTTCACTTTTATAGATATATAGATTATATTAGACCCAATATATGGGTTGATTTAAAAAGTAAAAAAAAAAAAAAATGACCTGTGCGCCACCACCAAGGATCGAAAACAAATGTTTAGCTTACGATTTACTTATTCCTTTGACGTTAATGCCTTTGAGGTTATGAAGACATATTTGCTGCAAGGCTAAAAATTAAAACATGACCAATAACTATTACGTTACGCATGCATATTCGTAATGTCATCATACAACCTTTACCTTCAATTCTTTTTAAATTTTCACACCTTTGAACCGATTTTCCCCGGCTTAAACCCAAATAAAAAGTTTCACATAATTTCGAATACCTTATATATTAAGTTTCCTCTCTGCAGACCAAGAACTGACAGAAGAGTTTTATAGGCAAAACTTTGAAACACACACACACACACACACACACACACACACACACACACACACACACACACACACACACACACACATACACCTGTTTTTTGTTTTGGTCATCTTGTATGTATCTATGTATATATATGCGAGGGGTGTGCAATAAGTAATGCCCCTGACAAACTTCCAGTTGTCTGATCTAGCTGAAATTTTGCATGTGCAATGATTTATATCTCTACGGGTTATGTAGCAAATTACAGCTCTGAACTAATTGTGGTTTCTGTTTTACAGGTGTTTGAACTGAGTCAGGTGTAAAATGGAGCCTGTTGAATGTCGATCAGTGATCCGGTTTTTGTATTTGAAAGGACGCACACCACAGGAGACTTTTGATGAAATGAAAGAAACTTATGGTGATAATGTCCCATCATATGACCTTGTAAAACGCTAGCATCGTGAATTCAAACATGGCCGGAAGTCTGTAGAAACAGCTCCCAGACCTGGTTGCCCCCTTTCTGCCATTTATGAGGCATCTGTCCGTCAAGTTGAGGCTACCATTTTGGAAGATCGCCGCATTACTATTCGCCAAATAGCCGAAGATGTCAAGATTAGTACAGGGTCTGTGGAAACTATCATTCATGACCATTTGCTTATAAATAAGGTGTCTGCCAGATGGATTCACAGGTTGCTCACACCATTCCAGAAGTGAGAACGCGTCGAGTGCTCGAGGATGAATTTGGAGATGTGCCAAGAAGATGAGTCAAAGTTTTTCAAAAGACTACACAGGATGAAACATGGGTTAATCACTATGCTCTAGAGACCAAAGCCCAGTCAATGCAGTGGAAACAAATGTACCCTCCTCCTGCAAGACAACGCTCCGGTCCACAACTCGCATGTCGCCAGATCAGAAGCACGGGCGTGGGGTTATGAAATCTTTTCCCATCCTCCTTACTCTCATGACCTTACTCCCTCTGACTTTCACCTCTTCTCAACAATGAAATTGTTTTTGAAAGGAAAGCGTTTCCAAGATGATGCAGCCTTGATTTCTGAAGTCACGTCGTGGTTGGAGGACCAACCTGGGGTGTTCTACAAAAACGGTCTCCAGAGCTGCATCAAAAAGAGATGGGAGAAATGCATAACTCTGGGTGGTTCCTATGTAGGGAAAGTCTAATAACTGTGCCAAGTTTCGTTGCTCTACTGCTATGGGAAGTGGGTCAGGGGCATAACTTATTGCATGCCCCCGTATGTATATATATATATATATATATATATATATATATATATGTGTGTGTGTGTGTGTGTGTGTGTGTGTGTGTGTGTGTAAACTGTAGTACCTAGATATATATGTATATGAACAGCCTGCGAAAAATAGGTCGATAGATATCAATAAAGTCTATTTATATCTGTCTGTCTACCTGTCTGTCTATCTGTAAATATGACTATATCTATTTGTTTGCTTGTTAATGTTGATTGATACGTGAAGTTGACGACAGGAAACACAACTTTTGATAGCGATTTCGATTTCGGAGAGAGAAAGAGAGGGGGGGGGGAGAAAGGGGGAAACTGGTGAAAGAAGAAGAGAAAGAACGAAAACCAGAGAGAGCGAGACAGAGAGTAAGGGAGAGAAAGAGCCAGAGCGAGTGTGTGTGTGTGTGTGCGTGCGTGTGTGTGAGAGACAGAGGGAAGAGTAGTGAAAGAAGGAGAGAGAGAGAGAGAGAGAGAGAGAGAAAGAGTGAGAAAGAGCGATACAGTGAATAAGCCAGAGCGAGTGTGTGCGTGTGTGTGTATGTGTGTGTGATAGGTAGAGGGAGAGATGGGAAAGAGTGGTGAAAGAGGGAGAGAGTGAAAATGAATGAAAAAGGAAGACAGAGAAAAGGCGAATGTGGGTGTTTATGAGAGAGAGAGAGAGAGAGAGAGAGAGAGAGAATTGATGGGAGTCACCTCGTGTCTTTGGGGGTTTTCTGCGAAAAGGTTTTCGTCGATGTGAGATATTATGTGACGTGTTTTATGTAAGGAATGTGGTTCGAGTGTCAGGGAAATTCCAACAGACGAAAATTCCGAGAACAACAGAACAAAAAACAAAAAACAAAACAAAACAAAAAACAAACAAACAGTAAATCAAAGAAATTTAAATAAAATTGAAGACCAAGAAGAACTAATAGGTGAAGAGGAAGTAAAAAAAAAATAACAAAACAAAAAAGAAACAAATAATAACGTAAAAAAGAACCTATGTAAAAAAAGAAGAAGAAGAATTTAACTCATGAAAAAGATATTCTCAGACACTTTGGTGATCGTCTCATCAGTAGTAGATATCATCTTGAATTGCTTCATCCTCATCGGTGTTATCTCAAAGATAATCTTCATTAAAGTAATCCTCAGACAATTCCGGAAGTGAAGATGCCCATCTTAGCAAAAAATCAGAGTGGGGAAAGTAGGTTAATTTCTGGTTGACTGGAGGATAGTGCTGGCCTACGAAGTCAAAACTTACTTTGTGACTGCGTCCTAATTCCATGACCAGCAGTAATTATCATTCCTGTATTAATGCATGAAAAACTTGACGCTGTAAGTATAAAAGAAATTGAATTAATAAGATGCGTATTATGTATGTTTGAAGCCAAAACAACGCATTATTACAAAATAAACAGATATTTATTTTGTTTGAAATTTATGTTAAAATTCATAAATATATTTTGAAGGAAACATTCATCTTCAGTATGTCTTTTTTTTGTCATGTTGTTGTTGGAGCAGAGAATTAACCGTTTGTTGTTTCTACTGTAGTTTTTAAAGTCTTGGAACGGTGCGTTTGGCCACACGAGATTCACGGTAAGATTTTGTTCCTTAGAAGCGCTGGTTGAATTTGAATTAAATAAGATTGTTAATTTTTATTTTTTAAAAAATATACTTATAAAGTCAGTTTAAGAAATAAAAGTAAAATCCTGCTTGAGGGAATAAAAAAAGTCAACTTTAGCGCAAATGCAACAGTCTAGCTTCCGGTCGTCGAATGCTCTCATAATTGTTGACTATGCAAACGGCACTCTCGTGTTAATTGAAGGAAAGATACTAGCATACGAAGTTAATAGTTTATTTGTTTTTGTTTTACGGAAAATCGACCCTTTTCAGGTTATTTAATGCCGAATCCAGTGATTTTGGAGAACAATTTTTAATAGAGTATATTTGTTTTTTTTTTTTTTTTTTTTTAAGTTGGTTTCTATTTAACCCATAGTTGGGACCCTAACAGGTACTACCACTCCGGATTAGAGTGGACCTGGGAACAATGTAAATTAAAGGGTGGCTCCATACTCCCAAAAGCCCGCAAGCTGAGACCTCATCATCGGATATAGTTTAAGGTCATATCCAGGACCGAAGTCAATAGTGACTTTGTAAACGGGTTTGAATCTCCCGACCGGCAGTAATTATAACTTCGTACACTGATGATCACATAAGCATAAAACACGAGTGTCTGTAGGTTTAAAAATAATTGTTAATATTAAAAAAATATTGTGTATATATAATAAATAATTATTTTTATACCTACCTTATACCTTTCGCAATTATGACTTTATATTGTAATAACAAAATGAATATTTGTAATTTATAGATATTTCGCTCCTTTAATGAATAAATTATTAAATGTTGTCAACTGGCCTTGTTGTAAGATGGCGACTCTGTCGCTGGATCATTATAGATGGTCTAAATTAGCGTTAACGTTAACGTATATATATATATATATATATATATATATATATATATATATATATATATATATATTATTAATAATAATACTAATTAATATATAAACAAATTATTAAATGTTGTCAACTGGCCTTATTGCAAGATGGCGAGTTCCTGTCGCTCGATCACTATAGATTGTCTGAATTAACGTTAACGTGTATATATATATATATATATATATATATATATATATATATATATATATATGTATATATATGTATAAGGAATGTAAAAATACCAGCGGTGATTGACGTTATGTTTTGAGAAAAATAGAAAAACCGAATGAAATTATTAAAATAATCAACGTTTCGTCCTTATTTCAGAGGACATCTTCAGGATAATTGAAGTAAAAATGCAAGAAAAGAAAAAGTCATGTAACAGCTGTCAACAAGCGTACAATGGCAAAAGAGTGCATACTCCTCATCAGATCAGAAACCGATCTGAGTTTCAAAGTACATAGAAAGACCACATACAAAAACGACTATATTCATTACTACTCGCACCACAATGATAAAATAAAGACGGACATGATTATTGGTTTTTTCTTGCGTGCCTTTAGAATATGCAGTCCCCAATATCTTAATGATGAATTTCAATATATTACGAATGTTTTAAGAAAACTACAGTATCCATCCTATTTCATTTCTTACGCAAAGAAAAAAGCTACGAAAATACACTATAACATAAACACACAGAAAAATAAAACAAATACCTCACTATTAAACAGACATCTTTTCATTCCCACCCACACCAAAAATACAAAAATCTACGACACTCTTGGTTTTCACCTGATACAAACAACTTCCTCAACCATAAAACAGACATTAAAAACTACCAAGCACTCTCCCAAAACCCTCACATCCGATGCCGGTATATATTCCATCCCATGTAACAACTGTCAAGAAGCGTACATAGGTGAAACACAGCGAAAATTGAAATTAAGACTTAACGAGCACAGAAGAGATATAAGGAATGGTAACGCCCTAAATGCACTCTTTTGCCATTGTGCAGAACACGATCACTCATTTAATTTAGATCAAGCGAAAATTATTCAATACGTGATAGATAGAGCTAAAAGAAGACTTTTAGAATCAGCACTAATATTGAATACTAATACTATTACGCAAAGAAAAGGCTTCTACCACTTAACCCCTAGCATAGGGAAAATAATAATCAAAGAACAAAATATCAAAACAGATCCTGGCTAACCGTTTTTCCTTAAATATTTCAACAAAATGAATAAGTTTACAGAAAAAAATGTACATATTTATTTTAACACATTTTTAAAAGTGTATATATAGACATCGAACAACCCAACCTTCCCATACACACACATGTTTATCCTTCCCGACATGGGTAGGATTCAAAAACTGTCCTCCTTTTCGTACGATCTATGACTTTCTTATCTTGCATTTTTACTTCAATATCCTGAAGATGTCCTCTGAAATAAGGAGGAAACGTTGATTATTTTAATAATTTCATTCGGTTTTTCTATTTTTCTCAAAACATATATATATATATATATATATATATATATATATATATATATATATATTATTAATAATAATAATTAATATATAAATAAATTATTAAATGTTGTCAACTGGCCTTATTGCAAGATGGCGATTTCCTGTCGCTCGATCACTATAAATTGTCTAAATTAACGTTAACGTATATATATATATATATATATATATATATATATATATATATATATATATACTAGCAGGCCGTCCAGCGTTGCCCTGTCGAAAAATACGCATAAATATAGTTTAATTAATACAGAAACTGAGATATGTGCATGTGAGTATTATGTTTTTTTTTAAAAAACCGTTCACTTCTTGTAAGTAAAAAAAAAAAAAAAAGGAAAAAAGTATTCAAGTTGACATCGAAACAAAAATCTAAAGACAGTGAGTCTTGTACGATGACCATTTAACCAGCATGATACTTTCTTTAAACAGCGTCTTCAAACTACTGAGTCTTTACATATTAATGCACATTCGTGAAACAGTTAGCAAACAGATAAAAATACAGTGTACCACTTTTCAATCTTGACACTTTAGCAACCCCTTTTGCCGGAAGAAAACCAATTAGAATGTTTTCAACATGTCTGAATACTCTATATACCAAATTTCAAGTCTGTAGACAAAAACATTCGTTGAGTATATAGGTTAAGTAGTGTCCTCACACACATTCTCACTTTTATAGATATATAGATTAGTGCGAACATTTAACGGGACATCTGGAATTGTTATATATTGGGATCCTACGCCAGTAGCGATTAACTTAGATTTTGCGAACTTTGAGAAGGGACACATGGGTACATGTCAGGATAACCTGGCGCCAAACGGAAATGTAACCACAGACAGGTGACGTGACTAAAACCAACCATATAGAAAGCCGGTGGCATTCATCCTAGGCAGATTGAACCAGCTTCCTCCGAAGGAGGAAGTGTCAAGGGAACATTTTAAATCGGTCGCATGTGTTGTGCAGTCGATTTTTCGTCAACCAGAAAAAAAAAAACTCGTAACAGAATTTCGTTTTTATTTATGAATATAAAAGAAATATTTTCTTTTTTTTTCTATTGCCTCTTGTGCGCACGCCAAGCTAAAGACGGACAGGAGGGTAGGTCGATGGGACCACGAGCTTCTACTAATGTTGCTTTGCTGGCTGACTATTTGCTTCGCCTCTCTTTTGCATTTTTCTCGGAGCTATATATGTGACCTACTCTCTGCAGGTACGTTAATCTTAGCGGTTTTGTGCGACATCAATTTGACAACCTGACCCCAATCGTTTAGTGCCTCTTGGCTACTAGCTGTCATGCATGCGTGTGCGCGCGTGTGTTTGTGTGTGTGTGTATGTGTGTGTGTGTGTGTACGCACCCTCAACACGCGACACATGTATATCTCTATTAGGGAAGATGACAATGTAAGGTTTATGTAGTTTTTGCAGGGAGATATCAACGTTCTCCTACATACAACGCCTGGTATTCCCAAATTTGTCACCCATCTGGTACTGACCAGACTCAATGTTGCTTAACTTCGTGTATTTAACAAGAATTGGTGTGTAGATTGGAGCGGAGACCAAAGATTAACTCTTTAAACAAAACGCGGTAGAAATGCAGGTGTCGAACGGTATTACATAGAGATGACGTCACGTATTCGAGCGAGAGGACATAGAGTTTCTGGTCCAAGAAGATAATGATCTAGATTTAAGTTACTGACGTCTCCTATAGTCTGCCTCTCTCATTTCCCAATTTAGAAAATTAATTTAAAAAGCGATTAATTTTAGCTAGGTAAAAGTTGCCAGCGAAGTAGCAGAACTCTTCCTCAACGTCAGCAAAACAAACGCAATGAAAGTAACAAAGGCACCAAATGATGAAAACCTACCTATTAATAGTTTATCTTTTTATTTATTTTTTATTTATTTTCTTTTATATTAGTATAAATAGTAACCGTATTATTCTCTATTTTCTTATTAGGGAAGTGGTGTTATCCACTGGAGAGCCATTACTTTAACAGCTGTCCTGTTTTTAAATCTCCGAAACAGCCACATGGTAAGCAGCTGAGGATACTCTTTTTCTATGTAAAAACAAAATTAGTTAAGGTTTTCTTTGTTACCTTTTATATAGTTAAATTCTCTATTATAATTTAAGTGGTTTAAAAAATCGGATTATGCAAGTGCTAAGTCTTTTCTCATCCTTATATAAATGAATGTTATTTTGTAATTATAAACTTTTTAGAAGTCGGATTATGTAGGTTCTTAGTCTGCGATAATCAAAATGTAGAAAATGTAGAAGATTTCAAATACCTGGGTGTAGTTTTCACAAACAAAGTGGATGACACCAAAGAGTAAGACGACATAGTGCAATGATTGCACCAATATCTGGAAAGACGGGTCCACTCCACAACACACAAAGAAACGACTCTTGCGTTTGGTATTCTCAATAGCAACATACGGAGCAGAATTTTGGGTATTGAAAAAGTCAACGAGAGGAAAATTACTGCTTTTTAATTGTGGTGCTTGTGGCGCTACCGTAGACTTCTTTGTATAAGCTGGTGGACAAACAGACAAACAAATGGGTTCTGGAAAAGATTGAATTATGCCGAAAACTGTTGAACAATATCAATGACAGGAAATTGCGATTTTTGGAACATGTGGCTAGAACAGACGGCCTAACAAAAAAAAGCTGCTTTTTGGTACAACCCCTGGCAAAAGAGGACGTGGAAAACCAAAAACAATGTCATACAACGTGAAGGACATCGTGGACATTAGCGGCTGAGTTGTTCAGAATGGCACAGAACCAGAGTCAATGGCGACGATTCGTGAAGAGTGTCACGGCTGGTCAGTAATGATCATTCCGTCAAAGAGAGAGAGAGAGAGAGGTAGTCTCTCTTCCAATGAGTAAACTTTCTCCCTAAATAAAACCTTTGAATTCTCAACAATGTTTCAATTGTATTTCATGCACAAGTCGTTTTGTTAAACGGATGAAACGGGCAACAATCACGAGAGGACCACAGAGCACACGTGGAAAACATACTAAGAGAAGCGACGATCAATCGAATGAAAGATTAAATTTATATAAACAATTGGAACATGGATCGATCCGCAATTCGATAAGAGCAATCTTGTCGGCGGTTCAATAGCGATTTGCTCGTTAGTCTTCCTTAGGAAGCGATATAGACGTAACGCTTCTGACGCTATAAAGGTAATCTAAGCAAATATTACTTTGAGATTCTGTCTGTCGTCGCCAATCGAATTAGTAATTAGTAACCTTCTGTCTAATAAGTAAAGCCATGACAACAGCATATTCTTTTCATTGTTTTTGACTCTCGAGTATATATCCGACACAGTAGGACATAGTTAATCAACCAAGAACCACATCACTCTATATAAAAGCATATAAGATATCAACGGATACACACTCGAGAGTCAAAACAACGAAAAGAATATGCTGTTGTCCCAGCCCTAGTGATAACTTCTGCACATCAGGTGTTTAAGGTGAAAATGTAATAAAATATATTTTCATCTGTAGTGTTACGAGGTCCTTTAATAAGTTTGCAGACATTTATAATTATTATAGACTTTTAAAAATTCACTATGTAATTACTAGGGCTATGACAACAGCATATTCTTTTCATTGTTTTGACTCTCGAGTATATATCCGACACAGACACAGACACAGTTAATTAACCGAAAACCACATCACTCTGTATAAAAACATATAAGATATCGACGGATACACACTCGAGAGTCAAAACAATTAAAAGAATATTCTGTTGTCCTAGCTCTACTAAAAAAAAGGCTCCTTCAATCTTTGGACGACTATGGATACCTACGAAGGGATGCCTGCGCGTGAAATTTTTGTGATAGGAGGTGTGCAATCTCCAACCACACCTCTCCTAAGTCGACAAAGTTTAATACCAGTGGAAAGTGAAGTGTGTACAGGACAACTGAAAACAAATGCCGAGATAAGCGGAGAGCTCGTACAGCGCCTAGAATTTCCAAGTGTCACTCATCTGGTACTAACCAGGCTTGACGTTGCTTAACTTCAGTGATCTGACGAGAACCGTGTGTCAACGCACTTATGTCGTATATACTAGCCATACTAATAAAACAATGACACTCCTTTAACTACAACCAATATCAACAGTCCCCCCACTATCTGTCTGTGTTTAAATCTAAACGCAAACTCCATGAACAAAGTTTCTTTCCTAGAACTGCCCTCCCGTGGAACTCTGTTCCGCTGACCTGTTTTCCAACTTACTGCAAAGAAATGAAATGCCTCATAAAACTCTTTTGCATCTCATACAAGGCTCACGTCACTAACAATAAAGTCCGTAGAAAGGTCTCTCTCAACAAGTGCGTCACTATAAAGACCTAAGGTCACGGTGTAAAAGAAGAACCTCAGATTGGTATCGTCCGATATTGTCCGGGCAACGCCGAATAGTGGCTGGTCGATGATTAAGTTTTATCAGCTAATATATGTTTTAGATAAATCAAAATATTTAGAACTAGCGACTGCGCTGCGTCGGCACACACAACGCAGAGTCAAACACAAAATCGAGTACACTCAACATCAAGTACTCTCAACATCGTCTTACCATCAACGCTTATCCTATGAACTCAGAGTATGTGAAATTCTCAAATGCATAAAACAAAATCCGTGAAAAAAACCCAACAAAAATACCCTAAATAATGGTCAGGATAATGAGTAAACGTTGGATAAAATGATGGTTAAAATTATTACGAGCTTTCCAGGATTCGAACCTCAAATCTATTGATCCCTAGTCAGACGCGTTATCCGTTGCGCCACAAGTCCTGTCCGTATGCCAAAAGACGTTACCGCGACTGTATACAAACAGTGCTAAATTCCGTTGACATGGGCAGGTAACTTTTTCGACAATGCACGAAACGGCCCCAAAACCCCTATTTCGGTCTTTTTGTGTGACTCGGCATTGTTCATTGATTGAGATTGTCAGACTGACTTCCTCATCTTGGTTGTTATTGTCACAACGTTTCGGCCGTTTTGCTCTCTGGCCTTCGTCAGGTGTTTTGTATCGAACTGGGGAACCGTTTGTTAGGAGTCTCGAACCCAACCCTGTATTATTATTACGGGGGTACCATGTTTGGACTCCAGCTAGGCTTTGGGACATAGTTGCTGATTCTCTGTTTTGAATGTTACTTTTTCACTGCCTTCGTTCAGGATTGAACTCAGCACCTTTACAGTTACCTGAGTGCTGAGTTCAATCCTGAACGAAGGCAGTGAAAAAGTAACATTCAAAACAGAGAATCAGCAACTATGTCCCAAAGTCTAGCTGGAGTCCGAACACGGTACCCCCGTAATAATAATAAAGGGTTGGGCTCGAGACTCCTAACAAACGGTTCCCCAGTTCGATACAAAACACCTGACGAAGGCCGGAGGGCAAAACAGCCGAAACGTTGTGACAATAACAACCAAGATGAGGAAATCAGTCCGACAATCTCAATCAATGAAAACACCTCATCTCAAAAATACAGACAATTACTATCGGCATTGTTCGTTACGAACCATGTATAGATAAGGACAATGTAGGGACTCACACCTTTCAGGGAAAAAAGAAATTTTCAATTCGGTGCATCCGTTCGAAAGTTTTATCGGTATAAATATACACACATAAATAAATAAATGCACATTTAGAATTTTATTAATAGTATAGATAAAAATTTATTTACATTAATTTAGACATGCAACTCAAAAAATGTTATAACAATTTAGTTGCCAGCTTAGAAATATATGAATATATTAGATATGTAAAAACATCAAGTGATTATGTTAGTGATGTATACTAATGACGTAATTTAGAAGGAGAGATCGGCTTTTTGAAGTATGTGGAAATTAGTATTCAGAGTTAGCATGAGTCGAAAGAGGGACATAGTCGTGATGACTCTGAGTAGAGGGGAGCAGAATTAATGAGCTCCCTTCTTGGAATCTACGTTTAGGTTTAAACACAGATAAAACGTGGGGGGAAATTATTACTAGTGGTTTCAGATAGATGAGTGTTTTTCGTGAAAAATTGGCGAATGAGGACCATAGATTGGAGCTCAGACGATCACTTGCTTAACGATAAAGCAACGTCTGTTCTGTGGGAAAGAGGTTGCAAGGAACAGAAAAGGGCATCCCCAACGAAGCAACGAAGTCTATTTTGAACTCTGTCAAGGCAGGATAAGCTGCTTCTCGCAGCTCCTGTCCAGATGTGGCAACAGTACTCCATCATTGGACGTACCTGGCTATTATATAGGTAGAAAATCGCATCAGCAATGAAATATCTACTGGAGCGGTAGAATGATCCCACTATTTTTCCAGCGACCCTGACAATGAATTTTATGTGCGTGTTCCATTTCAGATCAGGAGTAAAGGTCGGACCTAGAAACTTGTCAAAACATGGAGCCTCCCTAACACGAGAGCTATTCATTTCAATTGATGCCAGACGGGGATCAGGTCGGTAATGATGTAAAGATAGGAACTTGGTCTTAGATGCATTAAAATTAACCAGCCACCTCTTCACTCATTGTACCACGTGATCAAGATCAGAGGAGAGAGAATCAGAGAGAACTTGGTCATTTGCAGCCTTTGATGTGTTGCATAAATGGTAGTATCGTCAACATAAATGCCTACGAATCATCTTATTAGAGTTAGGGTTAGGATATGATTGTATTAGAGTTAGGGTTAGGATTAGGTTGTGTTTTGTTAGCGTGAAAGTTAGATTGTGTTAGAGTTGTGTTTGTGTTAGGGTAAGAATTATGTTATGCTCCTGTTAGGGTTAGGTTGTGTTTCTGTTAGGATTAGGGTTTGATTGTGTTTCTGTTAGCGTTGGGATTAGGTTGTGTTAAGGTTAGAATTAGGTTGTGTTTCTGTTAGGGCTGGATTGTTTTTGTGTTAGAGTTACGTTGCATTTCGGCTAAAGTTAAGGTTAGGTTGGGTTTTTGTTAGGGTTAGATTGTGTTTCTGTTAGCGTTTTGGCTCTGTCGGTGGGGCATTAGAATACGCCGACTGCCCCCCTGCAGAGGGTAAAAGTCCCTCAATGGGGGTCCTGGATATGACCTTAAACTATATCCAGTGGTGAGGCCCCAGATTGTGGGCTTTGGGGAGTGTGGAGCCACCCTTTAATTACCATTGCTCCCAGGTCCACTCTGACCGGGAGTGGTAGTACCTGTTAGGGTCCCAACAATGGGTTAAATAGAAACCGACGTGAAAACAACAAATTAAAAAAAATTTTTCTTCAAAATCTTTGGATTCGGCATTAAATAACCCGAAAAGGGTTGATATGCCGTAAAACAAAAACAACCAACCAACCAATCTGTTAGCGTTTTGGTTAGGTTGCATTTGTGTTAAGGTTAGAGCTAGGTTGTGTTTCTGTTAAGTTTAGGTTGTGTTTGTGTTAAGTTACGTTGGATTTCTGTTAGAATTAAGGTTAAATTGTGTTGGTGTTAGAACTAGGATTATGTTGTGTTTCTGCTAGAGTTAGCATTAGGTAGTGTCTGTGCTTTTGTTAGGGTTAGATTATGTATCTGTTAGCGATAGGATTAGGTAGTGTTTGTGCTTTTTTTAGGGTTAGATTGTGTATATATTAGCGTTAGGACAAGATTGTGTTTTAGCACAATCCGGCGGTTTACTTCATGCGTATCTTCTCGAATTCAGAATGCTGTCACGGCTCTTCAATGTCTTGTTATAAATATGTGTTCTAAAAACAGAGTAAATTTTATGGAATAAGGCAAATAGTTTTGTATTATGTGAATTATTCGGGCCACTGTTCTCGGCCTGAGTTTTATTCGCACAATGTTTCGACCGATGTAACCTCCGACCTTTTTCAGGCGCATCTTATCGAATTCGGAGATGTTTCAGTCGAACTCGGAAATTTGGGCGGAACCTTTTATTTACTTCACGGGGATATCATGCGCTCGTTCCGTAAGCAATAACTTGATAGAGGTCCTAAGTAATTCGTAGTTTTATTTTTCGGTCGCTCACACTGAGGATTGAACCTTCAACCTTCAGGGGAATATCACTTTTAAAATTGTTTTGTTTTCAAGTCCTCTAACCACTGATCCACGGGTCTTTGCCGACCAATCCTCATCTCCAAAATTCAGAAACGTAATGTGTGTATATGTGTGTATATATATGTGTGTATGTATATGTATGTGTGTGTATGTATGTGTGTGTATGTATGTGTGTATGTGTGTATTTGTGTATGTGTATGTGTGCATGTGTATATGTGTTTGTGCATGTGTATATGTGTGTGAATGTGTGTATGTGTGCATGCACCTATTTTTTCTACTTGAAGGTTATTACTTTGTCATTTCTTTTTATTTTCTTTTAACTTCTATAACTATTGTTTTTCGTCCTCCTCGCGATCTTACTAATTATGTCCGATAAATCTATGCACGACAAATTTATGCACGATAAATTAGGACACGACAAATGTACGACAAGGCACGACAACTGCTCCTGCTGATTCTCTATTCATGCAATATTTAGGCACGACATATTAAGGCAAGACAAATAAAGGCACAAAAAATTAAGGCATGACAAATTGCTCGTGCTGTTTTAGTTTGTTTTTCACTAGAAATCTTTGTAAAAATATGCAGGTATGAAAGAAACAGGCCAAACATTAAAAGAACAAAGTTGTTTGGTTTTTTTTAATCATATATTTACGTTTTGATTTTTTTTTATGGTGCTTACGAAAAATGACAATGAGCACATTAAGGCACAACATATTAAGGCAAGACAAAAAAGACTCGACAACTTAAGACATAACAAACAAAATCTCCTCTACCTCCTTGGTTTCAATCCCAGTAAGTCGTTGTAGTTCCATAGAAATACGGCCAGGAAAATCACTCACGATAGTCAGCTTAATGGTATTTTCAAAGCTGCGTCAAGTATATTCAGCCTGCTAAACGCCTTGTTTCTGCTGCATATACACCCACCGATTCTATGGTCCAGGTAATCTTCAAAGCTTATTGTATGATTCAAAAGCGCTCTCCGAAAATGCGGTCTTTAATTTGTTCTCGATACTCTCAACAATGGTCGGATCTGTCTCTTCCATTTCCAAGTAGACCGCTAGCGCATTCCCTTCCAAATACGTTGGAATCAATGTTGCTACGTCTTCGATCTTTTGCAACTTTGCAACTAGCTTTAGCTTATAAAGCCACGCGACCAAGTCGCCCTCTCTAGTGAACAGCCTCAGAATATCACTATTTAACTTTCTCCTATTTTCTCCTTTAGCCGAAATAGCTACTTGTAGTATACTATTCTTCTTCTTCTTCTTCTTCTTCTTCTTCTTCTTCTTCTTCTTCTTCTTCTTCTTCTTCTTCTTCTTCTTCTTCTTCAGAATTCTCGCTATCGAAATTTCAATAACAGCTAATTCTTCTTCTCACAATTCCCGGTCTCAAAAACTCACACCTGGAAAGATTATAAACAAAAGTGATTTCTGTGGAACGAGCTGGATTCGAACTTGAACTGCCCCTGTACTGATCTCCACATAGAACCCTTTTTTAAATAATTCACAGGGGTAGCATACCCGCAAAGGTAGCTAGGGGCGTGGCTTAACGGAGAAAATACTAAGTAAAATTTGAATTCTAAGTGACACTCTTTTGGATGTTGAAGGCTTAAAGTACCTCCCTAAATGTAACAACTGGGAAAATGGTGGGATTCTTCTACTGCTCCAGTAGATATCTCACTGCTGATGTAATTCTCTACCTTTATAAAAGCCAGGTACGTCCAAGGATGGAGTACTGCTGCCACATTTGGGAAGGAGCTGCTAAAACAGCTTATCCTGTCTTGACAGAGTACAAAACTTCATAGCTTAGTGGGGAATGTTCTTTTCTCTTTTCTGCAACCTCTCTCCCACAGAAGAGACGTTGCGAGCCTATCTTTATTTTATCGTTATTTCCATGGCAAGTGCTTGTCTGAGCTCCAAGCTCTGATTCTACCTCGCCAATCTTTCACGAAAAACACCCGTCTAGCTGAAACCACTGTCAATAATTTTCCCCATTCTTTATGTGCCTAAATCAAAACGTAGATTCCATGAACAAACTTCTTTCATAGAACCGCCCGCCTGTGGAACTCTCTTCCGTTTGCCTGCTTCCCACCTGACTACAACTTGGATGTCTTCAAGTTCAACATAAACAAAAAAATTCCTGGTGAACCGCCCCCTTAAGTAAGACACTTTATCAAATCTCCAATACTAACGATTACTACGATACTATCCCATTGATTACTGTACACGCAATAACCCTTATCCTCGAGTAGCCTCCGGGTCTTGATAAGTTATGACTCCCATGTGAAAAAAAGAGGAGGTATCTGACTGTTATACAGCCTTAGTGGTAAGACCGATCACTAAAATTAGCCCTGACAACACTAGTAATTCTGATGTTGAAACCAAAACAGAAAAAGAATAATAAGAAACGACTGCGGATTAGCCCGTATAAAAAGATAGATAATGCCTTTGTCACGACTCTTCCGAAAGATGATTCTATGTCAACACGCGGTGGGTCATTGAGCAGGAATTTCGTCCCAAAATGTCATGTCTTGGTATGTGCGCGTGTGACAAAAGAACGGAGTTCTATTGAGATGTATGCGGGCAAATAGTCAACATATTTGGCCTTAAGAATCGTAGACTGCGCGCGTTTATGGACGGGCCAGGTTTTACAAATAATTATATATTCGTCTTTAGAAATATTTTTTTTTTGTACAAGGTTAAGCGACATTACTTTTGTATTTATTGTCACATACTTGTCTGTCCGTCTGTCTGTCTATCTATCTATCTATCTATCTATCTATCTATCTATCTATCTATCTGTCTGTCTGTCTGTCTGTCTGTCTTATCTATCTATCTATCTATCTATCTGTCTTATCTATCTATCTATCTATCTATCTATCTATCTATCTATCTATCTGTCTGTCTGTCTGTCTGTCTCTGTCTGTCTATCTATCTATTTATCTGTCTGTCTGTCTGTCTATCTATCTATCTATCTATCTATCTATCTATCTATCTATCTGGCTGTCTTATCTATCTATCTATCTATCTATCTATCTATCTATCTATCTATCTATCTATCTATCTATCTGTCTGTCTGTCTTTTGTTCCTATTTATCCATTAATCTATCTCTCGACATTTATGTATTGTTTGTCTATGCATGTATGTATGTATGTATGTATGTATGTATCTATCTATCTATCTATCTATCTATCTATCTATCTATCTATCTATCTACTTCTTTTTGTTCCAATCTATCTAGTTTATCTAGTAGTTTGAATTATTAAAAGAAACATTTATGGTCGGCATATCTTTCATTGAAGATATGACCTAGAATACCAATATAAAATATAAACTTTAGCAATATCCATCTATAGATAGATTTCTATAAAAAATATTATACTGGCATTTTATTTTCTTCAAATTATTCATGCCGAGGAAGTCTTGAAATAAAGACGAAACGTTGATGAACATATAATTTAGTTTGTTCTTTTTACATCTTTCCACACACACACACACACACACACACACACACACACACACACACACACACACACACACACGTTATAAGGGGAGACTAAATCTTGCTACTATAGTTTCAAATGATCTTAAATAAAAACAAGTGGAGACTTGATTCCAAATATTTCTCATATGTTATATCTCCACTCTTTTAGAAACAGGGTGGTATTATGAATATCTCCAGTATCAAATAATATTCCTTATACTTGTTGAATTTACTTTATGCATGGAAACCAAAGATATATATATATATATATATATATATATATATATATATATATATATATATATATACTAGCAAAAGTGCCTGTCGTTGACTGGGTTCAAAAACAGCCTACAGAAAATGGACTCTGATTTATGAAAGTATGATAGGTTATGAAAAGGAAGGGTTGTAAAGAGATAGCTTCGAATTTGGGGGTATCAAACCAAACCAAAATATGATAAAAGTAAAAATAAAATAGATAAACCCCATAATTTATTATACCATACCTGTTCACACTGAAACACTTATCACAATATTCTGTGGATCTATATTAAAAAAAACTTGTTAAACTTTGTGACATATTTCTATTCTATGGAGCCCAGGCGCGAATGCAAAACCCCACAATTTTATTCTACCATCCCTATTTAAGTTAAAACATACTTATCAAAGTATTCTTATGTACATCTATATAAAAAAACACTTGTAAACGTTTTCTTTTAATTTTAAATTTTTTTATTTCCATACTTTGTGGACCAGGCGCGAATGCAGACCCCACAATTTTAATGAACCACTGTTCTGCCAGATCAAACATACCCATTCCTGTGTCTCGATACATCCTCTATCATTATATGTAATCAGTTTTTTTTAAATAGTCAACCATATAGGAGCCTATTCGTGACCACACACACACACACACACACACACACACACACACACACACACACACACACACACACACACACACACACACACACAGACCTTCAGCTTTATATTACATATATATATATACCCCTTTGAATCAATATTTATCTCTCTCTTGTTTGTTCCTATATATCCCTCTATTCATCACAATATATTCATCTAGCAATTAAACATCACAGAGGACTATACGATTTCTATCAGATCGACCCAGAAGTAGCAACGCCCACTAAAATAACATCAGGAAATAGCCACCTTCAGTTAAAATGATGGCGTCCGTGTGTAAACCTTGTTGGACATTCACGATTGGAACTTGGTGGACAAGTCAGACATAGAATGATGTTCGTTTGTACTTAATTTGGTTACATGGTCGAAAAGATTGCGAATCTTCTAAATGATACTATGGACGGCATTCCCTTGTGTCACCTCTTATTTAAAATAAGTCGTGTTTATGTTTATTATTTTAAAGCAAAGACTTACGTCTGAAACAATCTATAAATTAATAATGTTCGTACGTACGTGTGTCACGGTTTCTTATATATTAAAAAGTAAGATAGAAGTGATAACTAGGGCTGTGACAACAGCATATTCTTTTCATTGTTTGGACTCTCGAGTATATATCCGACGCAGTTAGACTAAGTTAATCAACCGAGAACCACATCAGTCTATATAAAAACATATAAGATATTAACGGATATATACTGAAGAGTCAAAACAATGAAAAGAATATGCTGTTGTCACAGCTCTAATAATAACTTACTACGAATTTTAAATTATTAGTATACTAGCAGTTCAGCCCACTTTTCCCGGGCCCTATGCACTATTTATAATTTTATGTGCATATATATATATATATATATATATATATATATATATATATATATATATATATATATATTTAATTATTTTTTTACTATAATAATTAAAATAATAATTATATATATATATATATATATATATATATATATTAAAATGTTTTACTCATGTACAGGTAGTCTACATCTAAAATTTCAAGTGTTTAGACCCAAAATTGGCTGAATAGTTTGCTAGAGATTGTAAAGGTAAACTCTTTTGAACTTTGACCCCTTGGCAGCCTAATTTTCGGCCAAAAACCGATTAAAAAGTTTGCCCTTTGTCTGAATACACTTTATGTAAAATTTAAAATGTTTAGACCAAAAATTGGCTGAGTAATTTGGTGGAAACTGCAGAGGTCCAACATTTTTTAAAACTTTGACTCCAATTTTGACTCCTTAAGATGTGTTGTTTGGGGATCAAATCAAATTAAAAAGTTTGATCCATGGCCAAGTAACCTACATTTATAATTTCAACTGTTTAGATCCAAAATTGGCGGAGGAGTTTGGTAGAATTTTTCAAAGGTAAAATCGTGGAACTTTGACCCCTTGACAGCCAAATTTCTGTCCGAAAACCGATTTAAAAGATTGTCCCAAGTTTCGAGTCTGTAGACTGAAAATTGACAGAGTAGTTTGGTAGGGAAATGCTACGCACATACACACACATAGACAGATAATTTCACTTTTATGTATAGATAGATACGCTAATTTAATGTTCTTAGTATGTTATATATCCTCCTTTTTAATAAATAAGATCTCCCGATCACAAAAAAAATGATATCGCATTGGACCGTACGATTTGAAATAAACGTATTTTATTTTTTTTTAATTTTATATTTATTTTCTTTGTGAAATCTTATTATCCTGCATTGATGGCCGCCTTGACACTATTTCTCATAGAAAATTTATTCTTAAAATCGTAATAAAAAATGATTTTGAAATATTTAATAATTTATTAAATGACTTTGACCTACATACGTGTTTCGTGGTTTATTTAAAAAAGATAATAAACTCGGTAAGTTAAATGTCTTAATTTTATATATAAAAAAAAAATATCTTTAATTTGATAGACTTATCATTGAAACAAAACCGACAATTATTTCCACTGCCGCTGTGGAATTTCCACAGGCCCCGCTAGAAAGAATGATTGGTTGGGTGGGAGAGTCGTGGGGTGGAGTGGGGGGGGTCACTTCTTATTTAAAATAAGTTTTGTTTTATCTTTATTATTCTAAAACAAAGATTTACGTCCGAAGCAATAAGAATGATTAGGCGTAATGGTTTTTTACCCGGTGGAATGTAAAAAATGCGATATTTACATTTTCTTTTACCAATATATATATATATATATATATATATATATATATATATATATATATATATATGTATGTATGTGTGTGTATATATATGTATATATACTTATATATGTATATATATGTATATTATATATATGTGTGATATAAGTGTGTGTACACACACACACACACACACACACACACACACACACACATATATATATATATATATATATATATATATATATATATATATATATATATATATATATATATATATTTCTAGTTTTTGAAATTCTTTGCAAACAACGAATAAGTTTAGTGACTAAAAAAGCGGGTATTTGCGCGGGTGGACCGAACACAAGCAGAATTGAATAATTGTTTTTATTTTTAGTTCTTTCAATTTTGGAGACACGACATGTACCTCCGCTCAGTCTCAACACTTACCCTGACCCATGAACGAATACATAAATAAATACTAATACGAAAATAAAAAAAATAAAAAACAGAAAAAAACCCCAAAAACAACGACACACACAAAAAAAAAAACGCGAAATTTTTGTGTATATTAAAATTCTGTTATGGGTAAACGTATTTGGTATTCAGAGAAAAGATATTTTAAAAAATATTTGAAAAATTAAAATGACTATCACCTCAAGTATTTAAAGATTGCCACTATATATCATGGACTCCATACGCAATATATATATATATATATATATATATATATATATATATATATATATATATATATATATATATATATATATATATATATATATATTCGGTATGAAGATATCCAAAAATTGAAAATAATCGAATTTCAGCAAAGGTCGTTGATAGTGCTCAATCAAAGAGAGCAAATTATATATGTTTTTTTTATTCTTTATGTAAGTACAATCATATATTGCTACGATGTGCAGACCGTTTCAATCATATTAGATACAATCAAGAAAAATTAAGGTGCAAAAATGAAAAAAGGTTCCAGACCTTTTCAAATCGCCGCCGCCAGTAACCGTGTCAGCTGTGTTCACCCCGCTTCCATTTCTCCCCTCCCACTTTTTGCACACACCTCCTTTATGCTGTTATATTACCCCTCCCCCCTCCTTACCACTTTCTCTAACCTTAAGCTACCCTTTTAACTTTTTTTTCCTTCTTTTAATCCCTCCTCCCTCTTTTAACAGAAACTTGACCTTCGGAATCAATTTAAACCCATAAGAATATTAATTTTTGCTCATTGCCATACATGATAATTTCCCTCTCCTAAAATTGTTTAATTTTTCCACTTTAATTTTTCTTGCCTGATATTATCTAATATGATTGAAACGATCTGCACATCGCAGCAAGACATGCCTGCATGTACATAATGAAAAAAAAAAATATAAAAAACATATGTATATATATATATATATATATATACATACATGTATATATATGTACATATATATACACATATATTATTATTATTATTATTATTATTATTATTATTATTATTATTATTTATTCGGATGTAAACAGTTACATTTGGTCGCTACAACAGCCACCTGTTTCAGTCAATGAAACTTCGTCAGGTGACTCTGAACTATTCGATACCTTGGAAGAAAACGGTTTCTTTTACCTTCGAATAAATAATAAAAATATTTTGCTCTTGTTATTGAGCATTATCTAATAACCTCGTTGAGTTCCTAAGTTACTACTTTTGAGTATCTCAAGCCTGGAATTATATATATATATATATATATATATATATATATATATATATATATATATATATATATATATATATATATATATTTTTTTTAAAATTATTTATTCGAAGGTAAAAGAACCCGTTTTCTTCTAAGGTTTCGAATAGTTCAGAGTCGCTTGACGAAGTTTCATTGACTGAAACAGGTGGCTGTTGTAGTGACCAAATGTTTACGTCCGAATAAATAATAATGATAATAATAATAATAATAATAATAATAATAATAATATATGTGTATATATATGTACATATATATACATGTATATATATATACATATATATTGTTTTTTATATTTTTTATTCATTATGTACATGATTAAAAACGTTTTAAAATAAAGTAAACATGGCGAAGAGAAGAAAAATGCGGGAGTCAGCTGACCGGTTTCACCCTCGCTTTCTCAATGCGGTATCTAGTTTTTTTTTGTTTTGTTTTGAAAAAAGGGGGATTAGAAAATGTGTAAAATAACATTACGTTATATGTGGGAGGGAGGAAAAAGAAAAAAATGGGGGGGGGCAATTAAAATAAAGCAACGATATATTACTAGGATCTTCGAGTACATATATATCGAAACATATATATCGAGACAGTGTATATCAGGTGAGTGTATATCGTCGGGGACACATTTATACCGGAATGATATTTATATCGGAGGAGGGGATACATTATTGGTGATGGCGGTGGGGACAGACAATTAACACTTGAAGGTTGGTGCCCAAATTTCATCTACAGATTATAGATAAAAACAGACTTATCTTTCAGTGGTAACTAGCGGGGGAGCCTGGCGTTGCTCGGGCATTTGTAGGTGTAAAAGGAAAAAAGTTTTGGTAGGGAGGTAGGCTCGAACCCGAAGCCTTGAGGTGAATAGCCTGATAACTTACCACGAGGCTACGAGGACATGGAAGTGATAATGGTTGAAATTAAACGTTTAAAAAAGCAGGTGGTTAAACGTAAGTCAACGTGTGGTTTTTTAGGTCAAACATCACGCCAGAGAGAAATGAAATCACAGCGAAGCGCGAATTTTGTAACATAAAAGTCGCTGCATAAAAGATAGATGTGATCTCGTTTCGTAAATCGGAGATATTATAATCTAGAAATTATATAAAAAGTTGTAAGAATGAATGACCCCCACCGAGCGCCGCCCTCCCCCCCCAAAAAAAGAAATGCTGGACATACAAAAAACAAAAAACAAAACAAAAACAAAAACAAAAACACACACATTTCGCTTTTATATTATAGATGACGACGACGAAGACACGTTTACAATTATAAATGACGATCGCTTCAAGAGGGTTTGAACTCACTTGACTCGCGTCGACTCTACCTTGACTCAGTAATTCGCTTTTCGACTTTGTCTGCTAACTGACTCGAACCCATCTCAATATATTGGGAATTCCCTTTTCTTTATGACGTCAGCGGCGTGGTGAACAATTTGACGTTTCACGTTTCGAATTACACGTTTCAAAAATTCACGTTTCAAATTATACGTGCGCTTTGCACATGCATCTATATGCCTTTGGCTAACAAAGAAATTCCTAAATGTAATTGTTTGTTTTATAACCTATTTATTTCAACATTATCTAACTTGTATTGTCCATTCTTTTAACTGACATATTTAATATCTAGCTATTTCTAAAAGAATGAACAACCGCTGCATTCCTAAACTGAATATCTCTATTATCATGCTTACTGGGTTCGATTGTATTTTTTTCCAAATATCATTTTAAAACTTATTTTTTAAACTTTTAAACTTATCTATTTAATTACTGGGTCTGTTAGTTTTTAGATAACAAGATCAGACAATTTTGAGAAACACATAATAGCGTTTGTAGAAAATACTGAGACTAGCAACATCAGGTCTGTAAGAGAAAGGTTGCAATGAAAAAGAAAGTGTGGGATCAATCAAATTACAGATAGTTATCTGAATTTTTTCAAGTACCTTTAAATAAGATAGAGATTCATGAGAGTTTTACATCAATATGTGGTGATGGATTAGAGAGAGACCCGCTACTTCACTTTGAGGTCAAATCGATAGTCAGCTGAAAGGACAGCAGCAAGCGAAAGTTATCCACAAGCGATTAAACATCAGCATGTATGGTTTTAGCCTCCGTATTTAGTGTACGCAAGGTATTTTATTCATTGATCAATTTCGGAAAGAAAGAGCCACAACAGCGAATATTATCTAGCATTATTGATGCATTTGAATAAAGAAATAACAAAGACTAGGCACAAATGAAGAAGAAAAATATGCTCCTTCACCAAGGCAATGCACCTTGTCACAAGTCGATAGTAAAATTACATGAATTGCACTTAGAATTCTTTTTTTACACGTTTATCAAGACACGAAGGCCATCCGAGGATAAAAGTTAACGAGTGTTAAAAGGTCGTGATGGATTGTAGAGAATCTTGGTTAGAATTTGAGTAAGAGAACAACTCAACTAGAACTTGTTTAGATTGGACTTGAAAACGACAATATTGTAGTCAGCTGGAAAGTAGGCCTGCGGTACAGATTTTCACAGGCGAGCAGTTCTAGGAGAGCAGCTTTGTTCATGGAATTTGCGTTTAATTTTTGGCACAGATACAGAGTAGAGGAAATTGTAGACAGTGGTTACAGGTAGACGAATGTTGCTTGTGAATGTTTGCAGAGGAGGATTATAGAGTAAAGCTCAGTCGAGGACTTGCCATGACAATTACGATAGTAGTCTCTTCTGTGAGAAAGAGGTTTTAAGGAGGAGAAAAGGACACCGCCCATTAGATTTCGAAGCTGATAATGCAGAAAGGGTGCTCTGAGGAGATCTCCCACCCCCGTAACAATGTAGCAACAGTACTTTAAGGACGTATTTGCCTCTTACACAAATAAAGGATCGCGTCTTGAGTGAAATATCGGTACTTGTGCATTTAACGAACCAGACGTAACTCAGCATTTGCTCGGCTTTGTCCGGTGCATGACGTCAACAGCCGGATAAAACCGAGCGTTGCCGATAAAATAAAAACACCGCTACAAAATAACTGTAAAATGAAATTGTAAAATGTAGAAACATCCAAAAATAAATAAAAAGCAAAAACCTACCGTTCATTTATGTTTTTTTTAATTAATAGTATTATTGTTTGAAATTGTTTTCTGTTTGCAAAATAAATACATATAAAACATTTTTTGTAAACAAATAATAGTAATTTTTTTTTAATGAAACGTTTTTTTTTTCAACTATTTACGTAAAATAACCAACAAAAATGATATTTGTAGGATAATTTTTTTTTTAGCAAATAATAGTAATTGTTTTTTTTTATGAAACGTTTTGTATATTTTTCAAGTATTTACGTAGAAAAAAAGAAAAAAAATCGTAAGAAAAGGAAAGGAACAAAACTTTTTTTTTTTTAACCAGGATTTTTGACGTCATGCGCTGGACAAAACCGAGCAAATGCTGAGTTACGTCTGGTTAGTAAAATGCACAAGTACCGAAATTTGTAAAAAATCCAATTGGTTCAATTTTTCATAAATACGCCTTTTGGATAGTAATTGTCTGCATTGTTTCACCCTTGTAAACCTTTCTGCAACTGCATGGGATGGAGTATATGCAGTTCTTGGTCATGTTCTCCATGTGGGGATTCACTCGTACCAGGTGTCGTCTGAGTGTTGACTCGCTCTTGAATACTGTCCTGATGATGTAGGGGGCACATATTCTTTGAATCTTTTCGAGGATGCCTCGTATGTATGGTAGGCAGACCGTTAGAGGTTTTTGGGTTTCCTTCTTCTCTCCTATACTATTAACACGTCTGGTGGATAGTATGCTATCGGGGTAGTTGTTACGACGGAGGGTATTCTTCAACCTGACCATTTCTTGGTGGTATGTAATGTTATCGCTACTTATAGTCGCTGCTCGATGTTGTAAGCAGCGTGCGATTCCATGTTTGATACTGTATGGGTGATGAGAGTTGAAGTTAAGGTATTGTCCGGTGAAGGTAGGCTTGCGATATACGGATGTCTTAAACCCATGCTCTGTGCGTGATATGAGTATATCAAGGAAGGCCAGTTGATTATCTTTTTCTTTCTCCATTGTGAACTGTATCGATGGTCTTATTGAGTTCACATGGTCTAGGAGAGCCTGGATGTCTTCCTGATGGGGCCAGAGTATAAAGGTGTCATCAACGTATCTTAGCCACATGGTTGGCTTACAGGGAGCTGAACCTAAGGCCATGTCTTCGAAGTATTTCATGTATATGTTCGCTATCACTGGTGATAGCTAGCCCCTCCTCTTGTCGATATAGGTCAGTACCCATTCTGAAGTAGGTTGGTTTTTATGCAGAATGTCAGCATTTCGATTAAGTTTGACATATGTGCGCTCTTCTATGGAGAGGTCCGCAGCTAGTTTGTCTTGAATTACTGCTAGTGCCTCACTAGTTGGGACTTTAGTGAACAGGCTAACCACATCTAGGCTTACCATTTGGTTTGTACTGATGGGTGCTCCCTTGATCAGTTTCGTGAAGTGGGCAGAATTCTTTACATGTGTTGCTGACTTGCCTGCTAATGGGTTTATTATATCCACAAGGTACCTGCTCAGTGAGTGGCATGCTGAGCATCGGCAGCTCACTATGGTTCCCCAGTTCGATACAAAACACCTGATGAAGGCCGGAGGGCAAAACGGTCGAAACGTTGTGCCTTTTGGATATTCGTATAATCATGATTCTTCGTGCTATCCTTCTAATATTGAGTGTTATTATTTTTTACCTCTTAGCAAGACCCAAGGGTAACTCGAGGATAAGAGTTAATGAGTGCACGATGGTCACTTAGAAAGCAGCGTAATGATATTTACTGATGGAAATTGGGGGCAACTTGATTATTTAAGGTGACAGCTCAACAAAAACTTGTTTACGTTGTACATGAAGACGATCATGTTGTAGTCAGCTGAAGAAAGAGTTCCACGGGCGAGAGCATTTCTAGAAAAGTATCTTTGTTCATAGGATCGCGGCTGGAGTGAAATATCTTCTGCAGCGGCAGAAAGATCCAACCGTTCTTCCAATGACCTTGGCAACAGATTTGATGTAAGTTTTCCATTTAAGGTCAGAAGTGAAGGTGTGATAATACCAGGTTCTAGTCCGCTCGACAATAGCAGGTCTCATTTCCTTCGTTTTGTCTTATGGCCGTGTCAGTATCTCTCACATTGGCAGCTGTCGAGGGGTGGCGCTCGAGTTTACAATATATAAAACAATAAAACGAAACCCCAAAATCCCTACATATTATAAAAATACAAGTTGCACTTTAGAATTGTGTGTGACACCATCGACCGTCTACACTCTATATTCCTGTGAGCCATAGCGTGAAGATGCTCGAAATTGTCACACACACTCAGGAACGGAGGGGAAAAAGTTGAATTGGAAAGATTAGGCTTGGAAGAAAAAGAACAACAAGAAGAAAAAAAGAAGCAAAAAAATGACGAAAAGAAATAATAATAAGAAAAAAGAAGACAAAGAAGAAAAAGGAGAAAATACTACTACTACTACTACTACTACTACTACTACTAATAATAATAATAATAATAATAATAATAATAGTACTACTACTACTAATAATAATGATCATAATAATAATAGGTAAAAAGAAGGAGAAAGACTTTAGCCATGGCATGGATCGACTACAAAAAAGTGTACGACAGGATCCCTCAAGCATGGATAATAGAATGCTTAAAATTGTATGAAAATGCAATGAGAATATGGAGACTGGAATTGACAACTGATGGACAACACATAACAGAATTTAACATACAAAGAGGCATTTTCCAAGGAGACTCATTATCACCATTACTGTTCATCATTGCCATATTGCCCCTGAACAGTATTCTGAGAACGTGCCAAGCCGGATACAAGTTCTCTAACACAGAGGGGAAAATGAACCACCTGATGTACATGGAGGATTTGAAACTTTTTGCAAAGACTGAAAAGGAGCTACAGACACTAATTAACACTACCAGAATTTTCAGCCAGGATATCCAAATGGAATTTGGAATGGAAAAGTGCAAACTACTAGTCATAAAAAATGGAAAACTGGAAACGACAGAAGGCATGGGACTACCCAAACAAACGATGAAGGCACTAGGGGAACAAGACGACTATAAATACTTGGGAATTCTAGAAGCGGACACCATCAAAGCAACAGAAATGAAAAAGAAAATTGGAAAGGAATACATCAGGAAAACAAGAAAACTCCTGGAAACTAAATAATATAGCAGAAACATAATAAAAGGTATAAATACATGGGCAGTATCACTAGTAAGTATATAGGGTTGACAAAAGAAGAACTGAGACAGCTCGATCAGAAGACAAGGAAACTCATGATCATACACAATGCACTACACCCAAATGATGATATTGACAGACTACGAGAAAATGGAAAGACGGCGACAGAGGACTGATCTGCATAGAAGACTGTGTGAATGACACACAAAAAGAACTATAAAAATACATAATGCAAAATACTGAAAAGATAATTATGGCAGCGAGAGACACTGAAAAAACCCCAGAAAACAGAGGGACAAATGACAAAAAAAAAAGAAAGGAAAATGGGACGAGAAACAACTACACGGAATATTCATAAGAATGACAAAAGATGAGAATAACGAAAACACTTGAACATGGATGCGAAAAGGACATGTAAACCGAGAAACTGAATCCCTAATAACTGCAGCACAAGATAACTCAATAAGAACCAACAATATCAAAACAAAGATATATAAAACACAAGCAAACAGCAAATGCAGTCTCTGTGGACAAAGAGACGAAACGATAAACCATATAGTAAGTGAATGCAGCAAACTGGACCAAAAGGAATACAAAAAACAGGCACGACTAAGTGGGGAGGGCAGTACACTGGAAACTATGCAAACAACTGCATTTTGAACGTACAGAAAAAAAGGTAAAAGCATAAGCCCGCAACAGTACTCGAAAACGAGAATCACAAAATCTTATGGGACATGAACATACAGACGAACAAACTCATCCAAGCAAGAAAACCAGATGTCGTAATAATTAATAAGAAAGAAAAATCCTGTCAAATCGTAGATTTTGCTGTCCCAGCTGACCACAGGGTGAGTATGAAAGAAAAGGAGAAACCGAGCAAATACACAGAACAAGCCAAAGAGTTAAAAGGGATTTGGACGATGAAGAAAATGAAAATAATACCTATAATAGTAGGAGCACTAGGAACAATCCCGAAAAAACTTTGAAAAAGGGTGGGAGAGATTGGAACAAGAGGAATGACTGCAAAGATACAACGACTTACGATAATGAAAACGGCTGAAATATTAAGGAAAACCATTGAATGCGGAGAATAATACACATGAACCTCATGCATGAGCCAGACAACCTACTGCAGAGGCAAAACATGAAGAAGCTTTACAGGGAATGAAGAATAATGAAGCTGCATAGCAACAAGTTCTACATCCCCATCACGCATCCTCTTCCATTGTCCCATCACCGTCCCCCCATAAAAAGTGTGAAACCAAATAACCGAAAAGGGTCAAGAAGGAGGGAAAGACCGAGGAGAGAGCGCTGACCAGACTCCCGTTGGACGAGAGCGAAGAGAACTGGGACCTTGGGGAGGCTTACCGCCACTCAAATTCCAGTACAGACCAATGGCCGCTGCCAGAGAGAAATAAATGGTGAGCGGCTGTTGCGATAAGGCAAATTTATTTGCAAATGCTATCGAAGAAGGTAGTGATGGTGGACGTCTGGGGAGACTTGTTGTCACTCAGCTTCCAGGAAACACCACAGGTTTCAATAAGACCTATGGTGACCTGTATGAAAGCTCCATGTGAGCCAATAATAATAATAATAATAATAATAATAATAATAATAATAATAATAGTAATAATAATAATAATAATAATAATTGTGATTGAAAAGCTTGGGAACATAACAAAAAGTTACCATATATGGCTTAATCAGATTGACAAGACAATTTCTTTACAATTTTGCAAACGGCTTGCACGTTTGAAACAGCGATATTGTTAATACAGCTAGAATGTCTAAAGTCAAAGGAATTCACCTGATGTTTAAGAAAGAAAATCCAACTAAAAACATCCAAAGGTTGAGACGACTACTATAATAATAATAATAATAATAATAATAATAATAATAATAATAATAATAATAATAATAATAATAATAATAATTCTGCTTTCGTTTATCAACGTCTCCCTGAAAACAAATGGGATTCATTTCCAGAGGAATTTCCGTCAATCCAGGCTACAAACCAGGAGCTTCAAAGATCAAGTGTTTTCCTAAGAATGTTGGTGGATAGCAGAGGTCTAAAGGCCGCTTAAAACATCGGGGATTCGTAGTTTTTTTTCAACTGTCCTTCCAAACGAATTGATACTACTCCTAACCTATCAACTACGACCGGGATTATTTGTGTTTTAACCCCGTGTATACGCCTTATCTCCAAGGTTAATGGAGTATTATTGCTCCACTTCTCGTTCTCCTTCTCTCTCATGTTCCTGTCTCAGGGTACTGAGAAATCTACAATTTGCCAGTTTTTTTTGAGACCTTGTCAATGATGACCAAATCCGGTCGATTATGTTCCAATTGCTTGGTCGTTATGACACTTTTGTCCCACCATACCTCTACCTTGCCATCTTCATTTGTTCTTACTTCATCAGGCACCTCCTCAAACCACTTTCCAGCACACTTCATCCCAACCCTCTTACAGACCTTCCAATACATCTGGAGAATGTTGAAGGAAATTGGCAAAAAATTGTTAGTCAAATGTTGATAAAATATTATAAGTTTGTGTGATATGCATGAAACGTGTAGAATATGATCTGCTCTCATGCTGAAAGCAAACGACCAGTGAATGGAAATGTTTATTATAATGTATCAAGATTAACATATTATCATGAAAAACAATTTCATATACATGCTGTAAATTACCTATGCTAGGGATAAAACATGAACAATACCAGTCCTAGGGTAGATAAAACAAATAATACATAGAGATGAAAGATTCCTCTCCCCTAAGAATAAAACATATGTTCAATATCTGCTTTTGTTTTTTCATTGTTTATACGGTCCCGAGCAACAATACATCTGGAGTCCCATGCGATCGTGTCTTTTGCGGTACTCTCTCTGAGCAAATGAACTACACTCTGCTGCAAGGTGCGCAATTGACTCTGACTCCTTACCATAAATCCGGCATTCTGCAGCAACTTCTTCTCCTAGAACCACTTTTTTGAACATTTGCATTACAATTACAGACCAAATTTACAGTAAAGAAATGTCTATGATCAAATCTAAAAAAGGGATAAAAAAACAAACATTTTCGGGTTTGTTCAAGCATGAGAAAACATTTTCTCTTTTAATGCTGAAAAAGACGGTAATTGTGTATATTGGCATTTTCTCTTTTAATGTTGTGTATATTGGCATAAGCTCTTTCTTCCAGACCCCTTCTTTCCGTTCTTTCTGTGTATAAGTATATAAATCTTCTAACTACTTATATTAAATTAAATTTAATTTATTTACTGTTCTATTTGTTTTATCTTATAGTCTACTAGCATTTCAGTCCGGCTTCGCTCGTACTGTTCATAACTTCATGTACATATCTATATAGATATTAAAAAAGTATGACCCATGTCAAGGTAACCTACATATAAAATTTCAAGTATTTAGACCCAAAATTGGTGGATGAGTTTCGTAGAGTCTGCAATGATAAACTCTCTCAACTTTGACCTTTTGGCAGCCAAATTTTCGCCCAAAAACTGATTAAAAGATTGCTGCGTGTCTGAATACCTTTTGTGTAAAATTTACAATGTTTAGACCAACAATTGGCTGAGTAATTTGGTAGAGACTGCAGAAGTATAATTTTTCTTTACTTTGACCCCAATTTTTACCCCTTAACACTTAATGTTTTGTGTTCAAATCAAATTAAAAAGTTTGATCCATATCCAAGTAACCTAAATCTAAAATTTCAAGTGTTGAGACCCAAAATTGGCGAAGGAGTTTGATATAGTTTTCAAAGGTCAAATCGTTGAACTTTGACCGCTTGACAGCCAAATTTCTGTCCGAAAATCGATTAAAAAAATTTTCCGAAATCCCAATACTCCTTATCTCAAATCTCGAGCCTGTAGACTGAAAATTGACAGAGTAGTTTGGTAGGTAAATGTAAAAGAAAAAGATGGAGTGGAGAAAGATTTATATGGTATGAAGGTTTGCCGCTACATTGACCAAGGTCTCATATGTGGGGTTGCCTCCACATATGGTCTTTGCTTGCAGTATCTGCCGGAACAGATACTACACTTTGATCCCAACCGGAAGGCCAAGAATAACAGGGTGTTTATTTTCTCCCCCACCGAGAAAATTAGGCACATGGCCGATTTTTAATGTGAGGAGTGAAGGGGAAATGGGGACCAACTCCCCGGGGAGTAGGGGAGCTGGATAGTGACAATTGGTATGAAGGGTTACCCCTACATTGACCAAGGTATTATATGTGGGGCTTCCCCCACATAAGGTCTTTGCTTGCAGTATCTGCCGGAACAGATACTACACTTTGATCCCAGCCCGAAGGCCAAGAAGTATTTATTTGCTTCCCCAGTGAGAAAATTAGGCACAAGGCCGATTTTTAATGTGGAGAGAGAGGGAGGGGAGGAGGGGACCAGCTCCCGATGGGTGTGAAATGGGAGCTGGATAGTGACAATTGGTATGAAGGGTTGCCCCTACATTGACCAAGGTCTTATATGTGGGGTTTCCCCCATATATGTTCTTTGCTTGCAGTATCTGTTCCGGCAGATACTACACTTTGATCCCGGCCCGAAGGCCAAGAACAACAGGGTGTTTATTTGCTCCCCCACCGAGCAAATTAGGCACAAGGCCGTTTTTAATGTGGGGTAAAAACCAGCTCCCCTAAAAGTAGGCAAGAAGGGGGCACTCTGGTTACCAAAAATAATAATTGTCCAAGTATAGAGGGGTTCCCCTCCACTGACTGGTACAAATTCTCTTAAGTGCAGCATCTGCAGAACAGATGGTATTTATTTGCTCCCCCACCGAGCAAATTAGGCACAAGGCCAATTTTTAATGTGAGGAGTGAAGGGAGGGGGAAGGGAAAAAGGGGACCAGATCCCGAGAGGTGGGAAATGGGAGCTGGTTAAAGGTCAGGCATGTGGGGTTGCCCCCACATCTGGTCTTTGCTAGTCATAGCTAGTCCTAGCTAGTCATAGCGCTTGCAGCATCTGCAGAACAGATACTACACTTTGATCCCGGCCTGAAGACCAAGAACAACAGGGTTGGTATTTATTTGATCCCCCACCGAGCAAATTAGGCACAAGGCCGATTTTTTACGTGAGGGGTGAAGGGGAAATGGGGACCAACTCCCCGGGGAGTAGGGGAGCTAGATAGTGACAATTTGTATGAAGGATTGCCCCTACATTGACCAAGGTCTTATATGTGGGATTGCTCCCACATATGGTCTTTGCTTGCTGTATCTGCACTACACTTTGATCCCGGCCCGAAGGCCAAGAACAACAGAAGGTATTTATTTGCTCCCCCACTGAGCAAACTAGGCACAAGGCCGTTTTTAATGTGAGGTAAAAACCAGCTCCCCTAAAAGGGGTCACTCTGGTTACCAAAAATAATAATTGTCCCAGTATAGAGGGTTTCCCCTCCATTGACTGGTACAAATTATCTTAAGTGCAGTATCTGCCGGAACAGATGGTATTTATTTACTCCCCCACCGAGCAAATTAGGCACAAGGCCAATTTTTAATGTGAGGAGTGAAGGGAGGGGGAAGGGAAAAAGGGGACCAGCTCCCGAGAGGTGGGAAATGGGATCTGGTTAAAGGTCAGGCATGTGGGGTTGCCCCCACATCTGGTCTTTGCTAGTCATAGCTAGTCATAGCTTGCAGTATCTGCCGGAACAGATACTACCCTTTGATCCCGGCCCGAAGGCCGAGAACAACAGAAAAAAGGCAAGCCTCTTTTTCTATTTATTTAAAAAGAAAATACAATTTTCTTATATATGGCTTGTGGAATTGCATTCACTAGCAAACGATTTTGATAACTTGCATATTCTTTTAAACATTCATTTTAATTTATTCCCTATTAGTTTTTTCGGTTTTCTTATGGAATGATCATCTTTAGTTAACTATTACGCGTAATTATATTCATGCAGATATTCTACATGATTTATACTTGCATAATATTTGCGTAAAAAGCTTACAGTAAACATAAAATTGTTTCTATCTATATTTATGTATATGTATATACTTTTGTTTAATCTATGTATCTATGTATCTATGTATCTATCTATCTATCTATCTATCTATCTATCTATCTATCTATAAAAGTGAACGTGTCTCTGTATCTGTGTGTCTGTGTATCTGTGTGTCTGTCTGTGTGAGTGTGTACATTTCCCTACGCAATAACTCTGTCAATTTTTGGTCTACAGACTCAAAATCTAATATACAGATTACTGAGATTTGGGATAATCTATATAATCGGTTATTGGCCAGAAAATTTGCTGTTAAGGGCTCAGAGTTCAACGATTTGACCTTTGAGAACTCTACCAAAATCCTCCGACAATTTTGGGTGTAAACACTTGAAATTTTGAATATAGATTCCTTGGACATGTCTCTAACTTAATAACTTAATTTGAGCCCCAAACAATAAATGTTAAGGGGTCATAATAGGGGTCAAATTTAAAAAATTGACCATTTTTTTTTTGCTCAACATACACCTCCATACACCCGGGTAACGCCGGGCTGAAATACTAGTAAGTGATAAAAGTAAAGAAAAGGAAAGACAAGGTAAAAAAGAAGAAAAAGTATGTAAAAAAAGAAGGAAGCTAAAAAAGGAAAAATAAAAGAAAAAGATAAGAAAAAAGAGTATCAATACTAAAAAAAAAAAAAAATTATAAAAAGAAGAAAAAAAGGAAGAAAAAGTTAAAAAAAATCAAAAATAACAAAAATAAGAAAGGAAAAAGAAAGAACAAAGAAATAGTAGAAAAAGGCGACGAAGAAGAGGAAGGAAAGAAGAGACGGAAAAGGATGAAAAAAAGAAGAAAAAGATGAAGTGGAAAAAGAAGGAGAAAGAAAAAGCGGAAATCCAAATAAAAAAGAAATTGATACTACTACTACTACTACTACTACTACTACTAATAATAATAATAATTAATATTATTTAAAAAATAATAAATAATGACTAGAAGAGAAAAGTAGGAAAATGTAAAAAAGTGAAGAAATAATAAATGATGGATTAATAATAATAAAAGGAAAAGATTGAAAAAAAAAAGAGTAAAAAGAAGGAAAAGGGAGGCGGAAGAGGAGGAGGAGGAGGAGGAGGAGAAGAAGAAGATGACGAAAACGTCTAAGAAATAGAAGAAGATACGACGGAGAAGAAGAAGAAGAAGAAGAAGAAGAAGAAGAAGAAGAAGAAAAAAGAATAAGAGAAAAAGGAAAATAAAGAGGAGAAGAAGAAAAGGAAGAAGAAATAAAAGAAGAAATAAAAGAAGAAATAGAAGAAGAAAAAGAAGAAGGAGAAGAAGAAGGAGAAGAAGAAAAAGAAGAAGAAGAAGAAGAAGAAGAAGAAAGAATAGGAGGAAAAGGAAAATAAAGAGGAGAAGAAGAAAAGGAAGAAGAAATAAAAGAAGAAATAGAAGAAGAAATAGAAGAAGAAATAGAAGAAGAATGGGGAAGAAGAAAGAAAAAAAGACGAAACAATAAAAAACAAATAAGAAAAGAGAAAAAGGAAGAAGAAACAGAAGGAAAATAAAAAGAAGAAAAAGAAAAAAGGAGGAAGGAAAGAAAAAGAAGAAGTAGAAGGGAGGAGGTGGGAAGGCGAAGAGGAACTTCCACATTCCTACACGAACGGTAGACGACATGACCCCAATCTCGTTTAACGTCATAGAATGTGCGAGTTTGTTTGTTGAGAGTCGAGTTCGTTTATTCGATCTGACGAGCTTTCTTTAATAGAAGAAAGATTGTTAAATTGTCAAATGCCTTCCTTTTTGTTTTCTTGTTGTTAAACTTTCTTTGCAGAAAGATTTTAAGAAAATATGATTTCTTTTTTGCATGCGTCCAAGCATGTCGGTGAGATGTTTCGTCCTTCGTCCCAATACAGTTTAGTTTTTAAATGAGACAAGCAAGATGAATAGAAGAAGAAAAAGAGGAAGAATGAGGAGAAGAAGAAGGAGAATGAGCTGAAGTTGAAGGGTGAAAAGAAGGCGGCGGGGAAGAACGAGAAAAAAAAAAGAAGAAGGGGAAATGGAAATAAGTTGAAAAGGAATGATTAGAGTAGGAAGAGAAGAAGAAGGAGAAGAGGAAGAAGAAACGTAATAATAAGAAAAAGAAGATGAAGAAAAAAAGGAGATAATAAAAATAATGATAATGATAATAATAATAATAACGATAATAATAATGATAATAATAAATCAGATAACAGCAAAGCAACAGAAATGAAAGAGAAAATTGGAAAGGAATACCTCAGAAGTACAAGAAAACTCTTAGAAACTAAACTATATAAAAGAAGACTAAGAAGAAAAAGAATGAGATAATAATAATAATAATAATAATAATATTAAGAAGAAGAAGAAGAAGAAGAAGAAGAACAAAAGCAATAATAATAAGAACACTAATAATAATAATAATAAGAACAACAATAATAATAATAATAACAGCAATAATAATAATAACAATAACAATAATAATAATAATAATAACAACAATAATAATAATGATAATAATAATAATAATAACAGCAATAATAATAAGAACAATAATAATAATAATAATGATATGATGATGATAATAATAATAATAATAATAATAATAATAATAAGAACAATAATAATAATAATAATGATATGATGATGATAATAATAATAATAATAATAAGAACAATAATAATAATAATAATGATATGATGATGATAATAATAATAATAATAATAATAATGATAATAATAATAATAATAACAGCAATAATAATAAGAACAATAATAATAATAATGATATGATGATGATAATAATAATAATAATAATAATAATAATAATAACAATAATAATAATAATAATAATAATAATAATAATAAAGCAGACAGCATCAAAGCAACAGAAATAAGAAAATTGGAAAGAAATACTTCAGAAGGACAAGAAAACTCTTAGAAACTAAACTATATAAAAGAAGACGATAAGAAAAAGAAGGAGATACTACTACTACTACTACTACTACTACTACTACTACTACTACTACTACTACTAATACTGCTACTAATAATAATATAACATTTACCAATATCTGGAACAGCAAGAGATTTTACCGGAGAAACAAAAGGGAAGTAGGCGAGGTAGTAGAGGGACTAAGGACCAGATCTTAGGGAAGTGCATGTGAAGAGAGGGATTTTTCGGAGGGAGACTTTGTTGTTTGTATGAGTATGGTACCCTTGTCGTTCATATTACGAAAGGTAAATACGTGTTATGAGTGGGGAAAGACGGAGCCCCGGATAAGCCATTTATTATTTATGGATGATTGAAAGTTGTATGCAAAGAACGAAGACCAGTTAAGCATGCTTGTGAGGATTGTTCAAATATTATGTAATGATTACTGTTAAGAATTTGGCACGGAGAAATATGGTGCCCTTAAATTGAAAAGGAAAAAATTATTAAAAGTAAAGGAAAGAAAAAAATTTCGGGCGGGAAAACGATAAAAGAGGTTGGAGAAGAACAATCAATCTATTTGAAAATTGTGGAATTAGATAAAATAAAAGAAACTAAAATGAAGGAAATAATAGGAAAATAATATAAAAGACTACGGTTGGTTCTTACGTCAAAATCGAATGGGGAAAACCAAATATCTGCAGTAAACATCTGGACAGTAACTGCATTTCAATATGGGGTGGGTATTATTCAATGGAAAGAAAATGAGCTGCAGAGAAACAAGAACAACGATGACAATAAATGAAGAACTTCACCCAAAAAATCGATATCGATAGGTTATATGCGAAAAGAAAAGAGGGAGGGCGAGGACTAATAGAACGAAGAAGAAAACAGTTTGAAAGTCTATATCTCCAACTGTAAAGAAAAACTTATAGAGGTTGTGTCAAAAGTTTTTTTTATGGGGGGGGGTAATGCAAAAGAACGAACTTGAAAATTGAATAAAAAAAAAACAAAAAAAAAACAAGGAATTTAAGGCAATAAATGAACAACAAATGAACAACAAATTGATTGAGAAGAAAATGCTCAAATTTGTAGACATCTATTAGGTTGTTACAAAAATAATGGCCGCCTAAAATTATGTGTTTTAAAAAGTCATTTTAACACCAAATTTGTAGTTCATTTTTAGGTTATATACTAATTAATATTTTTAAGTTTATTATTTTTAAATTTATTTTTTTCATATTTTCAGACAAAAATTTTTTTTTGGAAGTACACATGGCCCTCAGCGATGAATAATCCAAAACGTGACCTTTGCCTCCTTATGTTGCGTGAGTTCAAACTTGGGCACAGTGCCTCCGAAACTTTTGCTAATACCAACAGAGCATAGGGAGAGAGGTCTACAAGTGGTCGGACAGTACGAAGGTGGTTCCAAAAATTCCGTAATCGAGACGAGAGCATTGAAGATGAAGAAGGTAGAGGGTGAGCATGCAGTCTTGACAACGAGCAATTGCAAGCAGTTATTGAACAAAATCCTTGTCAAAGTGTCAGAGAAATGTCTCAGACACTTGACGTCAGTAGTGCAACAGTTTCACTGTATCTATTATATTTTAAAGTATTAGAAAGGTGAAAAAACTCTATAAATAGATCTCTCATGAGTTCAATGAGAATTAAAAACTTAGGAGACTTGAAGTCTGCTCAATGTTTTATGTGCGTAGCACCAATGATCCCTTTTTGATCGAATTGTCCCTTGTGACGAAAAATGGATCCTTTATGATAATCGTAAACGATCTGGTCAATGGCTTGATCGTGGTGAGTCTTCCAAACACTTTCCAAAGCCAAAGTTGCATCAGCAAAAGATTATAGTGACAGTTTTGTGGTCTGCAATTAGTGTTATCCAGTACAGCTTTTTTGGGAACCAATCAGGGTATTATAGCAGAGATCTACTGCAATCAACTTGCCGAAATAGCAAAAAAGGTCTGCCTTGGTGAATCGACGTGGTATAATTCTAATCCTCAGTGCCCCAGGGGTCTATCCTTGGACCTCTATTATTCCTAATATTCATAAATGACCTCCCTAACAAAATTGTCTGTGAGCTGGGTATATATGCTGATGACAACACGATCTATAACAGACACGACAGGAAAACAAATGAACACATATTTAAAGAAATGGCAGAAACGCTAGAGGATGACCTCCAATATGTAGTGGAATGGGGACAAAAATGGATGGTCACATTCAATGCTGCCAAGATTAAACTTGTTTCTTTCAATAATTACAAGAAACCTTCTCTACCACCAATAGCAATGGCCAAAGACTCTTTATCTGAAAGTATATCTTTTAAACTCCTCGGCCTAACGTTCACAGGAAACATGAGTTTGAATAATTACATTGAGAGCATTGCCAGGACCGCTGCGAAGAAGGTAGGTTCTCTCTACCGTGCTAGAAAGCTACTAATGCCCGAAAGTATCCTGTACCTCTATAAGGCCACCATTCGCCCATGTATGGAGTATTTTTGTCATATTTGGGCTAGTGCATATGCTACTAGTCTCTCGCTCCTAGACAAGGTTGAAAAGAGAGTCGCCAACCTGATAGGCCCTGAACTGTCATCTAAGCTTCAGCCGCTGTCTCATCGACGAAATGTAGCATCCCTCTGCGTGTTCTACAAGTACTTTAACGGTGAATGCTCCGATGAACCGCAAGCACTCGTACGCCCTCGACGTAAATATCCCCTGACAAACCCGACAAGCAGCTAAATCTCACCCCCTCACAGTAGAGATCCCTAGATGTAAGAGAAGCTTATACTCCAGTAGTTTCTTCCCCAGAACTACTAGACTTTGGAATTCTCTTCCGGGTTCCTGCTTCCCCAACTGTACTGACATGCAGTAGTTCAAGTGTAATGGTAACCGACATCTTGCTGCCCAACTCCCCGCATAGTACCCTTGGAGATTATGTCCCTGATAGTAGCCCCTACATCAAAGTGGTAATGTGCCTTGTTTGAGGTGAAAATGTAATAAAAAAAAATCCACGATAACGCACAGCAACATGTTGCAAGATTGAGTTTTCAGAAACTCACAGATTGGAATATGACACTTTACTACATCCTCCATATTCTCCAAACCTTTCGCCTACTGATTATCATTTTTTTAAGCATTTAAGCGGAATCAGCTTTAAAATATTTTGTTGCATTCTAGCCAATAACTTTTTATCAACGAGGAATAAATAAACTTGTAGATCGATGGCAAAGATGCATACTGTGCAACGCTTGTATTTTGATTAATTTTACCATTTCTATTGTTCATTTTTCGAGAATAAATGTTTGTTTCTGAAATCGGCCATTATTTTTGTAGCAACCTAATATCAGATGTAGTGAACAAAGAAAAAGAAGCTCCTATCTTAACATCATCAACGCTCTGATCCCCATCTGGCATCAATTGAAATGGATGTCTCTCGTCTAGAGGAGGCTCCATGTTTTGACAAGCTCTTGGGTTTGATCTTTACTCCTGATCTGAAATGGAACACGTACATCGAGTCTGTCGCAAAAGTCGCTGGGAAAATGGTGGGATCCTTCTACCTCTCCAGAAGATATCTCACTACTGTTGCAATCCTCTATCTATATAAAAGCCAACTACGTCCAAGGATGGAGTACTGCTGCCACATCTGGGCAGGAGCTGCTAAAAACAGCCTATCCTGCCTTGACAGAGTACAAAATAGACTTCGTGGTTTCGTGAGGGATGCCCTTTTCTCTTCCCTACAACCTCTCTCCCACAGGAGAGACGTTGCGAGCCTGTCGTTGTTTTATCGTTATTTCCATCGCAAGTGCTCGTCTGAGCTCTAATCTCTGGTCTCCCTTCGCCAATCTGTCACGATAAACACCCGTCTAGCTGAAACAACTGTCATTACTTTTCCCCACTCTTCTCTGTGCCTAAATCAAAACGTAGATTCCATGAACAAAGCTTCTTTCTCAGAAGTGCGCGCATGTGGAACTCTCTTTCGTTTGCCTGTTTCCCACCTGACTATAACTTGGATGTCTACAAGTCCAACATAAACAAATTCCTGATGAACCGCCCCCTTAAGTAAAACACTTTATGAAATCTCCAATACTAACGATTACTATGATACTAAAGTTATATGAGAAAATAAAGCTGTGCACGCATTATAAATGTTTCTTTTCTGTGTCTTATGTTATACATTAGTACATTAGGGGCCATTTCGAGTAAAAATGTGTATGTCTCGTCTAATAAAGAATATGAAATATGGTCGACGTTCAGTTGACTGACAGGTGATCAAAAAGTTAGATCAAGCGTACCGGAAAACAAAATGAGACCAAATTGACAACTCGGAAATTTAAAATGAAAAAAATTTAATGGTTAATGTTTTAAAAATAAATTTTTGCTTAATTAAATTTAGGGGTGCCATTCGAAACTCGGTGCTTATTAAGATATAGTCGACTGATCGTTTTTTTTAATATGTCGTTTTAAGCAAGAACAACAGTACTTACTTGTTATGTCGAAAATAGTAATATATCCAAAAATTACGAAAATTTATCGAGTTATATGAAAACACAATAGTCCTCAATTTTAGATGCAATTAAAAGTTTCTATTTCATGAAAATCGCCTCAAGCAAAACACGAAGCCGCTTAATGTAAGGAGCTAAGAAGAACAAAAGATGATTATCGCAAAGACAAGAGATGTCTGTTGAGATTAGTCTTGAAAATACGTCGCTTTAAACAAAACCAACAGTACTTACTTGTCATGTCGAAAATAGTAATATATCCAAAAATGACGAAAATTTATCAAGTAGAATAATTGGTATTGTGGTTTTAGTAAAAAAAAAAGTACATAGCTATGGTCTTAAAAAACAGCCCAACATTAAAGTGTCAAAAAGGGAGATAAGTACGTCCCCTGTATTTGCAATCCCCAACGTGTTTACATCTAGCGAAGTTTCGATTTTATGAGAATCACCTCAAGCAAGACATGAAGCCACTTAATGTAAGGAACTAAGAAGAACAAAAGATGATTATCGCAAAGACAAGAGATGTCCGTTGAGCTTCATCTTGAAAATGGCCAAAGCTGTAAATAGAAAGAAAACAGTGAGCAGGAAGGAAGTTCCATAACCTTACATTTCTTGGAATGAAGCTGCTGGAATAAGAAGCTGTATCACAATAAGGTATTTTGTTTGTTTGTTTGTCTGTTTGTTTGTTTCTTTCTTTTTAGTTCGTTTCTTTCGTAATTTATTTTTTTGCGGTACGATTAAAATTAGAATTACAAATCTATCTATATAGCTATAAATGTGAGAATGTGTGTGTGTGCGCGCGCGTGTGTGTGTGTGTGTGTGTGTGAGAGTAGCAACTCTCAACCTATACACTCAAAACATTTAAATTTGAGTTCAGCACCATGCAAAACTGCTAAATAAACATACACAGAGAATTTTGGACAAATATGGTAAAATAGCCCCCAAAATGGAGTGTTTATATTAGATCTAAAAGAACCCCTGGGACACACCCAAGAGTCATCGCGAAGTATAGACAAACAAAATTATATAGAAATCAGTTAGTTACAAGTTTTCAGAAAGTTTTATAAAAATCCAAAGCATCAATTTTTTTTTTATTAAGCACGGAAGTGTCAATTTTAGCCATTTTAATCCGAAAGGAACCCCTAGGGGAGGGGGGGGCAGAGTTTTCCCGGAAAATCCGTTCTGTTACTTTTTTACTCATATCATGTTTAATGTTTATGCATTATTTAAAAAAAAAAATTCCAAGGTGTAGTTATTGAGAAAAGTTCGGACAGACGAACGGACAAGTGTACATTTACAGGTCCATCCTCCTTTTGTCGTGGGGACAAAAAAGTGGAAAAAACAAAGAGAAATGTACATCTTAATAAAAGTGAGAATGTGTGTGTGGGGGCACTTCTCAACCTATATACTCAACGAATTTTCAATCTACAGACTTGAAATTCCGTATACAGAGTGTTCAGACACGTGGGAAACTTTTAAATCGATTTTGATCCGGAAAAAAAGGGCTGATTATTGCTTGGGAGTCATCAGATTTTTATCTGTTTGTCAACAGTTTCGCGAGGTTTAAAAACACGTTCTAAAATCGCGTCGAGTTAGTTCACTGGTTATCGTACTTGATACTCTGCGTTTAGGTGTGGGTTTCAATCTCAGCTCGATTATTTTATTTTCATACTTCCAAAAAGTAAATTGTTTAGAAAAAAAAAAATAATATTCACATTCACATGTCTCGTTTTTTTTCCGTTTTATTTTTTAGTTTTTAAATAAATGTAATGTTTCGTTTAATACCGGGCAACGGCAGGTACATCGTCTAATCTATAAATATAAAAGCGAAAATGTATGTATGTATGTATGTATGTGTGTTCACTTTTTCTGTATGTCTACAAAAGGCTTTTTTCAGAGAAGCGGTCGGTCGGTTCACAACTTTTAAAAACTTTTTATATCACATATAAATCGTAATATCTCAGAGTTAACAACGAAGCTCGCCTGTCTATTTAATTTGCCCGATTTCGGGAAGATAAATATTCAACATTTGTCGCTCGCCGCATGTGGGTTAGTCTTTTTCCTATAACATCTTGGGAAAATAAAAATTTTAAAAAAGCATTCCGCAGTAAATGAAATACTATCCCGCAGTCAAACTTAACCTCATTAACTCATTAAAACGGGCACCTGACAAAAGCCAAGTAATTAAATAAATTTAAACGTGTTTCCGTTAGCATCTCGCGGTGGGGCAGTGGTTAACGTCGCACGTTTTTTTTTTCGCACTTTAATTTACAATTTTGCCTCAACGGTTCGGGTTTGATCCTCATACTTACTATATTTTAATCCCACCCCACACCCCCGGAGTTTCCACACACACCTCCAAACACCCGAGCAACGCCGGGTACCCCTCGCTAGTATATCTATAAAAGTGAGAATGTGTGTTTGTGTGTGTGTGAGGATACTTTTCAACCAATATATTGAACGAATTTTTTATCTACAGACTTGAAATTTGGTATATAGAGTTTTCAGACATGGAGATAACACTTTTGAATCGGTTTCATGCGGGAAAAAGCACTGTTAAGGGCTCCAAATTGAAAAGTTCTTACGTAAGGGTTATCAGAGTTTTACCTGTTTGTCAACTGTTTCACGTATGCGCATGCGTGAATCGTTCACATGACAGATTACTCATGTTAAGTATAAGTAGGTTTGAAAACACTTTTGAAAGATTGTGTCAAACTAATCCAATCGTTATCGTACTTGACTCACTGTCTTTAGGTTTTTGGTTTCGATCTCAACTCGAGTATTATTTTTACTTACGAGAAGTGAGCAGTTAAAAAAAAATACTCACATGCACATGTCTCAGTTTCTGTATGAATTAAAATATTATGTTTATGCGTATTTTACGACCGGGCAACGCCGAGCAGCCTACTAACATTAATAGAAAATAAAAAATAGTACTACGGAATTTAGGGATTGTAGCCGGAGTTTAATGGGTCACTCACTATGCCACGGGTAACGCCAAAACCGGTTCCGCTGTAGAATCAATCTTGGTATGGAAATTTAGCGATAGTTCTGGTTGGTTGGTTGTTTTTGTTTTACGGCATATCAACCCTTTTCGGCTTAGTTAATGCCGAGATATTTCTGGAGACTAAAATTAAATTTCGTAACTATGATTTGCGGTACAATTAAGTTTGATCTTACATGTGGTTTCATACCTTCTCACATGCGACTTTCATTAAAAAGAGATCTTAGGAAATTCTGCGAGGTGAGTTTTTTTTAACAACTAATGAACTGAATAACAAGTTATTTTTTTTTATTGTTCGAACAATTGAGTCAGTCTTCTTTTTTCTTCTTCTTTCTTTCCCTTTTTCTTCTTCTTTTTTCTGCTCCTATTTTCTTTTTCTTCAACTTCTTTTTTCTACATATTTCTTCTTCTTCTTCTTCTTCTTCGTCTTCTTCTTCTTCTTCTTCTTCTTCTTTTTCTTCTTCTTCATTTTCTTTCTTTTTCTTCTTCTTCTTTCTTCTTCTTCTTTCTTTTTCTTCTTTTTTCTTATTCTCGTTTCTTTTTCTTTTTCTTCTTCTTCTTCTTCTTTTTCTTCTTCTTCTTCTTCTTCTTCTTTCTTTTTCTTCTTCTTCTTCTTCTTCTTCTTCTTCTTCTTCTTCTTCTTCTTCTTTCAAACAATTACTTATACGACAAACTATTTCGGGCGGCTTTTTATGATTTTAATATTGTTGTAAAGTAAGGAATTTCTACTTGAAAATATAACACCCACACACACACAACTTAATAATGTACATAACACACACGCATATATATATATATATATATATATATATATATATATATATATATATATATATATATATATATATATATATGTGTATGTACATATTTATATATATTTTTCCCACTTCTTTATTTAAACATCTCTTGTTGTGTATACACGCATATATATATATATATATATATATATATATATATATATATATATATATATATATATAAAAATTGAAATTGTCTGTCTGTGTGTACATTTCCCTATTAAACTACTCTTTATATTTTCACTCTACAGACTCGAGATTTGACATAAGGAGTTTTCGGCCAAAAATATGGCTATCAAGGGGTCAAAGTTCAACGATTTGGCCTTTGAAAACTCTACCAAAATCCTCCGTCAATTTTGGGTCTAAACACTTGAAATTTTAGATGTAGGTTCCTTGGACATGGATCAAACTTTTAACTTGATTTGAACCCAAAACTATAAAAGTAAGGGGTCAAAATTGGGATCAAAGTTTAAAAGATTTGACCTCTTAGCCAATTTTTGGTCTACACATTTGAAATTTTACATAAAGTGTATTCAAATAAAGCAAGCTTTTAAATTGTTTTTTTTGCCAGAAAATTTGACTGCCATGGAGTCAAAGTTCAAAAGATTTGACCTTTACGGTCTCTAGCAAACTATTCAGCCAATTTTTGATCTAAATATTTAAAATTTTACATAAAGGTATTCAGACACGCAGCAAGCTTTTTTTTTTATCAGTTTTTGAGCGAAAATTTGGCTGCTAAGAGGTCAAAGTTGAAAGAGTTGACCTTTGCAGGCTCTAACAAACTCCCCTGCCTTTTGGGTCTAAACACTTGAAATTTTAGATGTAGGTTACCTGGACATGAGTCGAACTTTTTATTATATATATTTATATGCACATAATTATGAACAGTACATAGGGGTCGAACAAAGCCGGGCTGAACTGCTAGTTTTAAAATATTCTCATAAAAGATAGATATGTATACAGAGCTATGCAAGGCTCGTTCCGAAAGTAACGCCTCCTCTTTTTTCTCGAACTCAAAAGATTGAAAGGCCATAAAGACGAGAGTAGTACCATTAAAAAGAGCGACCATTTTCCCCCAGAATTTATAATTCTACATAGTCACCATAATTCTCAATGAACTTTTGTCATCGATGAACGATGGATGTTCGGAGCGCGCTTTGTCATACGAGGGTAGCGACACTTGACATGCTGAAGCTTCAGACAGATGGATGGTTAAAATCACAATTCCTCCTCAGGCGACTTCAAAAAAAGGTTTGTGTTCCACAGGAGAAAACCAGTTCTCAAATGAATAATAAGAAAACTTAAAAAAAGAAAAGAAAAAAGAAAACATATTAAAATTTAGAGGGAGAGGGAAACATAAACTCCAGACATTAAAAGTGAAGGAAAAACAAACAAACAAAAAAAAATGTAGAAAATCAGATGTAATCAAAGTTCATAGTGTAAGGAGGAGGAAGAGTGAAAGGGTGAACGTAAGTGAACTATCTATAGAGGGGGAAGGGGAGGCAAAAAATTGTCATAAGTTAATGAGAGAGAGAGAGATAGAGAGAGAGAGAGAGAGAGAGAGAGAGAGAGAGAGAGAGAGAGACCCAGAGAAGAAGAAAATATGAGTAAACATAAGATTAAAAGCAGAATATAACGCAAAAACATTGTTAATTCACTTCCCGCAAAGCAGCAGTTAGAAGATCCGACTGTCGTTTAAGTGATCGAGTTTCGATCCTGGCTTGAGGTAGTTGATTGTCTAGCCACACTGGTGAGCTGTGCCACAGAGAAACGGTACTGTATGTGGACGACTATATACTCCCTATCTTAGGTTAAGCATTTGGGAAGTGATATACAAATTACCATTAGCATATTAAGCGATGCTCTTTGTGTAAACAAATTGAACTTAGATACTTTGGACAATGTCAAAGCATTGTTAATTCACTGCCTGCATAGCAGCAGCCGTATAGCGCAACGGTTAGAAGATCCGACTGTCGTTTGGGCGATCGGGTTTCGATCCTGGCTTGAGGTAGTTGCTTGTCTAGCCGAACTGATGAGCTGTAAAACAGCGAAACAGTATTGTATGTGGATGATTATATATATATATATATATTTTTTTTTTTTTATATATGTATATATATATGAAATAAGAATTACAATTAAGTTTACAAAGATAATCCAAAATAGCACACTTAAAGTAAAATATAAATTTAAAAGACTTAACATTTATAAAATAATCTTAACCAGGTGTAAAAACTCAATAAACCCAAATCGGAAATAGATCTTTTAATAAGAACAAAGAATTAATAAATCATGTTTAAAACACTTTAAGAAGAGTTAAAAACATTTAATTTTCAAAACGAAGACACGGAGTTTTAAAAGAAATACTTTCCTTCTCATCAGAGGGTAGGAAATAGCAAAATACCGAATCGGATTTTGCTTGCAAAGTATTTAATGAAATTACAAGAGCTTACTTGGTAAAAATAAAAAAAAATACTGAAGCAGAGGCAATGGGGGGGGGGATGATTTCACGCGAATAGATGGTAGAATATCCAATAACGGTAAAATCCAAGAAAAGTTCGTAAAAGTCCGGTATCCAGAAGTAAAAATTCAAAGGAATCGCATTACTGGAAGATATTTCGATGTCATCCAAATGGCAGAATTCCGTGAAATAATTCACAAATGGGTACAAGGAAAAAAGAGTGAGTGCAAAATGTTATAATTAAAAGAAAGATAAATTTTGCGTAGAATGATTAAGGGCAATCGAATTAATTTGATTTGTGTCTCCTTTTTTTGTGTGACTGTCGTTTAATTGTTGCTAGCCTGGGTGGAGGTGTGTGTTGAGCAAAAAAAAAAAAAAAAAAAAAAAACAAGTGGGAGTAGGAAGGTAGCCTCGAACCCGTACTACGAAGGAGGAAAAGAATGTGAAAAACAAACGTAACGATTTTGCTGTTGCGCCCATCGCCAAACCAGAAGTGGCGAAAGTTTAAATTAAGGATATTCAATCGAAAAGAGAGGATGACTTTCGAAAATATCAGTGAAGTAAGTACCCAGTTGAGGGTGAAAGAACTAATGTTTTTAGCCAATTTTTCGATATGTGTATCGTTCGAAGGTGCGAGCTTGGAAACGATATCGATCTTTTTTAAAATCCGTTTCCTCTGACGAAAGTTTTAGGCATACATACATATGATGATGATTGCAACGTCTTGTCAGACGAGTGCCACTCCCTCAGACATTTAAAATCAATGAGCCCAAATGTCTGAGGGAGTATCTATACAAAGATGATGTTACAGAGTCTTAGCTTTGTACGACAGCTAAGTCTTTCTCTCGGTTCAAAATGTTGAGATCCAGCAACAAGCAAGAGCAAGATAGCCAGCAACAAATTAAACTGCAGACCAGCTTAATGCGGGTACTAGTCTTCCGCTTTATGGTTTTTTAAATCAGAGATTTGCTTCTCCTAGAAAGATTGCCTTCACCACGCCTTACGGAAGCCCCCCTCTACCCCAACACACACACACGCACACACACACACACACACACACACACACACACACACACACACACACACACACACACACACACACACACACACACATATACACGGTGCTAGTTGGCCGTTGACCCAGAAAATAGAGTTCATTCGCCCTTTGGAAGGTCTTGTTTTTAATCCTTCAGGGAGACTAGCCGCCCTCCTCACCATACAAGTCTGGTGGGGGAACCAGTACTGGGTTACATGGTAGCAGTAGCATATGACATGACCTGACAATAAATAAATACATACATACATACATACGTACATACAGAAATACATACATACATACATACATACATACATTTAAAGGTGATATTAATTAAAGGTGATATTTTTTTTTATTATAGAATGACGTCCATTCCTTATAATAAACAGTTTTATCAAGAATTCTTATAAGTTTTGTTTTCGGTTTCCGGTTTCCAATATATATATATATATATATATATATATATATATATATATATATATATATATATATATATATATATATATAAATGTAAAACTTCAAGATGTATGTGTGTGTGTGTGTGTGTGTGTGTGTGTACAAATGTAAACTCTTTCAACTTTGACCTCTTGGCAGTCAAATTCTCGCCCGAAAACTGATTAAAAATGTTTAGACTCCAAATTATCTGAATAGTTTGCTAGGTCAGATCTTTGGAAATTTGACCCCTTTGCACCTTTGCAGCAAAATTCTCGGCAAAAAAACAGATAAAAAAGCTTGCCCTATGTCTGAATACACTTTATGTAAAATTTCAAATGTTTAAACCAAAAATTATTTGAGTAATTTGGTAGAGACCGCTGAGGTCAACTTTTTAAAAGATTTGGACCCCAATTTTGACCTCTTAACATTTATTGTTTTGGACTCAAATCAAATTAAAAAGTTTGACCCATGTTCAAGTAACCTCCATCTAAAATTTCAAGTGATTAACCCAAAATTGGAAGAAATTGGGAAAATTTTGAATTTCAAAATAGCGTAATTGAAACATATTAAAGGTATTTGAAGCTTCTCTTTTTCAATTTTCGGATATTTATCATGTCGAATCACACTTTATTTCCTTTTGACGGATTGATTGTTGATATTTCTTTTGATGACTAAAGGGCATAATAGATTCACTGATTGATATAATAATTGATTGATTTCGCGCTACGAAACAGATACTGCAAAGAATTGTAAATGTCAACTGAATTAAAGGAACAAATAATAAGATGGTCAACATCATGAATTTTGGAATATAGTTTTTTGTCATTTATTCACTTTACATCTCATTCAAGCACGATAATGTTTGAATATATGGCTAAGCGACAGTTTTAGTCATTTAGAACTGTTTTAAAGCTTCACCGCTCACTCATTTTTTTTACCAGATTTCAAACAATTATTACAGTTTATAGATCACCTTCTCAGCTATATTGTGAATTTTTTTTTAAATTTTCGTTCAGTAAAACAAAATGGTGAATTTTCTGGGGTTCAAAATCGTAAAAATATGTAAGAAGGTGAGCGACGCTTTTTATGACTGGTTTCCATAGCAACCACGTCGCATCAGCGACTACTGTTGAAAAGAGAATTAACAAGTGAAACAGAGAAAATGAAAACGTGAAAGGGAGATAATTGGGGAGATCTTATTGAAAACAGACGAGTGACGTACATTGTTATTACACATATGTTTATGGGGGCAAAAAATAAGACTGGAATTAAAAAAAAAGAACAGGTGAATTTATTTGAACCCTGAAAAAATCATGGATTACAATAGAAAAATGCGAGCATGAAATGTAATATGGTTAAGTCTAAACATGGATAAGTAAAGGCCTAGTTGTTAAAACTGGAAAAGAAAAGGACAAGATATTCTAGTAAAAATATAATGAATTTATAACTTAAAATATTGCAGCATTAAGAATACATTATATAATAAATTCTTAATGCTGCACTATTTTAAGTTATAAATTTATTGTATTTTTTTACTAGAATATACTGCCCTTTTTTCAGTTTTAACAACAAGTGCTTTATTTTTCCATGTTTAAGCCTAACCATATTACTTTTCATGCGCGCATTATTCATTGAACCTTTGAATAGTCAAGTCGCTGTCTGATGATATCTGTTGTTTGATTGAAACAAGTGGCTATTTGTAGCAGCAGGATGTGAGCATGTTTATATAACAATAAACAAGTATATATATATATATATATATATATATATATATATATATATATATATTAAAACTACATTTAACATCCCAATGAACGCATTGATGATGATACTTACGAACTTTATAAGGCGAACCATTAAAAGATACTTCTGCCTTACATAAAAAATGCTATATTATTATTATAATATTTTTACTGATGAGGAGACTTTGATTAAAAAAAAAACTATAAAATTATTGTCCAAGATTTATTGTCTATCTCAATAAAAACATCGTTTCCGAAACGATCGTACAATTTATTGATTTGTTTGTTCTTTCTTGTGAAACCAATTTTCAATTTTAACTACAAATTATCAATCATCTCTCTCTCTCTCTCTCTCTCTCTCTCTCTCTCTCTCTCTCTCTCTCTCTATCTATCTATCTATATATATATATTACACGGTGGTCACCACTTATCAAGGCCCGGAAGCCACTCAGGGGTAAGGGTTATTCCAAGTACAGTACGGTAGTGTGGAGATTTAATGAAGTGCTTACTTAAGGGGGCGGTTCATTAGGAATTTGTTAACGTTGGACTTGAAGACATATATATATATATATATATATATATATATATATATATATATAGAGAGAGAGAGAGAGAGAGAGAGAGGGAGAGAGAGATGGGAGAAATTAGTCAACAAAAACGTGCAACTATGTATTGAAGACGACACTTTTTTTTCAGTTTTAACAACAAGTCCTTTATTTTTCCATGTTTAAGCCTAACCCTATTACTTTTCATGCGCGCATTTTTCTATTACAATTACTAATATGTAATAATTTGGTATCTTTCTAAATTGCTAGACACACACATATTTTATTTTATTTTATATATATATATATATATATATATATATATATAGATAGATAGATAGATAGATAGATAGAGAGAGAGAGAGAGAGAGAGAGAGAGAGAGAGAGAGAGAGAGACATGGGAGAAATTATCCAACAAAAACGTGCAAATATGTATTGAAGACGACACCGGCGTTGCCTCAGCCGTATGGGGGCTCGGCTTTTCGGCTTTTATTTTTACCGGTCGTTTGTGGCAAAAAAGTAACGCGATATTGGCAAACACATGCCTCTGCGTTGTTGAGCGGGAATAATGTCGAGCGATGACGATGGAAACGACCCCGGACTTATGTTACCTGCACACAGTCACGCGCCAGTCATCGGTTTACAACGCGGACCCCATCAACACAACTAGGACCAATGCTGCGATGACCTTTGCGCTCTAAAGCCCCCATCCCTCATAACGCCTTACTTCTGTGCAAATGAGAAGATCGAGCGACTATCTCTATCACTCTGCATATATATATATATATATATATATATATATATATATATATATATATATATATATATATATGTGTATATATACTAGCATTTCAGCTCGGCGCTGCCCGGGTGTTTGGAGGTGTATGTTGAGCTAAAAAAAAAAAAAAAAGCGGGCAATTTTTTTTTTTTTAACTTTGACCCCTATTATGACCCTTGAACATTTATTGTTTTGGCCCCAAGTTATTAAGTTAGATCTATGTCCAATAAACCTATATTTAAAATTTCAAGTGGTTAGACCCAAAATTGCCCGAGGAGTTTGGTAGAGTTCTCAAAGGTCAAATCCTTGAACTTTGACCCATTAACAGCCAAATTTCTTGCCGAAAACCGATCACATAGATTTCCCCAAATCTCAGTACCCCGTATATCAAATTTCGAGTCTGTAGACTTAAAATTGACAGAGTTATTGCGTAGGGAAATGTACATACAGACAGACACACAGACAGACACACACACACGTTTTATTTTTATAGATATATAGATATGTGTGTGTGCGTGTGTGTAAAGTAATATTCTTTGCACACACAAAAACGTGTAAGTGGCGCCCAAACGTATGTCCACACTTGTCAATTTTTTTTTCAAAAACCGCAAATTTAAGCTAAATTGAACGTAACTCTTTAATCAACCTATACCTCATTTGATTCGCCTTTTATTCCTCTATAATTTAAAAAAATAGGTGGTTTAAACAGTTACATTCAATTTAGCTTAAATTTCAGTTTTTTTTTTTTTAAATGACAAATGCGGATTTTCTTTTTGGCGCCAATGTACCCTCACATGCTCCCTATATTGGGTTGAGCATATTGAAGAGTGATATACAAACTGCCATTAGCGTAGTAAGCAATGCTTTTTGTGTAAACAAATCGAGCTTAAGCATTTGAACGATATGAAAACATCGTTAATTCATTACCCACACAGCAGCAACCGAATAGCGTAATGATGAGAAGCTTTTACTGTCGTTTGGGTGGTCGGGTTACAATCCTGTCTTGAAGTAGTTGACGGTCTAGCCGCATTGATAAACTGTGATACAGCGAAACGGTACTGTATGTGGATGACTATATATATATATATATATATATATATATATATATATATATATATATGTACATGTATATAGTAATTTATAAAATATATATGGCGATTAAGCTACTATACTGATCTGACAGCACTTGATTGAGCACTTTTGAAGTAAATACTTAAAGTTTACGCATAAATCTATACTTTCGTATTTAAATTTTATGTAAGTAAATGAAGTGGTTATATATATATATATATATATATATATATATATATATATATATATATATATATATATATATACTAGCAAAAGTACCCATCGTTGACTGGGTTCAAAAACAGCCTACAGAAAATGGACTCTGATTTATGAAAGTTTGATAGATTATGAAAAGGAAGGATTGTAAAGAGATAGCTTCGAATTTGGGGGTGTCAGAACAAAAGCAAAATATGATGAAAGTAAAAATGAAATAGATAAACCCCATAATTTATTATACCATACCTGTTCACACTGAAACACTTATCACAATATTCTGTATATCGATATTAAAAAACCTTGTTAAACTTTGTGACATATTTCCATTCAATGGAGGTCAGGCGCGAACGAACACCCCATAATTTTATTATACCATATTTCTTCAAACTGAAACATAATTATCAAAGTATATTTACGCAGATAGATATGAAAAGTCTTTATTAAAGTTTGTGCTCATTTCTGAACGCAGACTCCACAATTTTATTATACCATTTCTATTAAAGTTAAAACATACTTATCAAAGTATTATTATGTACATCTATATCAAAAACACTTGTAAACGTTTTTTTTTAATATTTACATTTTTTATTTCCATACTTTGTGGGCCAGGCACGTACGAAGACCCCACAATTTTAATGAATCATCATTATGCCAGATCAAACATGCCCAATCCTGTGTTTCGATAATCTTCTATCATTATATGTGATCAGTTTTCTATAATAGTCAACCATATAGGAACCTATTCGTGACTAAACACACACACACACAGACGCTCAGCTTTATATATATATATATATATATATATATATATATATATATATATATATATATATATATATATATAAAGTCATCCACATACAGTACTGTTTCGCTGTTTCACAGCTCATCAGTGCGGCTAGACAGGCAACTACCTCCAGCCAGGATTGAAACCCGACCATCTGTACGACAATCAAGGCTCCTAACCACTACGCGATTGGCGGCTGCTGGTGAGTCATGAGTTTAACGATGTTTTGACATCGTCCGAACTACCTCTGCTCGATTTGTTTACACAAAGAACATCGCTTATACGCTAATGGTAATTCATGTATCACTTCTCAATATGCTGAACTCAAGATAAGGAGCATCCATATACAGTACTGTTTTGCTGTTTCACAGCTCATCAGTGCGGCTAGACAGGCAACTATCTCAAGCCAGGATTGAAACCCGACCGTCTGTATATATATATATATATATATATATATATATATATATATATATATATATATATATATATATATATATATATATATATTTAAATAAGGGAGTAGTCACCAACAATGTGTATTTTTTAACATTATTTTATTATTCCGTGTCTTGGTTTTTCATTGAGAATTATGTTTGGATCATTGTAATAATGTTTTTAAGTCATTGAAATCGTTTACGTACGTTTCAGACGGTCTGATGCGTCCTCGTCAGAAATTATTTTCAAATGTGTAAAAATGGCGATTTTCTTAGTTAGTTTAAAGTTTTTCCAAGGGGTGGAGGCTTGTAAGTGTTTATTATACATTGGTATGCTGAATTTTTATTGCTTTTTTTATTGCTTTTTTATTTGGTTTGTCCAGGGAGATTTTGACCTCGCTGTAGTCAGTCGCTATCTCTTTCTGCTAATGTGTTTTTCTTTTGCTTTAGGGTGGGGTAGGGTGTGTGTATGTGTGTTTGTGTGCGTGTGTGTGTGTGCGCGTGTGTGTGCGTGTGTGTGTTTGCTTTTATTGGTTTGGTTATGTGTATATTGTTTTATAGTATTTTGGGGTTATTTGCTTTCTTAGGAAGGCGGCTGTGGTCCGAGGTCGTTACTAATGTGTATGTGTGGGGAAGGGGGACTGGCTCTTCTGAAGTAAGGGTAGGGGTGCTTTCATTCTATTTTGATATTTATTTTTTTGGATTCTTGGATTTTAGTATTGTGATTTTTCGTTTTAGTCTTATATTATGTTTGCTTAGAAAGAGGGGTGTATTTAAAATAGGGGATTTTTTAATGTTTCTATTTATTTGTCTCCCCATGTGGGTATGGCCAGACCCAGGATCGGTTCCTAGTGTGGGGAAGATTTTGTTCCCCAGAAGGGGGCATTGGGGGTGTAGGTATGGGAGGGGGATGATAGAAGGGAAGATAGTCGTTTCAGTCATGAGGGGGTTCTCCTCCCCTGACTGAGGAGGGAGCGAGGTGTTGGAACAGATATTGTACTATGGTTCTAGGTGTCTCCTAGTGTTGTTGGTTTCGAGGTTAAGTAGGGTTGGTATTGTTCAGTGTGTTGTATTAGAGATAGGGGTGTTATGTCTGTGTGTGGTTGTATGCGCGCACGTGTGTGTGTTTTACTGTGTCGGTTCTGATTTATGTGTGGGTGTGTGTACGTGTATGTGTATGGGTGTGCATGCGAGTGTACCTTGCATTTCATGTTTTTGTGTGATGGTATTAGGTTCTGTTCAGTTCAGGAGTGAATTTGGTGATGAAGTTTTTTTTCCTGTGTAAGTAAATAAAAATAATTGTCTGTTTGGAAGATTGGCATTATTTTGAAGCTGTTTCCACTGCATGTGTGTACGTGTTTTGAAACATAGAGGTGTCTGTTATCTGCAATTTTGATGTTGCTCTTATGTAAGGTCACTCTATTGCTGAAATTTTTGGTGGCGCCTATGTAGGATTTGTTGCATGTTGTGCATCTTAGTGCATATACTACATTTCTGGAGGTGCAATTTAGATCCTTTTTTATTTTGAATGTTTGTGCTAGGTTTTTGAATGTGTATGTGTTACCTTCTATTATTATGTCACATACTCCACATCGCGGTTTGTTGCATTTTGTAACTCCTTTTGTAGTATGTGGGACGAGTTTTGAGGAAGTTAGGATGTGTTTTAAGTTTTTGGGTTGGCGTTTGCTTTTTATTATTTTTGTTGTTTTAAGTATGTTGTTTAGTTTGTCGTTCTGATTGAGGAGGATAAGGTTTTTTGTTATATGTGTGAATAGTTCTGGGTTGTTTGTGTTGTGTGTAGAGACGTATGCTAGAATTTGTTCTTTGTTGTGTTCTTTTAGGGTTCTTAGTTGGTCTATTGGATTTTTTTCAGCCAGTTCAATGGTGAAGACTCTACATGCTAGGGAGTAGGGTATTGATTTTAGACAGTTTTTAGGATGGTGGCTTTTGAAGTGGAGGTATTGTTGAGTGTCTGTGGGTTTGTGGTAGATGTCTGTGATTATGTTGTTGTTTTTTATTGTTACTAGGATGTCTAGGAAAGGTAGTTCTGTGGGGCTTTGTTCTAGTGTGAAGTTTATTTTTGGGTGTAGATTTTGTAGTAAAGTGTGGGGTTCTTTGATATCCCCCCATGAGGTTCACCAGAGGATAAAGCAGTTGTCTAGGTATCTTTTCCAAGATTTTATGAAGAGTGTTTTTATATTGTGCCCGTACTTTTGCTCTATCCTTTCATAAAGCGTCTCTTCTAGGAAGGCGAGTGTAAGGGTGGCATATGTCGGTGCCATTTTGGTACCCATTGCTGTGCCTAGTATTTGGATGTAGTTGTCTTTATTGAATTGGAAGGAGTTGTTATTGAGGATTATGTCGATGCTATCAATCACGAATTGTTTATTGAATCTGGGGTGTAAAGTGTGTGTATGTTTGTCAATCCAATATACGATAGCTTCTTTTCCTAGATTGTGTGGGATATTGCTATATAGGCTGCTAACGTCGAATGTGGCTAGTATAGTCCCATCGTCTACTGTTTGTGGTAGGGAGCTAAGGAAGTGTGTGTTATCTCTTACAAAACTTCTGACTAGATTGGTGAAGGGCTGTAATAGTATATCTATTAGGTTGCTAAGTCTGCTTGTTGGGCATGATTGTCCTGCTACTATGGGTCTGAATGTGAGGTCGTTGGGGTTTGGGGTGTTTATGTATTCTGACTTTTGTATGTTGATGGCATGTCTTACTTGGTTAGATTTGTGTATTTTGGGTAGCCCGTAGAAGACGTTTGTTTTTGTTGTGAAGTTTGTGAGGAAGTCTTTTTCTTTTTTAGTTAATGTACTATTGTATGTTGTGCAGAGTTTTGTTATTTTAGATATGGTTGTGTCGTCTATGTTAGAGCTAATTGGTTTGTAATAATTTTCGTTCCCTAGTGATTCTGAAATTTTTGTTTTATAGAAGTTCTTGTTCATTATAACTACTGCACTACCTTTGTCTGCTTCCTTTATAACTAAGTTGTTATTGTGTTGGATTTTTTTAAGTGCTTGATTTTGTTTTCGTGTTAGATTACTGGTGGGGTTTTCTTTTTGTTGGGGGTTGAGGCTCCAGAGTGTTTCATAGAAGGTATTTAGTTCTTTTGTGTTGTTATGTTTGTTGGGGAAGTATGTTGATTTGTTCTTCACTAGAGAGTCGTCTGTTGTGTTATCACTGTCGTTAAGTATATCTATGAGTCTAAATTCGCGTTCAAATTCTTTGAGGTCTTTCTTTAACTCTGCTATGTTACTTCTGGGAGTTGGGCAGAATTTGAGGCCGAGTTTTAGTACTTCAATTTCGTCCTTTGTAAGCGTCTCTGTAGATAGGTTGATGACTTTGGGTTTTTTGTTGTCTAGTCTGGTGTTGTCATTTTGTGAGGGATTCCTAAAAAATGATTGTGAGGGTCGTTAGTTTCGTTGATTCGGTTGGGAGGTTGGTTGTGTCGTTTTGTGGGGGTGTATGGGTTATGATGGTACCTGGGGTATTCGGATTGGTTGTGTTTGTGTGGGGGTATTTTTGGGGTCGGTTTTGTACTGTGGGGTATTGGGGATGGGTGTTGTAAAGATTGTTTTGTATTGGGTGGTATCTATAGGGATGGTTTAGTTCCATTGGGTTGTTACGGTGGGGGTTGATAAGTAGGGTTTTTTTTAGTGGTTTGTGTGGGTTGGGTTGGGTAAGAGATAGTGGGTTCTTGGCTGAGTTGGGTGACGTGGTTGGTAGTAACTATTTTCGTATTGTTGTGGGAGGTTGTATCTTTTAGTGTTGTCATGTGGTAGTGGGTTGTCGGTTGTTGATATGTTGTTTTTTGGAGCATTTTGGTAGTAGTAGTATATATATATATATATGTGTGTGTGTGTGTGTGTGTGCGTGTGTGTGTGCGCCATACGTTTTAGACGTTAATTACGGGCAAAAGTCACAACCCATAGACTTAGAATGAGTGTTTTATGCCAAATTTATCAATAGTTTGTTGCATCTTATCATAGTAAAGGTCTATGCAATGTTTCGACCAGATCGTAACAGTAGTTTCTTAGAAAAAATTTGAAAAGACTCTTTTACTCTAAATTTTATTCCAATATTCATTCATTACGTTTTTTCGGTCATGCGAGTTTTTTTTTATGAATTCTTTTCTCATTTTCCTCCACAACCTTCGATTCTGTCTTACCATCGTATCAGTAATGACTATAATATATCTCTTCTTGCGCTCGTTTGATAGATTTTCACCCCAACTACCCAAATAGTTTTCTTTTAGTTAAAAAGTTGAAGACGAAAGTTGTACTATTAAAACAAGCGGCGTTTTATGTTTAAGAATTTATTTTTTCTACATACCATGTTATATTTTTTTACTACTATTCTCAAATGAGCCATGCAGGTCGAACTTTCTTTTAAACTTCAAATGTATCTTATATACACGAGGGTCTTTCCAAAGTAAGGTCATTTTTTTTTCCACAATTTATTTTTTCCTATATCGTCACCGCCATTCTCAATGCACTTTTGCCAAGAATTCATCGAAACATGTCTGCTTCTGACGCACACCCATGACAGGAGTTCTTTCTTAGAGTCTCACACAATCAATATCTACAACGGAGACATGAAACTTTCAGGTCGGGTCATGAATACATAATTTCAGTTATCATAACAACGCAATTTTCAATCCCCTCTGATCCATTCGGGCGGATTAAAATAGGAGGCGTTATTTGTATTTTGAAAAGGAAGGAAGAAAAGTGCCCCCCCTCCTACTACGATCGGACTGACAGTACAATACTCCTGATGCAATTATCTACCTTCTATATATATAAAAGCAAAAATTCCTGTATGTATGTTTTTATCTTTTTGTGGATGTCTGCAAAAGGCTTTTTCCGAGCCCTTCTCGGGGGCGGGGGAGAGGGGTCGCTCCTTCTTAAAATTTTTTATATTACGTCTAAATGATAATATCTACGACTTAACAACGGGGGTCGCGTGTGTATTTAATGTGCCCGACTTTTACCAGTTCACCGCGTCTTCGAAAAGCGGGGAAAATAGTAACTGGCTTGAATTGCAAAACCAGGTCAAACATCACACCACTTCCTCGCACCTGTATATAAACCTTATTTTAACATGCTCATCATTCCTCTTCCCTGGTGGCCGAGGTGGTTATGTGTCTGGCTTTTTTCCCTTTCGTTTCCACCTTCGCGTTAAGGGTTCGGGGCTCAATCCTACCTTCCAACTAAAACATTTTTTTTCTTTTACACCTTCAAACGCCCGGCCAACGTTTTCTTTTTTAACACACCTCCAAATATCCGGGCAACGCCAGGTACATCTCACTAGTTCTTTTATAAAAGGCAAATACTTTCTAAGATGGGGTACGTGTTGCCACACTTTTTGTGGGGAGGTGAGCTGCTCAACTTAGACAGAATATACAATCGACTTTAAAATTTGGTGGTTGATGTCTTTTTCTTCTCCCTTCTCCTTCTTTCTCATAGAAGAGGCATTGCAAACCCACTTACAGGCATACGAACATTAACGAACGAACACACACACACACACACACACACACACACACACACACACACACACACACACAACTCATCGACTTATTATCGTCTGGCAATTTATAAAAACTTTATTCAAACATTTGAAATTTAACATAAAAGGTATTCAGATATGCAGCAAGCTTTTTAATCAGTTTTTGGGCGACAATTTGGCTGCCAAGAGGTCAAAGTTCAAAGAGTTGACCTTTGTAGACTCTACCAAACTCCTCCTTCAATTTTTGGTCTAAACGCTTGAAATTTTAGATGTAGGTTATCTGGACATAAGTCAAACTTTTTAACACACACACACACACACACACACACACACACACACACACACACACACACACACATATATATATGCATATAAAGTTATGAACAGTAGATAGGGCCCGATCAAAGCTGGGCTGAACTGCTAGTATATATATAGTAAATTATAATTCATTGAAAGTTTTTTATAAGAGTTAATGTTCATTTGATTTCGTCTTATATTGGACTTCAGTAAAGAGAGCCAACCTTTTTCGCATCAGCCTATGTAGCTATCCCAGTTCATGTTCCCAGTGAGGAAGTTTAAAAGAAGTACTTTCAGGTAATGTATCTTTAGCCACAACTATTGGTGGTAGAGAAGGTTTTTTGAAGGAAACAAGCTTAGTCTTGGCAACATTGAATGTGACCATCCAATTCACAATTAAAAGGTTTTTAAGTATTTAAATATCATAGATTGGATCACATCACTTCTATCAAAGACATTCACTTCGGATTTTACCATGCAATTTGGATGTGAATTTTATATCCTTTTCATTAACTTCTCTTACTCTATGATATTTAAAAAACTTAAAAAACTAGTTTTAGCAAATAAGGTGTAAACGATTATAATTATTTCCTGATATTTTCTCCTCTGAAGTACTATAAGTACTATCACAACTAAATAAGAATTGCTCGATATACAAGATAGAGCAAATAAATCAAATTTTAGTCATTCAACGAATTTAAAAATTTATGACGTGAAATGTTTGAGTTTCAGATTAAAAGACAAAGAATGCATTTGAAATATTTTAACTCATTATCCTATAAACCATTATTCCGATGTCTACCGTCTCTAACTATTTGCTAATATTTTCTCCTCTGAAGAGATGGTAGACATCGAAGCCCTATAGGATAATGAGTTATAATATTTCAAATGCATTCTTTGTCTTATATAGAATGATAAAAATCTTTTGATTTGAAATTTAAACATTTCACGTCATAAATTTTTAATTGTATTGGAAGACGGAAATGTTGTATATATATATATATATATATATATATATATATATATATATATATATATATATATATATATATGAAACACTAGTGTCTGTAGGTATTTAATTATTAATTAATTAATTTCTGCACTGAAGATTCCCGAAAGGACGAAACACTAGTGTCTGTAGGTATTTAATTATTATAGTAGAAAATAATTATGACAGCCCCTTTAAGAAATTCGTTTCTTATCGTTGAGCACTTTCAGTTGAATTAAAAAAGTCGGTCAATTTAGCTCTTATGCGTAGATCATCGTATAACGATTAGATCACTGTCTGTCTGATGTAAATGAACACTTAAAATTAAGATGTTTAAAATTCAACGTTATTTCAAGCGGTTAATGGTAGCCGAATGGATTAGGTCTCCGCTAATCGAGCCAGAGATTTCTCGTGATGCGGGGTCCGGATCGTTCGACTGGTAGTAATCGTGACACCCTGCACTGAAGATTCCCGAAAGGATGAAACACTAGTGTCTGTAGGTATTAAATTATTATAGTAGAAAATAATTATATATATATATATATATATATATATATATATATATATATATATATATATATATACTATTTAAAAACAGCATAAGCCTGACGAATTTTCACGAGAATGGAATGCGGAATATTCTGTGTAGTTTAATTGCCATATGTATTTTCATAACTTACCACCTAGCTCTACCTTCGTATTGAGCATTGATTAAGTAAATACTGAAAATTTACGCATAAAATTATATTTTCGTATATTAATTTATGTGATTAAATGAAGTATACACACACACACACACGCACACACACACACACGCACACACACACACACACACATATATATATATAAATATATATATATATATAATATAAAGCTAAACGGTTGTGTGTGTGTGTGGTCACGAATAGGCTCCTATATGGTTGAATATTTAAAAAAAACTGATTATATATAATGATAGAAGATGTATCTAGGATCAGAAATGGGTAGGTTTGATATGGCAGAATGGTGGTTCATAAAGATTGTGGGGTCTGCATTCGCGCCTGGCCCCAAGGTATGGAAATAAAAAATGACAAAAAAAAAAAAAAACCGTTTACAAGGGTTTTTGATATAGATGTACATAAGAATACTTTGATGAGTATGTTTTAACTTAAATAGACATGGTATAATAAAATTGTGGTTTCCTGGCCTCCATAGAATGGAAATAGGCACAAACTTTAAGAAAGACTTTTCATATCTATCTGCGTAAGTATACTTTGATAATTATGTTTCAGTTTGAAGAAATATGGTATAATAAAATTATGGGGTGTTCGTTCGCGGCTAACCTCCATAGAATGGAAATATGTAACAAAGTTTAACAAGGTTTTTTAAATATAGATCCACAGAATATTGTGATAAGTGTTTCAGTGTGAATAGGTATGGTATAATAAATTATGTGGTTTATCTATTTTATTTTTACTTTCATCATATTTTGCTTTGGTTGTGATACTCCCAAATTCGAAGCTATCTCTTTACAACCCTTCCTTTTCATATCCTATCATACTTTCATAAATCAGAGTCCATTTTCTGTAGGCTGTTTTTGAACTCAGTCAACGACGGGTACTCTTGCTAATATATATATATATATATATATATATATATGTGTGTGTGTGTGTGTGTGTGTGTAGTCATCGAGATACAGTCCTGTTTCGCTGTATCACAACTCATCAGTGCCGCTAGACTAGCATCTCTCCCAAGCCAAGGATTGAACCTAGAACCGTCGTGTTGACAGTCGGCAGTTCTCCCGCTCGACCATGGAAGCGACGCCTGTAAATAACTCGCCGGAATGTCTTTTTATAATAGACAATTGCCACCACTTTTATAGTGCTCAAATTGCTTGTTTGTAAACAAACAAACAACGAGCTTCGCATTTTTCAGTCAATTAAGTAGTGGGTGAGATTATTTACGACAGTGCTCTACCCCCCAAAGAGGGGGGCTTAAAATATATTTGTAGTCATCGACATACAGTCCTGTTTCGTTGGATCACAACTCATCAGTGCCGCTAGACTAGCACCTCTCCCATATATATATATATATATATATATATATATATATATATATATATATACACTGAACTCTGAATATATATATATATATATATATATATATATTGAACAGAGAGAGAGAGAGAGAGAGAGAGAGAGAGAGAGAGAGAGAGAGAGAGAGAGAGAGAGACTTAGCTGTCGTACAAAGCTAAAACTCTGTAACATCATCTTTGTATAGATACTTCCTCAGGCGTTTGTCTATAAAAATTGTCCGTGGTGATGGAAAAAGTGTTATGTGTGTTGCCCTGAAATGCTGGAAGCATGTAATAATTTATCTGCCATCATTCTATATATGCATATGTGTGTATGTATGTATGTATGTATGTATGTATGTATGTTAATATATGTACTAGTGTATGTATGTGTATGTATACCTATTTGTATATGTATGTATATATTTATGTGTATATATATTTTTATTTATTTATTGTGTATACATGTTTATGTGTGTTTGTATGGATATTGGTATATATATGTGTGTGTATGTATATGGGTATGTATATATGCATATATATGTATGCGTATAGGTGCATATATATGTATGCGTACGTATATGTAGGTAACTTTCTGTGTATGTATGTATATGTGCATGCATGTGTACGTATATGTATGTGAATATGTATGTATATGTGTGTATCTATTTGTATGTGATAGTATATATGTGTATGCATATATATGTATATGTGTGTGCTTGTGTGTATGTATATGTTTATGTATTTGTTATATGTATTGTGTATGTATGGATGTATGGATGTGTGCATGTGTGTATGTTTATGGGTATGTATGTGTATGTATGTGTGTATATGTATATATATATGTATGTATGCCAAGGACCGTCTTCAATGTCATGTTTGTTTGAGCGTGTGAATTCGCTGGCAGGACTAAAAAAAAAAAAAGGTTATTTTCGGCCTCATGGACTTTCAGTGACTGAGGGAGTGGCACTCGTCTGACAAGACGTTGCAATCATCATCATCATATATATATATTTATATATATTCGGACTCTATTCACAAGTGCACAAAAAGTTGAGAACAATGTAAAAAAAGTTGACTGAAATTAAAAAAAGAAAAATAATATTTTAGAATATAAAGGAAAATCAGTTACGCATATAAATTCAATGTAAAATGGTCTCCGACTTCCGGCCCAGTATAGCGGGATTTTATTTCTTTGCTATGATAGCTAAATCAGCACAGTTTTTTTTTCTGGTATAAATATATTGATTAATATAAAATGATCCCCTATTTCCGAACCAGTGTATTATGTTTTCAAAGGGAGCTAAATCTGTTGCGTTTATTTTCTGATATAAAGATGTTGATTAATGTTGCTGTCGGAATTTGTAAAAATTAGTAAACAGAAATCCCCTCCCCTAAAAAATAATGTTCTTTTCGTTAGGCGATTACGTGAGGGTACCATGGAACACTTTGTGGAAAGAATCAAAACATGGATTATTTTAGAAAATAAAGTTATGGCCATCAATTTCCTATATACATTCAGTGTAAAATGATCCCCTGTTTCCGGAGCTGTATAACTTTCTCTTTTACTATGGTAGCTTAATCTGCTGCGTTTATCATTTTTCCGAAATTTTCCGAAATAATTTGATTATACTTTTTTCGGCGATTACGTTACAGACTCATGTAATACTATGTGGAAATGAAGCAAAATATGGATATTTTATTAATATAAACAGGGATGGGTTACATATTAAATATAAAAATGATCTCCTGCTTACAGACCAGTATAATGTTTTCTTTTTTATGGTAAAAATATATATGTGCTGCTTGTTTTTTTCTTATATAAATATATTGATTAATTTTACTTTTCTTTTTTTTAAATTAGTAACCCGGAATCATCCTGCTTTAAAAACGATTTCTCTTTTTTAGGCGGTTACGTAAGAGTACCATGAAACACTTGAAATTGCAGAAATAAATCATCATCGTCATATCGTATGAATTACTTGATTCTGTTGTTGGCATTGGTTACCCCGATATTTTTCTAGTCAGAATTATTTCTAGAAAGACATCAGGTACTTATGGGAAGGACCATGAGAAGGTTGTCCACATGCTAAGCGAAAGTTTTCTTGAACAAACTGGATTTGAACTTGGAATACCCGTTCGTTACTTATTTGACCGCCGTCAACTCCGTAAAAATAAATAAATTTGAATCACCCCTTCAAATAAATAACTAAATTATACCCATATTTAAGCGCTAAATCAAGACCACATTGAAAAACTCGATGAAAATAAAATAAAAAAGGATTATTTTACAATGTGAAGAGATCATCAATTTTGTATCGAGAAGATTCCCGAGTTCGACAGAAAGATTCCCGAGTTCGACAGAAAGATTCTCGAGTTCGACAGAAAGATTCCCAAGTTCGACAGAAATATTCACGAGTTTGACAAAAAGATTCGCAAGTTAGAAAAACGACCGAAACGGTGTGAGATTGCATCCACTATGAGAAATGTAGTTTGAACAATCAAAATGATAAAAACATTTCGTTGCTCAAGTCGCCACCAAGTTTGTCCCCTAAAAATCTGGTCTCTATCATAGTTGCAATATGCCCTATTTGGGTAGAAGAAAAGTATAAGAAAATGACCAATATCGTTAGGAGGGAGAGCAAAAGAGAGGGAGAGAAGAGGGAGAGGGAGAGAAAGAGAGGAGGGTGCGGGAATCATAGGTAAAAATAAAATAAACGCAATTGAATTAACCAACATTTGGCCAACCTCCGCTCAGATCGTTGCGCCATCTAGTGGCTAAAAAGAGCGGGCGTTTAGTCAGTTAAAGATGGCTATTTGCGGGGGCAGAGTGATTCAGAACGAACATCGCGAAGAGAATGGAAGCGGAAAAGATGAAGATGAAGAGATGCCGTCGGCGTTTAGTTTGGAAGGGTGGGGGTAATGGGCGAAATACCTGGAAGATAATAAAGAAAGAGCAACTAAGAAGAAGAAGAAGAAGAAGAAGAAGAAGAAGAAGAAGAAGAAGAAGAAGAAGAAAGATAATTGCGTACAAATGGACGCAGAATTACGCGAGGAATTTATACAATTCCGACTTGAAAAGTTTTTCTTTCTTTAATTCTTCAACTCTTTTCTTAAACAAATGCGTCACCACTAATGAAAGTCTAAAAGCAATTCGAGGATGAGAGATAATGCGATATCAAATGAGGATTACTAAAAATTACCTAGTCCCGCCTAGACAATTTATATTTTTAAATAATTTCCCCTTTCTAATTTTGTATTCATCTATTATATAAATCTCACTTGTCTGTTTAAATGTATGTATGTATGTATGTATGTATGTATGTATGTATGCCTGCCTAAAGATGTCGGCAGAGGCGACGGATTTTCATGAGATCGGTATCACTTTGAAGCTCGTGTCTTCGGACGACAAATATCGAAAAAATTGGACAAAAACATTAATTCCTTCACCCTCAACTGGGCACTTTTCTACAGGGAGGGGGCGCTTTTTTCGCCGATATTTTCGAAAGTCATCGCCTCTTTTCGATTGACTACCCTTAATGTAAACTTACGTCACTTCCGGTTTGGCGATGGGCGCAACAACTAACGCGTTAGATGTTATTTTTTTCACATTCTCTTCCTCCTTCGCAGTACCCCTGCCTACTATCACTTTTTTTTCTGTGCTCAACAAACACCCTTTCACACACCCCCACTTTCTTTTCCGCCTTCGCGTCATGGTTTCGAGACTACCTGCCCACTACAACTTTTTTTTTGCTGAACACACACACATATACAACCACCCCCCGGGCAACGCCGGGCATCCAGTCTAGTTTTATACTAAAGCACTACCTCTTATTAAGGCATGAAATTATTCGAGAAAAAGATATCATGAGAATTATTTTTAACAAATATTTAGTTCGGCCCAGACAGTCTATATTCTGAAATACCTTTATAACAGCACATATTTATGACTTTGATGACCATCTAGTGGTGTGATCGTCTAATCTAGAGTGTGATCGTCTAATCTAGTGGTGTTGTGGGTCTATGTACATTTAAATACGGTTAATGACGGGACAAATAATCTATACATTAATAAGATAGTGTGTGTGTGTTATTCATATATTTTGTGTGCCACGCTTACATCCGAGTGACTATCGTTTAATTGTTATGGACTTCCATTTCTTGTAATAAATAATTTTAACAAGAATTCTTGATAAGTTTTGGTTTCGGTTTCGTTTATAGCTGATGGCACTTAAGTCATCTATTTTTTTTTTTTTATAAATAATTTTACCAAGAATTCTTGATAAGTTTTGGTTTCGGTTATAGCTGAAGGAACTGAAATTATATATATATATATATATATATATATATATATATATATATATATATATATATATATATATATGAAGGAACTCAACTTATAAAAATATGTACTAGCAGTTCAACCCGACGTTGCTCGTGCCCTCTGTTAATAACTTTATATGCATATATATATATATATATATATATATATATATATATATATATATATATATATATATATATATATATATATATATATATATTAATTAATTAATTAGTTAATAACTAAATATGCATATATATATATATATATAATATGAATTTGTACTAATGTACAGGTAACTTACATTTAAAATTTCTAGTGTTTAGACCAAGAATTGGCGAAGGAGTTTGGTAAAGTTTTCGAAACTCAAATCGTTGAACTTTGACCCCTTGACAGCCAAATTTCTGGCCAAAAACCGATTAAAAAGATTTTTCCAAGTCTCAATAAGCCTTCTGCCAAATTTCGAGTCTGTAGATAAAAATCGACAGAGTAGTTTGCTAGGGAAATGTACACACATACACACAGACTATACCACTTTAATAGATATAATAGATAGATTAATTAACTGTTAATCTCAAACCCAAAATTATTTGCTACTAATTTACTATTATTCTTAAATCCAACTTATTTACTATTAATTCACTAATAATAATCTCAACCCCAAATTATTTGCTATTAATTGACTATTGTTCTCAAATCTAAACGTATTTACTATTAATTAACTATTATTCTCAAACCCAAAATTATTTGCTACTAATTTACTATATTTTACAACTCCAAAAATTTTACTATTAATTCACTATTAATCTCAAACCCCTAAAATATTTGCTATTAATTTACTATTGTTCTCAACTCCAAAATTATTTACGAATAATTCATTGTTAATCTGAAACCCAGAATTATTTGATACAAGTTTACTGTTACTCTTAAATCAAAATTTATTTACTATTAATTTACTACTGATCTCAAACCCAAAATTATTTGCTAATTATTTACTATTGTTCTCCAGTCCATACTAATTTATTAATAATTAACTATTAATCTCAAACCCAAAATTCTTTGCTATTAATTTACTATTACTGTTTACTACTTGCATTTCTGCCTGACTTTGCTCGGGCCCTATCTTCATAATTTGCCCTACGTGTGAATACACTTTATGTAAGATTTCAAATGTTTAGACCACAATTTCTCTGAGTAATTGCGTAAAGACCGCAGAGGTCAATTTTTTAAACTTTGCCCACAATTTTGACCACTTAACATTTATTATTTTGGTCTCAAATGAAAATACAATGTTTGACTTATATCCAAGTAACCTACATCTAAAATTTCAAGACTTTAGTCCCAAAATTGGCGGAGGTATTTGGTAGAATCTGCAAAGGACAACTCTTTCGCCCCAAAACTGATTAAAATGCTTGCCACATGTCTGAATACCTGTTATGTATAAATTTCAAGTGTTTAGACCCAAAATTGACTGGGTAGTTTGCTAGACACCGCAAAGGTAAAATCTTTTGAACTTTGACCCCTTGGCAGCTCAAATTTTTTACCCAAACTCATTAAAAAAGCTTGTCCTATCTCTGAATACCTTTTATGTAAAATTTCAAATGTTTACACCAGAAATTAGCTGAGTAATTTGGTAGAGGCCGCAGAAGTCAATTTCTTAAAACGTTGGCCCCACTTTTGACCCGTTCACACTTATTTAGGGGGGATCAAATCGGATTAAAAGGTTTGATCCATATCCAAGTAACATACAGCTAAGATTTCAAGTGGTTTGGCCCAATATTGGCGGAGGAGTTTGGTAGAGTTTTCAAAGGTCAAATCGTTCAACTTTGATCCTTCGACAGTCAAATTTATGGCCGAAAACCGATTAAAAAGATTTTCCCAAATCTCAATACCCCTTATCTCAAATCTCGAGTCTTTATACCGAAAATTGATAGAGTAATTTGGTAGGGAAATACACACACACACACACACGCACACACACACATACACACACACATACACACACACGCACACATACGTGAACACACACGCACACATACGTGAACACAGACGCACACACACATATACACACACACGCACACATACACACACATACACACGCACACACGCACACACGCACACACGCACACACGCGCCAGACACACACAGACACAGACACACACACACACACACACACACACACACACACATTTTCACTTTTATAGATAAATGGATAAATAAATTAATTCACTATTAATCTCAAACCCAGAATTATTTTCTATTAATTTACTATTTTTTCAACTCCAAACTTATTTACTATTACTGATAGGCCCTGAACTGGCGTCTAAGCTTCAGCCTCTGTCCCATCGACGAAATGTTGCATCCCTCTGCCTGTTCTACAAGTATTTTAGTGGTGAATGCTCTGACGAACTGCAATCACTTGTGCCCCCACGACGTGAGCATCCTCGACAAACCCGACAGGCTGCTAAATCCCACCCCCACATTGTAGAGATCCCTAGATGTAAAAGATCTTTCTACTCCAATAGTTTCTTCCCCAGAACCGCTAGACTTTGGAATTCCATTCCAGGTCCCTGCTCCCCCAACAGTACTGACGTGCAGAAGTTCAAGTGTAACGTGAACCGACATCTTGCTGCCCAAATCCCTACATAGTACCCCAGTAGTTGTTGCCCCTGATAGTAGCCCCCTACACCAAAGTGGCAATTTGCCTTGTTTGGGGTGAAAATGTAATAAAAATTTTTTTTAAAAAAGTAAAAGTTGAGAATCCTGGAAAACAAAATTCAAGGTGAGAACACTATTCTAGTTAATCCAATTAATAAAAAAGATCGTCATCTCAAATATTCAGAAACAAGTTTTATTGGTACATTTTCTATCGTACTTACTGTGATGGTGTATATTCAAAGTCGTAGTCAATGCATAAATCAATAAAGGATTATCACTCTAAACTTTAACGATCGAACTCTTTCCGGAGCTGTCCACTGCGCTCTGTGACCCACGTATTTTACTACGTCATGTAAAAAAAAAAAAAAATTCACTATTAACCTAAAATCAAAAATTAATAACTATTAATTTACTATTGTTCTCAACTCCAAACTTATTTACTAATAATTCACTATTAATTTTAAACCCCTATTAATTTACTATTACTTTCAACACCAGCCTTTTTAACTACTTGCATTTCTGCAGGATTTGATCGACCCCTTCGTACTGTCCATAACTTGCCATGTCATTGAATTTACTTTTATTATTTACTTCTACCAAATTACTCAGCCAATTTCTGGTCTTTACATTTGAAATTTTACATAAAGGGTAAAAAAAAAAAAAATAAATTAAAAATAAAGTTATATTATATTTTCAAAGTCAGGCATAAGCAGCATTTAAACAGACAAATAAAAATTTTTGGCTGATGAGCAAATTTTGATTTGTTATTGTTTTGTCATTTTATTTATTACATTATAATAATGCACTTCATTTTATTATTAATAAGAACTTTATCTAGTTCAGTAAATGTATGTTATGAAAATCACATTCACCGAAATCAGCAAAAATTCATAATAAAAAAGACCAATAAATCTCTATCTATCTATCTATCTATCTATCTATCTATCTATCTATCTATCTATCTATCTACTAGCTGGGCGCATAAATAAAAATAAATAAAATAAAATAAAAATAAAATAATAATGTCGTCCATCAAATTCCGCTTATGTTTGTTTGCAATATCACGTCAGCTGATATTTGGGTTTGACGATGAATGCCCTGGAAAAGTCACTTCTGATTAATGTTTAATTTTAAAATATGCAAGCGAAGAAATGATTTGCGGCGACTTAAAATGGTTCCTCTTCTTTTATCATTAATTGGACTCATTAATAAGAAAAAAAAATTAAAATAAAATGGTGAGGTATAACTGGGCTTGAACAAGGGGGCCATTCGATCAGTAGTCGAGTACTCTATGACTTAGCTATATCTCCATATGACAATAGTGCCGTTATTTTTTATGAAGAAAATATTTGCTGAGAATGGAATCTTCCTTTATTTGCTGAGAATTATCTCTCTTGGCCGGTGTAACGTAAAAGATTACTCTGCAAATATTCTTTTTTTATCTATTAGAAAAAAAAAGACTATTTTTAAGGTTGGAGTTTTTCGATTTTCGATACTTATCGGATGAATTTCTGTACAAAAGATATCTAAGAACACTGTCAGACATATAAATTAGCTTTGTGTGAAATTTGCAAAAGATAGCATGAGCCGTTTTGGAATCTGAGGAAGGAAATCACTCACACACACACACACAGAGTGACATTTATATAATAATTGAGATTGTATAAAACGGGGAACTTTGTGTATGTGTATGTGTGTGTGTGTGTGTGTGTGTGTGTGTGTGAGTTCTTCCCTCTAGACTCTTAAATGGCTGGGCTGATTTTATTTGGAAATCGCACAGAAATGTACTTTATGCGCTTGGCATTGTTCTTAGATAGGTTTTGTATCGGAATGTCTTCGATAAGTATCGGTAATCGATAATCGATAATTGAAAAAAATCCGATGATAGTAGGAACATCCTTATGCACCTTTACATCACAATTGTATTTGAAAAGTTTAATTACCGCACAAGCAGAAAGGTCTAATATATAAAATCAACAGTAGACTCTTTGATATGAGAGAACCGCATTTGAAATGAATGTTTCCGTTTAGAGCACAATTGAACCAGGGTAATTGACTTTTGTATTTTAAACTTTATTTCAAGTTATTATATAAAATTATTTATAAAATCAGCAGTAGGTTCAATACAGTGCAATGCAAACTACAAAGCCATGTGAAGCTTCCTCCCGATGCACCGCGATAGTTCCCCAGCTAGAGTAGGTAATCAATCGATTTGATTAAAAAATGGGCGATTTCACCCATTTCGATTGCACTAAAATATGGAACGGTGAAACATTTGTTGATCCTGATTAAATCCCGGGCAACGTCGGGTCTCGGTCCTAATATTTTATAAAACTAACATTTCGTTTTTTTTTTCTTGACTAGGATTTAATATAATTCCTTACTCCACTTTTCAAACTTCGAGTAATGGTATAAAGACAGACCATGTCCAGGCTTTAAAGCCTTTTTATTTTCCTGCTTTTTTATTGCTACAAACGATAGAGATAGGGGGCTATGACCCTTTTCATCAAGGCCTGATGATTGACCCTGGTTGGCCTTTGTCCACTTACAAAGATGGAAAGGTTTACGTCATTGTTTGTCTCTTATAAACCTGTTGACAGACCCTTTTTATCATGAGATTGCCTATATATAGACTTTGGTTTTAATCATTTTGTATGAGTTCCTGACTGTCGCCGACTTTTAATTCAAAATGATTAATATTAAATGGCTTGGGGGGGTCAGTCCATTAAATGTTTAGTGGACACTTACCTTTCTACCACTACGGCGATACAACCGCTGCGTCTTTTTCTCATAAACAGCTTCTGTTTATAGGATTAAAGAATAGTGTTTAATAATGGCGGTCAAGTATGTTACTTGACCGTCAAGCAATTTTGCTTGCCATTTGTTTTAAAATTGAAGGTGACATTAAAGATTAATATTTCTGTGTTTCTTTTTCTTTTAACTCATAAAGTTGAAGACGGGAGTCGTACCATTAAAACGAGCGACTTTTTGTGCGCCAGAATTTATTTTCCTACACAGTCAGCATCATTCTTAAAGAGAGCTATGGAGGTCTAACTTCCTTTTAATCTTCAAATATATCCTATTTTGATTAAATTTATATCATATATACGGAGGTCCTTAAATAAGGTTGTCTGGTGAACTCCTATATAGAAAGATCGAAGACACCGGTGAGTGATGTGTAGTAGACATTCGAGTTCTCTCCCCTTTTTCTGCATAAGTTTTGTTTTTTAATTTCCAAACCAAAAAACATTTTACGTTTCTTAATTTTTAGGATGAGGATTGATTATTTGGATCCATCGGATTACTGTTCTCATCTTGAGTGTGATTTTAATGACGTTTCTTCAGGTGTATCTTGTCGAACTCGGGAATATTTCTTTCGAACTCGGAAATTCGGACGGAATTTCGAGCGGAACCATTTATTTACTTCACAGGAGTAGCATACTCTTGTTCCGTCAGCCATGACTAGATTGTATTTTTCGGTCGCCGACACTGAGGATTGAACCTTCAATCTTCAGGAGAATACCACTTTTTACAATTGATTTTTCCAAGTATTCTAACTACTGCACCACGGGTCCTTGCGGATACAATTGCAGATTATTTAGGACCTTTAGCTAGTCATGACTGACGGAACAAGAGCATGCTACCCCCGTGAAGTAAATAAATTATACATATAGATATGAAAGGCTAAAAACTAAGCGACTTGAAGCTATAAATTTTTACGTTTCTCAATTTTTGAGATGAGATTGATTATTCGTATTATTTGGATCCATCGGACTTCTGTTCTCATCTTTAACATCATTTTAACAACGTTTCAGTCGATGTAACCTTCGACCTTCTTCAAGTCTATCTTGTCGAGCTCGGGAATCTTTTTGTCGAAATGAGGAATCAGCACGGTAGTAGCTTTATCTCGTTTCGTCAACCATGACAGGATAGAAGTCCTATGTAATTCGCAGTTGTATTTTGAGTGTAGCTCGCACTGAGGATTGGATTTTAAACCTCCAAGTGAAGTGCAATTTTACAGCTGAATTTTATCGAGTATTTTATCCACTACGCCAAGTTACACTGTTATTGGGGTTGAAGCATCAACGCAGTTGACACCTGAAAATACAATTGAAAATTACCTAGAACTTCTACCCATCATTGCTAACGGAACGAAAGCATGCTACCCCCGTGGATTAGTAAAAGATCCTTTTTTTAATTTTATTTATTGCGGACCATTATCCTCATCTTTTTTTTATTAGTTGTTTCACGATGTTTCGGCCTTCGTCAGATGGTAACTCTGAATCTCCTGATTGCATTCACTGCAATTACTGCCTTCCGTAGTTGTTGTCTCAACACGTTTTGCCCAAGTAAGCCTCTGGCCGGCTTTGGGTAGGATTGAAACCGCTATCTTCAGACAATTCTCACCTGGAACCGTAGAGATTCAACGTCTCTATATCTCCTGACTGCAGTGGATGCAGTCAGGAGATTAAGAGTTCCTATCCGTCGCAGTTATCACCTGACGAAGGCCAGAGGTATAGTTGGCCAAAACGTCGTGAAACTAAAAAAAAAAAAAAAAAAAAGATGAGGATAATTGTTCGGAATAAATAAAATTAATAAAACAATACTCATCTCAATAATGAATTCCAATTAAATAATAAGATCCTTTTTATTGAGCACTATCAACAACCTCGTTAAATTCAATGGTTTTTTTACTTTTGGGCATTTGTAACCTGGAATAAATACACGCACACGCACACACATGCGCACACACATGCGCACACACATATAGATACATAGATAGATAAACTAACGAAGTAAGTTTGTCTTTCTTCCTCTCCCTTCTCTCTCTCTCCCTCTCTCTCTCTCTCTCTATATATATATATATCTACGTATCTATCTATGCATCTATATACTCATCTCTCTCTCTCTCTCTCTCTCTCTCTCTCTCTCTCTCTCTATATATATATATATATATATCTACGTATCTATCTATGCATCTATATACTCATCTCTCTCTCTCTCTATATATATATATATATATATATATATATATATATCTACGTATCTATCTATGCATCTATATACTCATCTATCTCTCTCTCTCTCTCTATATATATATATATCTACGTATCTATCTATGCATCTATATACTCATCTCTCTCTCTCTCTCTCTCTCTCTCTCTCTCTCTCTCTATATATATATATATATATATATCTACGTATCTATCTATGCATCTATATACTCATCTATCTCTCTCTCTCTCTCTATATATATATATATATATATATATATATATATCTACGTATCTATCTATGCATCTATATACTCATCTCTCTCTCTCTCTCTCTATATATATATATATATCTACGTATCTATCTATGCATCTATATACTCATCTATCTCTCTCTCTCTCTCTCTCTATATATATATATATATATATATATATATATATATCTACGTATCTATCTATGCATCTATATACTCATCTCTCTCTCTCTCTCTCTCTCTCTCTATATATATATATATATATATATATATATATATATATATATATATCTACGTATCTATCTATGCATCTATATACTCATCTATCTCTCTTTCTCCCTGACTTTCTTGCCTTTCTACACTTTACTTCTAATCTTCCTTCCTCTTTCTCAACCTCTTTCTCTATTTCCTTTGTCCTGTCTTTCTCCATTTCAACACACGTAACTGTCGTCCACCCACGTTCTTCCCGACCGCAACAACTACAAGAATCTCGGATGTAATCACAAAAACATGTAACCACCGTGTTTGTGTTTGGCTCCGTTTCCATGGAAACGAAGAGGACGCACATTCTTCAACTCAACATTCTTTAACTTATAGTGACTTAGAAACTAACCCACACTCCCGCATCCCAGTATAATGCAGTATCTCTGTCTGTCTGTCTGTCTCTGTCTGTCTGTCTGTCTGTCTCTGTATGTCTGTCTGTCTGTCTGTCTGTCTGTCTCTCTCTCTCTCTCTATATATATATATATATATATAATTACTAAGATTATATAAAAAATATTTTAAAATATATGTGTGTGCATTATATATATATATATATATATATATATATATATATATATATATATATATATATATATATATATATATATATATCTGAATTCCTTGAAATCAACGTTTAAAATAATAAAATATAGTTAACGATTTGAAACCAATTTTATTATTTATTCACGAGAAATTTTAAGCCACGACAAATATACAACAATGTGCAACTTCTATTGCTGATTTTCTATATTCATGTGATATTTAGGCAGGACAAACTTAGTCACGAAAAATTTAGGTACGACAAATATACGACAAGGCACAACTGCCACTACCGATTCTATATTCACGGAATATTTAGGCAGGACAAATTTAGCCACGGCAAATTAGGTACGACAAATATACAACAAGGCATAACTTCTAGTGCCGATTCTATATTCGTGTAATATTTAGACAGGACACATTTAGTCACGGCAAATTTAGGCACGAAAATTTCAGGTAGAACAAATTTAGGCAAGAAAAATTTTGCCACGACGAATTAAATTGCTCCGGCTGTTTATTTTTCGCTAAAAATCATTATAAAAAAATAAACACGTGTTTTTTTGCAGACTTCAAGTATAAAAAGAAAAAAAAACTTTCATTAAGTTAAAAATATTTATTTACTATGCGTTTTTTTTTATTTATAGTAAATGTTTACTAAAAATGACAATAAAATAAATATATAAAAAAATTATATAATTCTCCGAAATATTGGCCAGTCAATTTTAAAAAGAAACACCTGTTTATATTTTACAAATATTTTTAGTAACTATTCAAAAAAAAAAAAGAAAGAAAAAAAAAACTTTCGTTAAGTTAAAAATATTTATTTACTACACGTTTTTTTTCTTTATAGTAAATGTTTACTAAAAATGACAATAAAATAAATATATAAAAAAATTATATAATTCTCCGAAATATTGGCCAGTCAATTTTAAAAAGAAACACCTGTTTATATTTTACAAATATTTTTAGTAACTATTCAAAAAAAAAAAAGAAAGAAAAAAAAAACTTCCGTTAAGTTAAAAATATTTATTTACTACACGTTTTTTTTCTTTATAGTAAATGTTTACTAAAAATGACAATAAAATAAATATATAAAAAAATTATATAATTCTCCGAAATATTGGCCAGTCAATTTTAAAAAGAAACACCTGTTTATATTTTACAAATATTTTTAGTAACTATTCAAAAAAAAAAAAAGAAAGAAAAAAAAACTTTCGTTAAGTTAAAAATATTTATTTACTACACGTTTTTTTTCTTTATAGTAAATGTTTACTAAAAATGACAATAAAATAAATATATAAAAAAATTATATAATTCTCCGAAATATTGGCCAGTCAATTTTAAAAAGAAACACCTGTTTATATTTTACAAATATTTTTAGTAACTATTCAAAAAAAAAAAAAAAAGAAAGAAAAAAAAACTTTCGTTAAGTTAAAAATATTTATTTACTACACGTTTTTTTTCTTTATAGTAAATGTTTACTAAAAATGACAATAAAATAAATATATAAAAAAATTATATAATTCTCCGAAATATTGGCCAGTCAATTTTAAAAAGAAACACCTGTTTATATTTTACAAATATTTTTAGAAACTAGTCAAAAAAAAAAAAAAGAGAAAAAAGAAAGAAAAAAAAGCATGCCTCTCCGTCTAAATTAAAACCGGTTGCTTCTTGTATATTCATTCTTTTTTTGCGGACTGTTATCCTCATCTTCATAGCTTTGCCACGTTGAAGAAGGTCAAAGGATGAGTTGGTCGAAACGAGGAGAACCAACAACAAGTATGAAGATGAGGATAACGCTGCGTAAAACGAATGAAGACACAAATTCTGAAACCTTGTCTTAAAGGATGAAAAAAAATAACGGTTGCTTCTAGTCTTTGGTTTTATTTGAAAGATTAAAAATGTAATTTCCAAAAAGAAAAGAACATATTTGTACACGTGAAAAAAAAATTATGACGTGTCAGCAAATTTTGAAGTTAAATAAATTTATTTTAAAAACACTTTGAAAGAAAAATATTAGTTTTCTGAATCTATTTCAATAATAATTAATAAAGTCCTAAGGTATTAAATGAAATTAAAAAAAACAAAAACACCTTGTTTGTACAAAAATAGGTTAATTAGTTCTCAAAAGCGATAGATTCTCATTTCGCAGAATGTTGAGAAAATTGATGTTTCTAAAGATGGATTATGCAAAACAACCAAACAAGCAAACAAACAAACAATTGGTAATTTAAATAGTTGGTATGAGGATATTTTTCCCATCAAGTAAACCTTGACTAAAAATTCAAAATCACGGCCCAAATAAGATCTTCTCGGTATGGCTTACACACATTGGTTTTATATAACAGTACGAAGCTTGGTATTCCACCAGACTAGATGAATTCTAATCCTGAAATCAAGTAAGACCAAGAGACCAGTTCTACAAGTATTTTAATGGTGAATTCTCTAACGAACTACAAGCCCTCCCGACCGTCCCAGGGAGCGATTGGGCTCCCACGGGAGTGGGGGAAGGTCAATACTCCCGAAATGCTGGAAAAGACGGGCAGATATGATTTGTTTTATTCTTTAAGTATCGTTTGTGTGCCTGGACGACGGTAACCAACCCTGCTGAGAGAAAAATTGGATTTATAAATTTCATTGTTTTATGAAAGCGACAACTTAATGTCACTTTGAGATACGTAACGAAAACATAAATTCATTTTCGTTTCTATGCAAACGAGTGATGACTCAGAGTTTTAGGGCCTTTGAGTGCAGTTACCCAACCGACGAGGTCACAGGCTTGACCTTTCGGGGCATGAGGGAACTGGCATAATCGCAGGCGCAATCGGAAAAGCTGAAGCTTCCCCCAGAGGCGACGTAACAAGATGCAATTGGTCCAGGAAGTGGGCCCGGCACACCCCTCACCTCACTATATGAGCAGGTCCACAGCGTCGAGACCGCAGATAGATTGAGTTGGAGACTCGAGCTGAGGCTTGGAGAAAATCAAGCACAATCGAAGTGTCGTCAGGCCCTCTCTTCGCAGGCCCTCTCTTCGCACATCATTCCTCTGCCATACATATTAATCTATTATTATGTTTTAAGGCTCAGTGGAGTCCGTCAAAATCAACATTGAACTACGGACAATTGTATATAAGTCTATATATTGTATATCTTATTGTGAATTTAATCAGTAGAATAGCGAATTGAGTTTTTCTTCCTTTTGTGTGCATGAGACTGATTTCCTTCCAGAACGACAGATCGACGAAGAGGCGACATATCCACCAGATCGCGAAGTTAAGACCAACCAAATCGATTGACGGGTCATGCCACACTGAGATACCGTGCAAGGGATCGTTTCACAGAATCACATTTGGGTCCATGACCGAGGATTGACTCTTACGTGACAAAGGGATCCCCTGCGAAGGACGAGCACGGGTCACACCTGACAAGCAGCTAAATCCCACCCCTACACAGTAAAGATCCCTAGTTGTAAGAGCCTTATACTCCAATAGATTCTTCCCTAGAACTGCTAGACTTTGGAACTCCCTTCCGGAGTTCCTGGCGTCCCAACTGTACTGACATGCAGAAGTTCAAGTGTAATGTGAACAGACATCTTGCTGCCCAACTCCCTACACAGTATCCCTGCAACTTTTGTCCCGGATAGCCCCCTACATCAAAGTGGCACCGTGCTTTGTTTTGGGAGTGAAAATGGAATAATAATAATAATAATAAAAAAAAATAGTCTCAGCAATAAAAAGTGAACGTTTCGCCACACAAAAGTAGATGGCGTGAGCCACCCGAATCCAATTATAAGATTTTGTAAGACTTTTACTGTACGCGAACGCGTTCAAAAATAATACATTCTATTTTTTTTTAAAATTTCACTCGAAGGAATCAGAAGGGATTGCAATTGTATTGTTATAATAACTGAACTTATGTATTCATGACCTGAAAGTTTTATTTCTATGTTGCAGATATTGACAGTAAGAGACTCTTAGAAAGCAACACTTGTCATGGACGTGCGTCAGAAGCAGAGATGCGTCATTGAATTCCTGGAAAAATTACATTGGCAATGGTGGTAACTATCTAGAAAAACAAATTCTGAAGCACAAAACGGTGGCTCGTTTTAATGATACTACTCTCGTCTTCGTAGCTCTTCAACGTCTTGAGTTAAAGCAATAGAAGGCTCTACTTTTGGAACGACCCCTATATGGACAAAGCCCGCTCCGGATGCCCATGCACAACCAACATTCATCGCTAGTAAAAGTGCATTCAGAAGGCTGGTGACTATGTAGAAAAAAAAATCTAAATCATAAAAGGTTGCTCGTTTTAATTGTACTACTCCTGTCTTCGCAGCTGTTCAAGGTTTTTAGTTTAAAACAGGAAGCTTTATTTTTAGAACGTTTCTCTTATACAGTGCGACACATTGGAGTGCGTAAATATTTTCACTAGCCCGTATGTAAAAAAAAATTTGAATATCTGAAACCACTATGTATAATTTCCCCCACTCCTGAACTCAATAATTTCCCCTAAGCCTAAACCTAAACCTAGATTCCATGAACAAAGATTATTTCTTAGAACTGCACGCCTGTGGAACTCTATTCCGTTTTCTTGCTTTCCAGCTGACTACAATATGGTCGTCTTCAAGTCCAACGTAAACAAGTTCTTGATGAGTCGTTCCCTTAAGTAATCCAATTTACAAAATTTCCACTATAAACGATTACTACGGTATTGTCCCATTGACTACTGTATACTCAGCATTTGCCCCACCCCACCCATTTAGCTCCAAAAGTCAAATCCTGGTGAAAATGAACAAACGACGCAGTTTTAGGCCTTAACATATGTCAATTTGAGTTCTGCACAATGCAAAAAATAAAAAATAAAAAAATGACAAAGTCAATCATTTTCCTCCTCCTTATTTAGCCCCCAAAGTCCCAAGGCCTTAACATATTTAAATTTGAGTTCAGCACCATGCAAAACTGCTATATAGGCATACACAGAAAAATTTGGATAAATATGGTGAAATAGTCCCCAAAATAAAGGGTTTTTATTAGCCCTAAAAGAGGCCCTGGGGCACACCCAAGAGTTATTGCGAAGTATAGACAAACAAGATTATATAAAAATCAGTTACAACTTTTCAGAAAAGTTTTATAAAAATCCAAGGCATCAACTGTTTCCAATAAGCACAAAAGTGTCAATTTTAGCCATTTTAACTCATTGAAAATTTATTTTTCAGCTTAATTTTACACACACACACACACACACACACACACACACACACACACACACACACACACACACACA
>NC_136523.1:14557678-14567678 GCF_053919585.1 Euprymna scolopes | reverse complement strand
TCTGACTTCCTTGAATCTCTTATGCCATTCAAAAACTGATGCTCGATTCATGCAAGTTGGTCCCAAAACAGTCTGAAGCACTCTATAACTTTCTGTGGCATTTTTTGAAATAGAATTTTATTGCATTCTAAAGTGTCCTCACGTCCAGACTGGATTTTTGAAATTCACCAGCTGTGACAATCAGGCTATAGTAGGGTGTATTCCAATTCTTGCTGTAGCTGTTCATTTAAACCTGAAATTATAAAAAATTTGTGAGTCATCTCATAAGATGTATAGCAATAAATTACTGGATTTTCAAGAGTCTACAATTTTAAATGCCTGTATAAAAAGTTTGGAAACTTATTCAAGGCACCTCGTATATATAGATTTTTTTCATTAATTAACAAAAAAAAAATCATTTTTTTCTAGCTCCTTCTTTTGGTTAAGATAAAAGTATATTATCTTTTTTCAACCATCCGACGCCGGAAGTTTCATGCAATTATCTCCCTTTAAAATTTCATGTCATTTTTTTGTAAGCGCTGTCGTTTTTTAAATAAAATTTATTTACTTATTTGGATTAAGAATTATAATAAAATTACTATAGATGAAATTATTGCGTATATAAAATTATTTTTGTTCATACCAATTATAAATGCATATTGCATAATAATAAATTATTGGAAACTTTTCAGCAAGAGTGCCCTATCGAGTTTAGTCTGCGAACGTCTGAAATGGCGAATATATATATATATATATATATATATATATATATATATATATATATATATATATATATATATATATGTGTGTGTGTGTGTGTGTGTGTGTGTGTGTGTGTGTGTGTGTGAACCGATTTGAAGTGATATAAAAATTATCATTTATTCATTTAGATTTATTATTTACATAAATATTATAATAGCGGGACCTGTGGAAATTCCACAGGGGACTCATTTATATATAATATATTGATGTTGGCATTCGGTAGATATTCAGTGTAAATGGAAACGCTCTGATATTATTGTAACATTTTTGCTAAAGCTGCAAAAGTATTTATCCAAGCTAGCAGGGACGCCCAGCATAGCCAAGTCGTAAAACACGCTTAAGTATGATATTTTAACTTTTGCAGATTTCGTATATGTTATAATAGAGTTAATATTCTATCGATTTTTATATATTATAAAATCGCGATCCCACCCCCCCAATATACATATCCTGTGACTTGGGTGCATTAGCTTGAATTGAAACCGAAATAAAAACTTATGAATATATATATATATATATATATATATATATATATATATATATATATATAACTTAAGTGCCATGAGCTTAAATCGAAACCGAAACCAAAACCTATGAAGAATTCTTGATAAAATTATTTATTACAGGAAATGGAACTACATAAAGCGAGACACAGAAAATAACACAAACGCTATCGTATTAATATATAGATTTTCTATTTATGTAACGTTACACACGTTTATAAACGCAGACCCAGAGTACGTCGCAAAGAAACACAGGACAATAAATAATTCGACTATATTTTGTAACAACGACATTAATCTCTTCATTCTCTCACCACGCGTGACTTCTCGTTATGGCTGTGATGTCATCCACGTGACTGTCTTCTCCGACGTGGTCTAGCTCCTTTTATTATAGTCTTTGTATAGTATATATATATATATATATATATATATATATATATATATATATATATATATGTGTATATATATATACACACATATATATAAATATATATATACATATATATAATATACATATACATATATATACATATATATCTATGTATAGATATCTATACATATATATATTTATATATCTATACATATATATATACATATATCTATACATATATATATACATATATATACATATCTATACATATATATATATTCATACATATCTATACATACATATACATACATATATATACATACATATAAATACGTACATATATACATACATATATACATACATATATACATACATATACATATATATACATATAAATACATACATATATACGTACATATATATACATACATATATATATATGATGATGGTTGCTGCATCTTTCCAGATGACCGCCGTCACATTGAGTTCTCCCAATCTTGTCGTCCATGCCATCTCAGATGACTCTGCACTCCCGCCGCAGATTTGCACATCTTGAAGCAGATGTGACATACAAATTGAGCGATTTCCATCGAGTTGACTTCCTCTGGAGGTTGTAGAGTATTCCTATGAACAATCACATGTCTCCTCAAACCAGCAGTTGACTTGCAAACTTTGCTGCATATTAAACAGATCGTTTGCTTCGAACTAATCGGTGGAAAGTGGACCTGAGACTTAAGGTGGTTGACGTAGCCAGCTTTTGACAAAAGCACTCGTTCACAAGTGTCGCATTTCCAGCTCTGCGTGTCATGGTTAAGACCAACAATTAAACCTTTGCGAAGCTCTCACTTCAGATTGCTGTGGGCCTGCTTTCTTTTCTCTAGAGCATCACAACTTTCACGTACAAGCTTTCGCCACTTCCGCTTTTGCAGAGTGAGTTCTTCCAATGTGTCGCTGTCGATTTGTAAGACTTTCAAATTATTCTTTTTCTTTTCTTCCTAGGCGCTTGCCATTTTCCAGCTCCCCATAAAAAATTTGTTTTGTCAGCCTACAATCTTTCATTCGAACCAAATGGCCCACTCAACGCATGTGAGATCTGATTACAAGGGTCTCAACACTAGAACAACATGCTCTCACAAGTACTTCAGTATCGGGTACTTGTGCTTGCCAATTGATGTTTAAGATACGTCTCAAGCATTTTTTGGTGAAACCGTTCAAGCCATTTAATGTGTCTTTGATGCAATGTCCATGTCTCCGATGAATATCACAGTGTGGTTAGCACACAGATCTTAGTCCTGTCTGTGATGCCACGATCAGACCACACTCTCTTCTCCAACCTTCCAAAAGCTACAGATGCCATCTGAATTCGCCTGTGGATTTCAGTGTCGAGACAGCCATCCCTCGACAGAGAACTACCAAGGTACACAAATGAATCAACTACTCCCAGTCTAGCACCACAGACCATGATGTTCGGCTCCACGTATGACTGGCCCGGTGCAGGACTGAACATCACCTTTATTTAGACAGACTGATCCTCAGACAAAAGGCAGTGCAGGAGTCAGCAAAACTATTCATTAAATGCTGCATATTAGTATCAGGAATTTGTTTACGTTGGACTTGAAGACATCCAGGTTGTAGTCAAGTGGGAAGTAGGCAAACGGAACAGAGTTCCATAGGCGTGCAGTTCTAAGAAAGAAGCTTTGTTCATGGAATCTACGTTTTGATTTAGGCACAGATAAAGAGTGGGGAAAATTTTTCACAGTGGATTCAGCTAGACGGGTGTTTTTCGTAAAAAGATTGGCAAGGGGGGACCAGAGATTGGAGTTCAGACGAGCACCTGCCATGGAAATAATGATAAAACAAAGATAGGCCCGCAACGTCTCTTCTGTAGGAGAGAGGCTGCAGGGAAGAGAAAAGGGCACCCCCCACTAAGCCACGAAGTCTATTTTGTACTCTGTCAAGGCAGGATAGGCTGTTTTTTTAGCAGCTCCTACCCAGATATGGCAGCAGTATTCCATCCTTGGACGTACTTGGCTTTTATATAGATAGAGAATTGCATCAGTAGTGAGATATCTTCTGGATCGGTAGAAGGATCCCACCATCTTCTCAGCGAACTTGGCAACAAACTTGATGTACGTGTTCCATTTCAGATCAGGAGTAAAGGTCAAGCCCAGAAGCTTGTCAAAACATGGGGCTTCTCCTAGACGAGAGCCATCGATTTCAGTTGATGCCAGATGGGGATCAGAGCGTTGATGATGTAAAGATAGGAGTTTGGATTTAGATGCATTAAAGGTCACCAGGCACGTCTTCCCCCACTGAACCACGCGCTCGAGATCAGAGGAGAGAGAATCAGAGAGAACTTTGTCATTTACAGCCTTTGATGTGTTGCCGTAAATTTTTAAAGTATCGGAATCAGAGAAAAGCTATTCTTGTAATTGTTTATTAATTGGGTTTTATTTGTTTAAAACTTAATTTTGAATTACTTAATATAAAATGGTAAACATTTATGCGTTTTAAGCTACAAACGAAATTAAAATATATTAATCAGATGCACAGGTGTATTTTTTTACGTTCACGAAAATATATGGATTTTTACGGCAATCTAAAAAACAACTTTAAAGCCAAATATTTACGGATTTCAAAAGAATCAGAATCGGTAATTGTATCGGAATCGTGAATCTCAGAATCGGCAACTGTATCGAAATATATATATATATATATATATATATATATATATATATATATATATATATATATATATATATATATATTACAATAGAAAATGCAAGCATAACAGTAAGCCTAAACATAGAAAAGTAAAGAACTAGTTGTTAAAACTGGAAAAGAAAAGGACAAGATACTCAGGTAAAAACATAATAAATTTATAACTTAAAATATTGCAGTATTAAGAATTCATTATATAATGCTATGAATTTAATTTAAAAAAATCTCAATGCTGCAAATCGTGGTGAGACGACAACAACTACGGATGGCAGTAATTGCTGAGAATGCAGTTAGGAGATTCGAAGTTCCTATCCGTCGCGGTTACCACCTGACGAAGGCCAGAGGAATAGTTGGCCAAAACGTCGTGAAACCCCCCCCCCCCCCCAAATAATAAAGATGAGGATAATAGTCCGCAATAAATAAATTAATAAATAATACTAATCTCAATAATGAATTCCAATTAAAAAATATAAAAGTGAAAATGTCTGTGTATGTACATTTTTCTACCAAATAACTGTCAATTTTCGGTCTACAGACTCGAAAATTGATATACGGGGTATTGAGATTTGGGAAAATCTTCTTAATCGGCTTTCGGCCAAGGGGTCAATGTTCAATCGGTTTTCGGTCAAGGGGTCAATGTTCAAGGATTTAATCTTTGAAAACTCTACCAAACTCCTCCGCCAATTTTGGGTCTAAACACTTGGAATTTTTAGATATAGGTTACTCGGACATGGATCTAACTTTATAATTTAATTAGAGCCCAAAACAATAAACGCTAACGGGTCATAATTGGGGTCAAAGTTGAAAAAAAAAATTGACCTCTGCGGTTTCTACGAAATTACTCAGCCAATTTTTAGTCTAAACATTTGAAATTTTACATAAAGTGTACTCAGACATAGGGCTTTTTAATCGGTTGTTGGCCGAACAGTTGTCTATCAAGGGGTCAAAGTTCAAAACATTTAACTTTTGCGATCTCTAACAAACTATTAAACCTAAACATTTGAAATTTTACATAAAGCATATACAGACATGCAGCAACCAGTTTTTGGGCGAAAATTTCGCTGCTTTTAATAAACTTATAAATAAGATATTTAACATTTTAGTTTCAAGTATATTTTAAGTAGTACAATTGGCGAATCGATAGCGAGAAATTAACGCCAGCTAATATATATATATATATATATATATATATATATATATATATATATATATATATATATATATTTATATATATAAAAGTGAACGTGTCTGTCTGTCTGTCTGTCTGTCTGTGTGTCTGTCTGTCTGTGTACATTTCCCTACGCAATAACTCTGTCAATTTTTAGTCTATAGGCTCGAAATTTGAAATACCGGGTACTGAGATTTGGGAAAATCGATGTGACGGGTGTCAGCCAGAAATTTGGCTGTTAAGGGGTCAAATTTCAACGATTTGACCTTTAAGAACTCTACCAAACTCCTCCAACAATTTTGGGTCTAGACACTTGAAATTTTAGATATAGGTTCCTTGAACCTGGATCTAACTTAATAAAGTGATTTGAGCCCGAAACTATAAATTTTAAGGGGTCATAATAGGGGTCAAAGTTTTAAAAAATTAACCATTTTTTTTGTTTTTTTGCTTTTTTTTGCACAGCATACACCTCCAAACACCCGAGCAACACCGGGCACCCCTGCTAGTATATATATATATATATATATATATATATATATATATATATATATATATATATATATATGTCGAAATAATATATATATATATATATGTCGAAACAAAAAGATGTAAGCGTGACACACAAAATAACAGACACGTAATCCTATCAATATATCAATATATCTATATGTCTATAAAAGTGAACGTGTCTGTGTGTCTGTGTGTGTGTGTATATTTCCCTTCGCAATAACTCTGTCAATTTAAAGTCTACACTCTGAAAATTTGACATACAGGGTATTGAGATTTGGGAAAATCTTTGTAATCTGTTCTCGGCTAGAAATTTGGCTGTTAAGAGGTCAAAGTTCAACGATTTCATCTTTGAGAACTCTACCAAACTCCTCCAACAATTTTGTGTCTAAACACTTGAAATTTTCGATATAGGTTCCTTGGACATGGATCTAACTTAATAACTTAATTTGAGCCCAAAACAATAAATGTTTAGGGGTCATAATAGGGGTCAAAGTTAAAAAATATTCACTGCTTTTTTTTCATTTTTTTTTTTTTTGCTTAGCATACACCTCCAAACACCCGGGCAACGTCGGGCTGAAATGCTATTAGATGATAAAAATACGAAAACTCGTGTCTAATTTCTACCCTTTTATTCGTTTGCGAAACCGTAAATACGAAGCACGGAACCATTAGAAAGGTTCTAGCACGTAACTGAAGATTTTTTGTGCCATAATGGACAGGCTATTTGTTAAACAAGTCGTGCTCCTGTGTAATGAATGAATGCGTGAATGTAGGATTGACATGAAATTCTTAAAGATAAATTAAAATGACCGAAAAATAGCCTGAAATGACTTAAATGAATAAAAAGTAAATGACTTAGAATGACTTTAATAAACTTAAAGATGAACTGAATGACATTAAGAAGGACTTGAATGCTTAAAAAAATAACTGGAATCTTTCAAAAACAACTTGAATGATCTGGAGAATGACTTGAATGGCTTTGAGACTGACTGGTTGTAAAGTGGGTGATCATTTTACATAAAATTAATACATAAAAATGATCACCCACTTTATATCACAATATGTACAGCATGTAGCAAGAACAGATACTACACGTTGCCCCTATATTGACCAAGGTCTTATATGTGGGGTTGACCCCACATATGGTCTTTGCTTGCAGTATCTGCCGGAACAGATACTTCACTTTGATCTTGGCCAAAAGGCAAAGAAAAGGGTATTTATTTGCTCCCCCACCGAGCAAATTAGGAACAAGGCCGATTTTTAATGTGAGGAGTGAAGGGGAAATGGGGACCAGCTCCCCGGGGAGTAGGGGAGCTGGATAGTGATAATTGGTATTAAAGGTTTCCCCTACATTGACCAAGGTCTTATATGTGGGGTTGATATTTATTTGCTCCCCCACCGGGCAAATTAGGCACAAGGCCGATTTTTTAAGTGAGGAGTGAAGGGGAAATTAGGACCTGCTCCCCGGGGAGTAGGGGAGCTGGATAGTAACAATTGGTATGAATGGTTGCCCCTACATTGACCAAGGTTTTATATGTGGGGTTGCCCCCAGATATTGTCTTTGCTTGCAGTATCTGCCGGAACAGTGTATTTATTTGCTCCCCCACCGAGCAAATTAGGCACAAAGCCGATTTTTAATGTGACGAGTGAAGGGGAAATGGGGACCAACTCCCCGGGGAGTATCGGAGCTGGATACTGACAATTGGTATGGAGGGTTGCCCCTACGTTGACCAAGGTCTTATATGTGGCGTTGCCCCTACATATGGTCTTTGCTTGCAGTATCTGCCGGACGAGATACTACACTTTGATCTTGGCCAAAAGGCCAAGAAAAAGGTATTTATTTGCTCCTCCACCGAGCAAATTAGGCACAAGGCCGATTTTTAATGTGATGAATGAAGGGTAAACCGGGACCAACTCCCCAGGGAGTAGGGGAGCTGGATAGTGACAATTGGTATGAACGGTTGGTATATATTTGCTCCCCAACCGAGCAAATTAGGCACAAGGCCGATTTTTAATGTGAGGAATGAAGGGGAAACCGGGACCAACTCCCTAGGGAGTAGGGGAGCTGGATAGTGACAATTGGTATGAACGGTTGGTATATATTTGCTCCCCCACCGAGCAAATAAGGCACAAGGCCGATTTTTAATGTGAGGAGTGAAGGGGAAATGGGGACCAAGACCCCGGGGAGTAGGGGAGCTGGATAGTGACAACTGGTATGAAGGGTTGCCCTTGCATTGACAAAGGTCTTATATGTGGGGTTGCTCCCACATATGGCCTTTGCTTGCAGTATCTGCCGGACCAGATACTACACTTTGATCCCGAACTGAAGGCCAAGAAAAGCTTAAAAAGCTAAGAACAGCATCTATTAGCAACAGAAGTTTGATCTTAACCAAAAAGGCTAAGCACAAAAGTGTTACGGACCGACCGACCGACCGAGTGACTTATAGAGTCGCTTACACGCGACTAAAACGATTTGAAAATGATTGAAAGCAAAGAAGAGAAGGCAAAGGAAGGAAGAAACAGCGAACAAAGAAGAAAAGAAGGACATTTAGGAACCCCCTCCCCCAAACTATTGCACCGGTCTCTGAGTAATATCATTCGTTGTTTTTTCTTCTGTTTTTTCGGTCATATCTCGTTGTCAGAAGATGGAAAACTCGCAAGAAAAACAAGCGAAGGATGCATGGCCCCCATGAGTGCACAGTGAACGTGGCATAAAAAATGACAAAGTTCAGCACTTGCCTCCTCCCCCATTTAGCCCCTAATGTCCACAGGGGACGTCAAATCCTCGTGAAAATGAACAAACGGTGCAGTTTTAGGCCTTAACATTTGTAAATTTGTGTTCTGCACCATGCAAAAAAAAAAAAAAAAAGAAATAACTAAGGGCGTCATCCTCCCACCACCATTTAGCCCCAAAAGTCCACAAAGCCTTAACTTATTTAAATTTGAGTTCAGTACTATGCGAAAAACGAAATGATTAAGTCCATCATTTGCTCCCCACCCATTTAGCCCCAAAATTCCCCCATATTTAAATTTGAGTTCAGCACCACGACAAACTGCTAAATACACAGAAAATTTTAGACAACTATGGTAAAATAGTCCCAAAAATGGAGTGCTTTTATTACCCCTTAAAGAGCCCCTGGGACACACCCAAGAGTTATCACGAAGTATAGACAAACAAAATTATATAGAAATCCATTAGTTACAACTTTTCAGAAAGTTTTATAAAAATCCAAGGCACCATTTTTGTTAAATAAGCCCAAACGTGTTGATTTTAGCCATTTTAACTCGGAAGGCACGCCTTTGGGAACAACTGGAGTTTTCCCAGAAAATCCGTTCTGTTACTTTTTTACTCATATCATGTTTAATCTTTGTGCAAAATTCCAGCGGAGGAATTTGATAGAGCCTGCAAAGGTCAACTGCCTGCTCTAGTCTGCGACCCACCACAGTGTACCAAGAGGAAAATTCACATGCCTCCTCGCATTGACGTAGATCACAAAACGTTGTAATCTACATTGCACTGTAGAGAATCTACAGTTAATTTTATAAAATTACTTTCATATAATGGCTTGAATTAAATTTGAAAATGCAAAAGTTAAGTATTATAGTTCCACGGTGCTTTAAACAGAAACATTCATTTTGAAATCTTTAAAAAGAAATTGGCATGGCCGTTTTAGAGTCTATAGGAAACGAACTCACACGGAGAAACAGACAAACACACACAAACACACACACATACATACACAAAAACACAGACAGACATACACACACAGTGCCTTTTATATGTAGAGGTACATTCAAAAATGGCCGAATAAAAATAGGGGGACATAGTTTTGAAAGCCAATTTGTAATAATTTTTTGTAGTTTCCCGACTACTTTTTGATTGTATTTGGAAGATTAAAGATTAAAGATTAAAGATTAAAGACTAAAGTTAATTTCCCAAAGGAAAAATAAATAGTTGTACACGTGAAAAAAAAAAAAGTTATGAAA
>NC_136523.1:14515178-14552678 GCF_053919585.1 Euprymna scolopes | reverse complement strand
AGAAATTTTGTAGAGTCGACGAGAGTTTTAAAGGGGTGGTCGGCCGTCAGATGTTAACAATGATCAATTAAGAGCCTTATTCGAAGCCAATCCACGCACAACTGTTCGAGAACTTGCTTCTGAATTAGACGTAACGTATACGACGATGTCCAACTATTTGAGAGAGATTGGAAAAAAACTTGATATATGGGTGCCTCACGAATTGAACGACAATCAGAAGAAATTCCGTTATGAAGTGCCATCTTCCCTTCTTTTACGCAACAAAAACGACCCGTTTCTCGACCGGGTTATGACTTGCGATGAAAAGTAGGTTTTTTACGAAAACTGGCGGCGCTCAGCTCAGTGGTTAGACGCCGACGAAGCTCCCGAAGCGAGAATTGCACCAAGAGAAGATCATGCTAACGGTTTAGTAGTCTGCGACCAGTCTCATCCATTATAGTTTTTGAATGGAGGCGAAACCGTTATGTACTGTAAAGAAATGTATTAAGTGCATCAGAAACTTCGACAACAACACCCAGCATTAGTCAACAAAAGGTCCAATTCTTCTCCGCGACAACACCCGACCGCACGTTGCTAAACCGACCTTGCAGAAGTTGAACGAATTGGGCTACAAAACTCTGCCTCATCCACCATACTCTCTAGATCTCTCATTTACTGACTACTTCCTTTTCAAGCATTGCAACAACTTTCTGCATGAGTAATGCTTCAAAAAACCTAAGCGACATGAAAAAACAGCTTCAGCGACTTCATCGTCACCAGAACGTAAGATTTTAACTTTACTGGCATAAATACACGTGTTTTGCGTTGGCAAAAGTATATTGATTCTAATGGTGCTTATTTTGATCAATAATTTTTGCTTGCACCGAGATGTGTTCATCTGAATTTAAAAGTTAAACACCGCCAGAACTTTCTTCTCAACCTGATAATTTATACGATGATGATAATGATGATGATAATTCTTTGTTTTGATTTTTCTTTTCGTTTCTTTCTTTTAAAGTTTCTTCTTTCTTTTCCTTCTCCCACTATTTCCCACTTTCTTTTTGTTTTTACGTATGTCACATAAGTAATAAAAAAAAAAGAAAGAAAATACTACACACGACAAAAGAATGAATAAATAATAGAATAGGTGTGGATTAAAGATCTTTGTCTTAAATTGTGTCACTTCCGGTTTATCAAGGGACCAAGTACTTCCGGTTCAGACCTGCAAGTTTCCCACGTACAAATAAAGCAGCCGAATGAAATTTAGAAAAGAAAGTCGGTGAGCGGAATAAAATAGCATGCATACAAAGAACACGATACGAAAAGAAGAAGAAATCAAAGAGAACAAGAAAGAAGAAAAATGACAAAAGAAAGAAAGAAGAAAAATAAAAAAAGAAAGAAAGAAGAAAAATAAAAAAAGAAAGAAAGAAGAAAAATGAAAAAAGAAAGAAGAAAAATGAAAAAAGAAAGAAAGAAGAAAAATGAAAAAAGAAAGAAAGAAGAAAAATAAAAAAACAAAGAAAGAAGAAAAATGAAAAAAGAAAGAAAGAAGAAAAATGAAAAAAGAAAGAAGAAAAATGACAAAAGAAAGAAAGAAGAAAAATGACAAAAGAAAGAAAGAAGAAAAATGAAAAAAGAAAGAAGAAAAATGAAAAAAGAAAGAAAGAAGAAATGACACAATCCGTAAAAAAAGGAGAAACGAAAGAATCATTTGCCACTTGTCTTATGCACCTAAATAGGGTTATAAAAAAAGTCGATAACCAAATAGGTCACGAACTGTCGGCTAAACCCCAACTTCTGTCCCATCACCGAAATATGCCTGTTTTACAAGTACTTTAATGTTAAGTGCTCGAAGAAATTCAAAGTACTAGTACGCCCTCGACGTAAATACCCTCCGACAAACCAGAAAAGCAGCAAAATCGCACCCCTACACTGTAGAGATCCATAGATGTCGAAAAGCCTGCTACTCAAAATAGCTTATTTCTTCGAACTCCTAGACTTTGGAATTCCCACCCTGACCCCTGCTTCCCTACATAGTATTCCGGCAAAACAGGTCCCTATTAGTAGCCCTTAACGACTTAGTGGCACTGTGGTTTGTTTTGATGCGAATAAACAGTAAAAAAAAAAAGAAATATTTAAGAGATTTTAAAAAAAAGAACACGACGTATAAAAAATAAAAATAAAGAAATATTTAATAGATTTAAAAAAAAAGAACACGACGTATATATAAAAAAAGAAATATTTAAGAGATTTTGAAAAAAAAAGAACATGACGTATAAAAAATAAAAATAAAGAAATATTTAATAGATTTAAAAAAAAGAACATGACGTATAAAAAATAAAAATAAAGAAATATTTAATAGATTTAAAAAAAAAGAACACGACGTATATATAAAAAAAGAAATATTTAAGAGATTTTGAAAAAAAAAGAACATGACGTATAAAAAATAAAAATAAAGAAATATTTAATAGATTTAAAAAAAAGAACATGACGTATAAAAAATAAAAATAAAGAAATATTTAATAGATTTAAAAAAAAGAACACGACGTATAAAAAATAAAAATAAAGAAATATTTAATAGATTTAAAAAAAAAGAACACGACGTATATATAAAAAAAGAAATATTTAAGAGATTTTGAAAAAAAAAGAACATGACGTATAAAAAATAAAAATAAAGAAATATTTAATAGATTTTAAAAAAAGAACATGACGTATAAAAAATAAAAATAAAGAAATATTTAATAGATTTAAAAAAAAGAACACGACGTATAAAAAATAAAAATAAAGAAATATTTAATAGATTTAAAAAAAAAGAACATGACGTATAAAAAATAAAAATAAAGAAATATTTAATAGATTTAAAAAAAAGAACACGACGTATAAAAAATAAAAATAAAGAAATATTTAATAGATTTAAAAAAAAGAACATGACGTATAAAAATAAAAATAAAGAAATATTTAATAGATTTAAAAAAAAGAACACGACGTATAAAAAATAAAAATAAAGAAATATTTAATAGATTTTAAAAAAAGAACATGACGTATAAAAAATAAAAATAAAGAAATATTTAATAGATTTAAAAAAAAGAACATGACGTATAAAAAATAAAAATAAAGAAATATTTAATAGATTTAAAAAAAAGAACATGACGTATAAAAAATAAAAATAAAGAAATATTTAATAGATTAAAAAAAAAGAACATGACGTATAAAAAATAAAAATAAAGAAATATTTAATAGATTTAAAAAAAAGAACATGACGTATAAAAAATAAAAATAAAGAAATATTTAATAGATTTAAAAAAAAAGAACACGACGTAAAAAAAAAAGAAATATTTAAGAGATTTAAAAAAAAAAAGAATACGACGTATAAAAAAAATAAAGAAGGCGAAAAGATTAAAAAAAAAAAAGAAAGACAAATACAGGATCCGTAAAAAGAAAGAAAACATAATAAATATTAAAACTGGCCTTCGGGCTCAGATCACAGTGTAGTATCTGTTTTGATGGTTTTTCCTTAATCAATGTAGGAGAAACCCTTCTATACTAAGGCAATTTTTATTTTTGCCTACTTCCAGAGTACTCCTTTTTGGGGAGCTGGTTTCTCCCTGTATTAAAAACGACCTTGTGTCACATTTTGCTTTCGTAGGGAAGCAAATAAATAACAAAAAAAAAAAAAAAAAAAATGGAAGGCGAAAAGATAAAAGAAAAAAAAACGAAAAAAAAAACGAAGTAAAATGGTAGGCGAATGGATGAAATATTTTTATTTAATCTTTTCACTTTCCATTTTATTTGTTTTTTTTTTACGGATTAAGAGGCTTGGTAAAAAAGAAAAAAAAAGAAGAAGAGAAGAAAAATCCGCAAGAAAAGAAAGAAAAGAAAAAAAAATAGAAGGCTAAAAGATAAAAGAAAAGGAACGAAAAACGGGATCTATAAAAAGAAGAAAAAAAATTATAATGAAATGTGAAAAGAAGAAAGAAGGGATCCCTAAAAAGGGGAATAAGAAAAAAATTGTAAGGCGAAAAAAAAAAAAAAAGGCGGGAAAAAAAAAAAAAAACGCGGGATCCGTGAAAAGAAAAAGAAGACATTAAAAATGTAAGGCGAAAAGATAAGAAAAACTAAAGAAAAATATATTAAAAAATAAAAGATAAAAGGAAAAACCGCAAGATCCGTAAATAGAAAGACGATAAATAGAAATTAAAGAAAAAGAAAACAAAAAACATAAACAAACAAAGAGGAATAGAAAAAAAAAGAACGACTGCTTATAAAGAGAAGAAAGAAAAGAGAAAGAAAGAGAGAAAAATTAAATTCGAATTAAAATATGATTCATTATTCATATCATTATTTTTATTGCGAAATTATAAAGACAGAAAAAAAAGGATAAAAATACAGATTCGACAAATAATATGAAAATCATGAATGACTACCAAAAACCAATAGAACGAAATTAAAATTTTACAACAAATAATCCGCAACATTTCCAAGAACAATTTTCCCCTAAAAAATAATTATTTTTATGCTATTTTAACACTGCTTCCGTCGGTATAACCATACGACATTCTTCATGTGTTTCGTAAAAAGCAACAGAAAAACAAAATGAAAGAAAAAAAGAAAGACAAGAAAAAAATTGCAAAAGAAAGAAGAGAAGGAAAATAATACAAACAAATAATTTTTTTTTTTTTTTAAATAACGAAAAAGAAATACTTCTATCGCACCAGTAGATATCTCGATGCTGATGCAATTCTCTAACTATATAAAAGCTAGGTATGCCCAAGGATGGAGTACTATTGCCAGATCTGGCAGAAGCTGCTTATCCTGCTTTGACCGAGTTCAAAACAGACTTCGTAGCCTATTGGAGAATGCCCTTTTATCTTTCCTGCAACCTCTTTCCCATAGAAGAGACGTTGCAAGCCTGTCTCTGCTTTATCGTTATTTTCATGGCAAATGCTCGTCTGAGCTTCAATCTATGTTCCCTCCGCGCTAAACTTTTACAAAAAACACTCGTCTCGTTGAAACCACTATCAATAATTGCACCTACGCTTTACATGTACGTAAACGTAAACGTAGATTCCATGAACAGAGTTTCTTTCTTAGAACTGCACGCCCGTAGAACTCTCTTCCGTTTCCCTGCTTTCCAGCTGACTACAATTTGGTCGTCTTCAAGAATAATGTAAACAAATTCTTGATGAACTGCCCCCTTAAGCAATCCAATTTACCAAATTTCCAGTACTAACGATTACTACGATATTATCATATTGAATACTGTGCCCTCATTAACACTTATTTTCGAGTAGCCTTCAGGCCTTGATAAGTGGTGAATCCTATGTAAAAAAAAGGAAAAAAAAAGAGACGCGACCTATATCAAGAAAGAAGAAAAATAAAAAATAAAAATGGACGTCGAAATAACTAAAGAAAAAGGAGAAACGTTTTTATTTTAACAACTTTTATGAATAATTATTCATTTTGAATTGAGCTAACACATCGTAATCGACAATATTTTCCATACAACACCTTAATCAAAGTGGCCGTCATGACAGCTGCAGAGAAACTGTTGTGTTGTTGAATGTATATATAATGTTTCGTTGTTGAATGTATATATAATGTTGCGTTGTTGAATGTATATATATAATGTTGCGTTGTTGAATGTATATATAATGTTACGTTGTTGAATGTATATATAATGTTACGTTGTTGAATGTATATATAATGTTGCGTTGTTGAATGTATATATAATGTTGCGTTGTTGAATGTATATATAATGTTGCGTTGTTGAATATATATATAATCTTGCGTTTTTGAATGTATATATATAATGTTGCGTTGTTCAATGTATATATAATGTTACGTTGTTGAATGTATGTATTATGTTGCGTTTTTGAATGTATATAAATAATGTTGCGTTGTTGAATGTATATATAATGTTACGTTGTTGAATGTATATATAATGTTGCGTTGTTGAATGTATATATAATGTTGCGTTGTTGAATGTATATATAATGTTGCGTTGTTGAATGTATATATAATGTTACGTTGTTGAATGTATATATAATGTCGCGTTGTTGAATGTATATATAATGTCGCGTTGTTGAATGTATGTATAATGTTACATTGTTGAATGTATATATAATATTGCATTGTTGAATGTATATATAATGTTGCGTTGTTGAATGTATATATATAATGGTACGTTGTTGAATGTATATATAATGTTGCGTTGTTGAATGTATATATAATGTCACGTTGTTGAATGTATATATAATGTTACATTGTTGAATGTATATATAATGTTGCGTTGTTGAATGTATATATAATGTTGCGTTGTTGAATGTATATATAATGTTGCGTTGTTGAATGTATATATAATGTTGCGTTGTTGAATGTATATATAATGTTGCGTTTTTGAATGTATATATAATGTTACGATGTTGAATGTATATATAATGTTGCGTTGGTGAATGTATACATATAATTTTGCGTTGTTGAATTTATATATAATGTTACGTTGTTGACTGTATATATAATGTTGCGTTGTTGAATGTATATATATAATGTTACGTTGTTGAATGTATATATAATGTTGCGTTGTTGAATGTATATATAATGTTGCGTTGTTGAATGTATATATCATGTTACGTTGTTGAATGCATATATAATGTTGCGTTGTTGAATGTATGTATATAGTTCTAGCTTGCACTTTTTTGATGGTTGTTAAAATCATATATACACCTAACAATTCTTTTGTCATCATTCTCAAAATTAACAAAGACAGAAAACAAACAACAGGAGACAGTAGGCTGAAAGCCGTCGAGGTTGATTGACATTTTCTTCGTCGTAGTGCCACACACCAACCAACCTCTATATCCAATGTCTCTCTCTTCGTCGTTGGTGCAAAAGCTTAGATGCAAGTAAAACTTATATGTTGATAAAGTCGTCTATTTGTTAATTTTGAGAATGATGACAAAAGAATTGTTAGGTGTATATATGATTTTAACAACCATCAAAAAAGTGCAAGCTAGAACTATATACATACATTCAACAACGTAACATTATATATACATTCAACAACGCAACATTATATATACGTTCAACAACGCAACATTATATATACATTCAAAAACGCAACATTATATATACATTCAACAACGCAACATTATATATAAATTCAACAACGCAACATTATATATGCATTCAATAACGCAACATTATATATGCATTCAACAACGCAACATTATATATGCATTCAACAACGCAACATTATATGTATACATTCAACAACGCAACATTATATATACATTCAACAACGCAACATTATACATAATTCAACAACGTAACATTATATATATATATATTCAACAACGCAACATTATATATAAATTCAACAACGCAACATTATATATACATTCAACAACGCAACATTATAAATACATTCAGCAACGCAACATTATATATACATTCAATGACGTAACATTATATATAGATTCAACAACGCAACATTATATATAGATTCAACAACGCAACATTATATATACATTCAACAACTCAACATTATATATACATTCAACAACTCAACATTATATATACATTCAAAAACGAAACATTATATACACATTCAACAACGCAACATTATATATATATATACATATATATATATACAATCAACAACGCAACATCATATATACATTTTACATGGAGGTCACCATGTCAAGGCCCGGAAGCCACTCAGGGATAAGGATGATTTCCTGTACAGTAATCAATGGGATAGTATCGTAGTAATCGTCAGCATTGGAGATTCGAATAAGTGTCTTACTTAACCTGGCGGTTTGTCATGAATTTGTTTATGTTGGACTTGAAGACATCCAAGTTGTAGTCAGGTGGGAAACAGGCAATCGGAAGAGAGTTGCACAGTCGTGCACTTCTAAGAAAAATCTCTGCTCATGGAATCTACGATTGGATTTAGGCACAGATAAAGAGTGGGGGAAATTAATGACAATGGTTTCAGCCAGGCAGGTTTTCTCCTGAAAGATTGGTGAGGGGGAGGGACCAGAGGTTGGAGCTCAGACGAGCACCTGCTATGAAAATATTTAAGCGTATTTTACAATGTAGCAAGGCGAGGTGCATACTTAAATTCATTCATAGCTAAAAGTGGTTTAATTTGCGAACGCGGTTGAAGTGATAAAGACATTTTGGGTTCGATTCTAGCTGATGACACTAGTTTTTTACTTTTGAAATCACTATTAGGTACAATATAATAATCAAGAGAGAATTGCATCTGTAATGATAAATATAAAATCTGTATGAATTAAAATAGATTAAGCGCATTTTACGACCGGCAAATCCCTCCCCCCTAGTAGAGAATAAAGTTCAGTTTCAGTATAAATGAGTACTTTCGTTTTCTTTTTTAACAGTGTGTCCACCCTACGGATAATAATGAATTGCTCCATCTATAATATAAGGGAAAAACCCGTTTACATACTTCTGCATGTTAGGAAAGCAGGGACCTAGGAGAAAAAAAAACTATTTGAATTGAAGGCTTTCCACCATTCAGGTATCTATACAGTGAAGGTGTGGAATTTTGCTGCTTGTCAGGTTAGTGGGGGTATTTACTCTAGAAGTGTAAGCCATGTTTAGTTTCAGAACAGTTTCTGATAGTTCGTTGTTCTACACAAGGCCTGGGAGGTGACTGGTTCGCAGTAGACAGTTCTCGAGTTGGAATCCACAGAGCAAAAGATTCTTCCCGTGTTGACATGAAGAAAACATATGCGAAATTGTTACAGAAAGGTTTAATATTTATGGAGCAATTCTGGTTTCTGATTGGTTGGTAGCAGAACGTAAATTAATTCGATTCGTCAGTTTCTAGCAGCATCGTTTATTAATAGAATCACCCGACTGTGTGGGATCATACCGCATTACTCGTCCAGTGTGATGGGATGTGTCTCCTAGCGGCTTCGGCTGCAGGAGAAAGGATAGTAGTACTCGTCAAGGATCCGTTCTTGACACTCAGCCCAACAGGTGAGGAGCCGGGAACCGGCCCAGCACCTCTTAGACTGAGGTACGCCGCCTGGGTACTACCTAGGAGGTCCACCCTCCCAGGCCTTACCACCGGGCTTTTCGGTGGGGGAAGGTAATTGCTTGCGCCTGAGGCGCCCCTACTGGATAATGCCGACGGGGGTGCCCAGGCAATTTTTGATGAGGCAAGAGTGCCCCTCCTTTAGGGGAGCTTGCCTATTTCCACCTTCCGGCCTTGTGCTACATTTTGGTGTGGTGGACACCAAATAAATAGCTACCCCATTACAATAAAAAATATTGTAACACTTACCTTGAGGTGATATAAGTGTTTGGAGCTCGTCAGAACACATTCCATTAAAATACTTGTAGAACAGTTACAGAGATATTTCGGCAATGAGACACAAGTTGTAGTTTAATCCCAGAAGGTTGTCAAAGCAAGGTGCCTCCTCAAAACGAGAGCCGTTCATTTCTATAGAGTCTAAGTGGGGATTCGAGCGTTAGTGGTGAAAGGATAGAAAGTTTGTTTTAACAAATTATTGTCCGAAACTAATAATTAATCAAACGCAATTCATACAAGTGATTAAACATTCACAAGCAACATGAATTTAACAAATGCATTGAGGACATTGCAAAGGCTGCTGCAAAAAGGTGCTCTCTTTCTCTCTCTGTAACGTTCCAAAAATTTACTCACACCTGAGAGCATCCTATGTATTTATTTATATCAATTATTAAACATTTACAATCAACATGAATTGGAACAAATACTCTGAAGACATTGCCAAGAGTGCTGTGAAGAAAGTCGGCTCTCTTTACCGTGCTAAAAAATCAACCCCACCTGAGAGTATCCAATATTTCTATAAAGCCACCCTTTGTTCATGCACGGAGTATTGTTGCCACACTAGTCTCTCATTCTTAAACAGGGTCAAAAAAAAGAAAAAAAAAGAAAAAAAAAGAATTTCAAATCTAATATGTATCGCACTGTCGCCCAAGCTTCTAACGCTGTCCCATCGCCACAATGTCGCATTTCTGTGACTGTTTTTGCAAGTGCTTTAATGGGATGTGTTCTGATGAAATAATGACACTTGTGCCCCTCGACAGACATACCCCTCGATAAGCAGCAAAATCTTACCCCTTCACTTTTGAGGTTCCTAGATGCTGGTAAGAATTCTATTCTGGTAGTTTCTCTTCTCAAACTACTTGACTTTGAAATTCCCTCTCTGTTTCTTGCTTTTCTGATTGTACCAACTTCAATCAATCAATCAATCAATCAATTAATCAATCAATCAATCAATAAGGGGTTTATCACTCAATGAGAAACTCCTACCCTGAACTTTAGCCAACTATCTCTATCTCGAGCTATCCGCTGCCATATGAGACCCATGCATTGTATCAGGCCGTTCCTCCACCTCGGCTTTAGTCTTCTCTTTGGCCTCTTATGTTCATGAGGTACCCATTCCATTGTTCCGATGGATCATCTGTTGTCATGTCTGGCTACGTGCCCTGCTCATCTGTGTTTGGATTTCTTGATGACAGTATTGATGTCAATAACTCCCATTTGTTGGCGGATCCATATGTTTGTTTTTCTTTCTTGTAGAATGATGCCCAACATTGTCCACTCCATCTTCCTTTATGCCACTGCCAAAATTTAACATTCACGAGACGTTAGGACCCATGTTTTACGACCGTAGATCATCACAGGTAGTACATATTCATTGAAGATCTTCCCTTTGAAAGCCATACTTGCTATTCGGCTTCTCGTGATATTCTCCACCTTCCCCAAAAGCTGCCAATCCCAATGCTATCCTTCTCTTTATCTCAGAGAGGAGATTCCCAGCTTTTGTAATTTTCTTTCTCAAGTAGATATAGCTTTCAACTTCTTCAATGGTTTTTCCATCAACAGTTACTGGTGACTTGGCAGCGTGCTGGTTTAACATCATCTTGGTCTTCTCAAGATGCATATTTAGCTCCTAAAGTCCCCAAGGCCTTAACATATTTAAATTTGAGTTCAGCACCATGCAAAACTGCTAAATAGACATACATAGAAAATTTTGGACAAATATGGTAAAATAGTCTCAAAAATAGGGTGTTTTTTATTAGCCCTTAAATAGCCCCTGGGGTACACCTGAGAGTTATCGCTAAGTATAGACAAACAAAATTATATAGAAATCAGTTAGTTACAACTTTTCAGAAAGTTTTATAAAAATCCAAACCATCATTTTTTTTTAATAAGCACAAAAGTGTTAATTTTAGCCATTTTAACTCGAAAGCCACCCCTAGAGGGACAATGTTTGTGCAAAATTAAAAAAAAATCTAAGGCGTAGTTATTAAGAAAAGTGCGAACAAACGAACGGACGAACAGACGAACGGACAAAGATGAATTTACAGGTTCACTATTCTTTTGCCGGGGGACCAAAAAGACATCGTTCATGGAATGTGAGAACTAAATACATAATAGGGAAAGCGAAACTTACGAATTAAAAAAGTATTTTAGTTGTGGTAGAGAGATGAGTTTTATTTTAATCACGGATGCTCCAGCGAACTACAAGCCCGTGTACCCCATCGACGTAACTACTCCCGACAAACCCGACAATCAGCAAAGTCCCACCCCTACACATTAGAGATCCGTAGATGCCGGAAAATAGAAATCACTAGATGTAACAAAAATTCTTCTAATAGTTTTTTCCCCAGACCTGCTAAGACTTTAGAATTCCCTTCCGGTTTCCTGCTTTTCCAACTGTACTAATGCGCAGAAGTTCAAATGTAATGCGAACAGACATCTTGCTCCTCAACTCCCTACATAGTATCTTTTCAACTTATGTCACTGATAGTAGCTGCTGAATCAAAGTGGCACTGTGCTTTGTTTGGGGTGAAAATGTATTAATAATAATAAAAAAATGCAAATGTATTTTTTTTTTACTGGTAGGTAGCTAACCATCGGAAGTCGGGCAGTCAAGTTCGAACAGTCAGCAGAGTCAGTCGGAAAGAGCTGACATGGTCACAGGAGGCCCCCCCTCAGAGGCGAAGGGGTAGAAGTTTAAGCATGTAGAACCAATGTGAATTTCCGACGTTAAATCATTCGACCGGTCAAATGAAATAAAGTACATCATTGATTTTTGTAACAGTTGTCTTCGTGTCGTCATTCAACAACTGAAGGTAATGTGTTAATCATCTTGATATGAACTTCCAAGTAATGTGTCTCCCTCCGCCATCATAAGTAATGATCCTCTCCTCTGATGTAAAGGAACAGTATTACACATTCATTCAATAAGGAATCATCATCATCATCATCATCATCATCATCATCATCATCATCATCTCTCTCTCTCTCTCTCTCACTCTGTTATAAATGTCTTGTCTTTTTCATCGTTCGCTTAGTATTGTCACTAACGTTACTGTTAATATGATTTCCAATATTATCAATATTATCCCTCTCTGTTTCCTGCTTTTCTGTTTGTACCAACTTTAATCAATCAATCAATCAATCAATCAATCAATCAATCAGGGGTTTATCACTCAATGAGAAACTCCTACCCTGAACTTTAGCCAACTATCTATGTCCCGAGACATCCGCTGCCATGTGGGACCCATGTATTGTATCAGGCCGTTCCTCCACCTCGTCCTTAGTCTTCTCTTTGGCCTCTTATGTTCACGAGGTGTCTATTCCATTGCCATAGAAGGCCCCTAGAATTGATAACACCAAGGAGGAATGTCAACCAAAAACATTAGTCTGAATAATTCAAATAAAACGATTAACAGGTTTATATCAAATAGTGGTATAAAATTCCAATGTCTGGCATTCTACAAAACGTTTGAAAGTTTATCACATCTTATTTTATTTCCGGTCAAAAATGGTTGATACAATTTGATAACACCAAGGAGGAATGTCAACCAAGTATTTGTTATACAATTTGTGACCGTTTATATTTGATTTTGCTTGAATAAATTATATCTTTATTGAAATAAATTGTCCTAGACGTGTCTATTATTGTCTATCATGGCTGTGTATATTCTGTTTAACAGTCGCTGAGTTTGCGTATCTGGGCAGCAACATAGCTTCCACAGAGAGAGATATCGAAATTCGCATCTCAAAAGCATGGGCCGCATTGGATGGGCTGCGTTCAGTATGGACTTCGGGACTAACTAACAAACTGAAAAGGCAGTTCTTCAGAGCAGTGGTAGAGCCTGTCATTGTTTACGGTGCTACAACCTGGACACTCACCAAAAGATTAGAAAGAAAACTAGACGGCACATACACCCGTATGCTACGAACAGTATTAAATATATCTTGGCAAAATCATCCCACGAAGCAGCAACTTTATGGCAACCTACCTGCCATATCTAATACCATCAGAGAAAGACGCCTACGATTTGCTGGTCATTGTCTGAGGAACAAGCATGAATTGGTGAGTGATGTATTGCTATGGATTCCACGACACGGACGCACAAGCAGAGGACGACTTAGATCCACGTACATACAACAAAGAGCACACGACGCCAACTGTGGACCTGAAGATCTGAGGCAGCTGATGGAAGACAGGAAATTCTGGAGAGGAAGAGTCACATCGGTCCGGGCAAGGAGCCCGTCATGATGATGATGATGATGATGATGATGATGATGATGATGATTTAAAATTGTTGAATGATCAGACGCAGAGAAGATAAACTATTGAAATCATGATGATGATGATGAAGATTTAAAATTGTGTGATAAAAGCCAAGTACGCCCAAGGATGGAATACTGTTGCCATATCTGGGCAGGAGCTGCTAAAAACAGCCTATCCTACCTTGACAGAGTACAAAATAGACTTCGTGGCTTAGTGGGGGATGCCCTTTTCTCTACCCTGCAACCTCTCTCCTACAGAAGAGACGTTGCGAGCCTGTCCTTGTTTTATCGTTATTTCCATGGCAGGTGCTCGTCTGAACTCCAATCTCTGGTCCCCCCTCACCAATCTTTCACGAAAAACACCCGTCTAGCTGAATCCACTGTGAAAAATTTCCCCCACTCTATATCTGTGCCTAAATCAAAATGCGGATTCCATGAACAAAACTTCTTTCTTAGAACTGCACGCCTGTGGAACTCTGTTCCGTCTGCCTGCTTCCCTCCGGACTACAACTTGGATGTCTTCAAGTCCAATGTTAACAAATTCCTAATGAACCGCCCCCTTAATTAAACACTTCATCAAATCGTAATTTACTTGCAATAACCCTTATTCCTGAGTGGCTTCCGGGCCTTGATAAGTGGTGATCACTGTGTAAAAAAAGAAATGTACTTTTCCACGCTTTACTACAACTTTCTCATGGAAGAGCCGTCTCCCGCCTTTGTAACGTCTTTTCTTTTTTTTTTTGATGACGTATTTCCTCTGTCGTCCCCTCGAAAATATTCATAAGAAGATTACGTTTTACTGTACTCGTTGTTGAGAGTTTCTCTCTTTATTAAAAACCGCGACTTCTGGAAAATCTACAACAGTGTAGTAAATAATGGGCAATCAACAATTCCTCCACTATCCAACAATCACGAGGTTGTTTGCTCTGCAACTGAGAAGGCTAACATGCTAACCTCTATAAGACCACCATTCGCCCATGTATGGAGTATTGTTGTCATATTTGGGCTGGTGCATCTGCCACTAGTCTCTCGCTACTAGACAAGGTTCAAAAGACAGTTGCAAATCTGATAGGTCCTGAACTGGCATCTAAACTTCAGCCTCTATCCCATCGACGAAATGTTGCACCCCTCTGCCTGTTCTACAAGTACTTTAACGGTGAATGCTCTGACGAACTGCAAGCACTTGTGCCCCCTCGGCGTAAATACCCCCGACAAACCTGACAAGCAGCAAAATCCCACCCCTTCACAGTTGAGATCCCTAAATGTAAGAGAGCCTTCTACTCCAGTAGTTTCTTCCCCAGAACAGTTATACTTTGGAATTCCCTTCCGGGTCCCTGCTTCCCCAACTGTACTGACATGCAGATGTTCAAGTGCAATGTGAACCGATATCTTGCTGCCCAACTCCCTACACAGTACCCCTGATTACTATGTCCCTGATATTAGCCCCCTACAACAAAGTGGCAATGTGCCTTGTTTGGGTTGAAAATGTAAAAAATGAAAAAAAAAACCCCTCTCATAAGCAATTTTACCATAACCACCCGTCTGTTAGAAAACAATAATGCGTGTTGCTTAAAAGCTGACTAGATCATGTGTGTTCTTAAGTCGAATATACAACAATCATAGCGATAAGCAACTTGAGATGCAGGGTTAAATGCAAGAAAGGAACCAATGATTAAAACCTATTCAAACACCTTACCCGGAAATAACAATAAAGTAAAGAGATACTAGCAACGTCTCTCTTTAAAGAGAGAGGCTGTAAAGAGCAGAAGAGACTATCGTTTTCAGAGTTTTTGCTGAGGAATTGGATATTTGTAAAAAGGGTGTCGAAGGACATATTTTTTTTCGCTGCCCTTCTCTCTCTCTTTCTCTCCCCCCTCTCTCTCTCGTTTTTCCTCTCTCTCTCGTTTCTACTTCTTTCGAACCCTAACCCTAACCTCTCCCTTCCTGCTTGATACTGCGTGGATTTGGTTCACAGGACATATCTAAAGAATTTAGTATCTCAGACGAAGGCGGCGTCGACCAATTCAATTCCCTGCAGAAGCAACGAGAAATAAAACAAACAACAAAACGAAATCAAAGACAGTAGATTAACGGGGAGGGAGGAAATAGAGGAATTTTGCCCCTCCTCTACTCGGAATAATGGTAACAACGCCCTGGACACGCTTCATATATATATATATATATATATATATATATATATATATATATATATATATATATATATATATATATACTAGCAGGGGTGCCCGGCGTTGCTCGGGTGTTTGGAGGTGTATGCTGTGCAAAAAAAGCAAAAAAACAAAAAAATGGTTAATTTTTTTAAAATTTGACCCCTATTATGACCCCTTAAAATTTATAGTTTCGGGCTCAAATCACTTTATTAAGTTAGATCCAGCTTCAAGGAACCTATATCTAAAATTTCAAGTGTCTAGACCCAAAATTGTCGGAGGAGTTTGGTAGAGTTCTTAAAGGTCAAATCGTTGAAATTTGACCCCTTAACAGCCAAATTTCTGGCTGACACCCGTCACATCGATTTTCCCAAATCTCAGTACCCTGTATTTCAAATTTCGAGTCTATAGACTAAAAATTGACAGAGTTATTGCGTAGGGAAATGTACATAGACAGACAGACACACAGACACACAGACAGACAGACAGACACGTTCACTTTTATATATATATATATATATATATATATATATACACTAACTGGACGGCCGGCGTTTCCCGGTCATGCAATACGCTTAAAGATGGTATTTTAATTTATGCAGATTTCGTACGTATTATTATAGAATCAGTCCGCTATTGAATATTATATATTACGATGATTAATTTGCCCGGTAGACTAATTCGCAAAACAAAGAAACAAACAAGCAAAAAATATAAAATAAATAAAATAAATAAATAATAACGATAATTTCGTTCATCAAATTTCGTCTGCCTTTGTTTACAATATCACGTCGGCTGATATTTGGGCTTGACGATCTTAGAATGGTCTTTCTTCTCTTAGAGATAAAAAAGGAGACTTTTTACAGGGGGAATATTTTACGTTAAACCGGCAATAGTTACACCGGTATAATGTAAAATATTTCTCTGTAAAAATTCTTTTTTTTTTTTATGTATCAGAGAAGAAAGACTATTTTTAAGATCCGACTTTTTCGATTTTCAATCCTTATCGGATGAATATCTGTACAAAATATATCTAAGAACACTGCCAGATATATAAATTAGCTTTAAGTTAAATTTGCAAAAGATAAAGCTAATTTATATGTCTGGCAGTATTCTTAGATATGTTTTGTACACAAATTCATCCGATAAGTATCGAAAAAGTCCGATCTCAAAAATAGTCTTTCTTCTCTGATAGACGACGAAACACGTGTCAGTGGATAATTATATTTTAAAAACAATATATATTCCGCTCCCCATATGGGGGTACCAAATTGGTAAAAAGGGGAAATTATTCCCAACTCGCATTTAGGTAAAAATGCGCTTTCTTATGAATAAGTGAATTCATCCAAAACGTATCGCAAAAACAAAAACAAATAAATAATACCTACGTAAATCGCGATGTACTCAAAGCACCCCTGCGAGATGGTCCTGTGGTAGAGGCTTAAGCTTAGGCTTCTTACCATGGGGTTCCGATTTCGAATCTCGCTAGATTCAGCCACTCATGAGTCATAGACGACGAAACACGTGTCGGTGCATAATTATTTTTAAAAAACAGTATATATATATATATATATATATATATATATATATATATATATATATTATGTATCCGCATAAAATATTATAAGATCATATTTTGTTAATGTTTAAGACGTAAGTAGAACCAGGTAGTAAGTTATGAAGTAGCAGCCGAAGATTCTGTGTAGCTTTATTGTCATATAATGTCTCATTATTCTACCTCACCAGTACACCCACATCCTCTCCATTACACCGAGGAAGACCAAAGATACGGTCGAAAATTATGTTCTTTTAATATGTTTTATTTTTCAAAAGACATTTTGTATTCCCCGTCACAAATTAAAAAAAAAAAAGATATAAACTTTTATGCTTTTCGCATCGATGTTTATACACACTTATATATATATATATATATATATATATGATGATTGCAACGTCTTGTCAGATGAGTGCAACTCTCTCAGACAGTTAAAATCCATGAGCCCAAAAATGACTTCCATCGCCACAGAACCATTTTAATAGACAAATGCCTAAGGGAATATCTTATCCTAGCTTTGTACGACAGCTAAGTCTCTCTCTCTCTCTCTCTCTCTCTCTCTCGGTTCAAAATGTTGAGATCCAGCAACAAGCAAGAGCAAGATAGCCAGTAATAAGGTAAACTGCAAACCAGCTTAATGCGGGAACTGGTTTCCCGCTTTATGTTTTTTTTTTTAAAACAGAGATTTGCTTCTCCTAGAAAGGTTACCTTCACCACGGCTTACGGGATTCCTCTCCACCCCAACACAAACATACATACACAACAAACACACACGGTGATAGCTGGTCGTTGACACCGAAAAAGAGTTCATTCGCCCTTTGGCAGGCCTTGTTTTTAATCCTTCAGGGAGACTAGCCACCCTCCTCACCAACAAATCTGGTGGGGGAACCAGTGTAGTCGCCGGTGAGCCGATCATGAGGCAGGTAGTACTGGGTTACATAATACCAGTAGCATATGACATGACCTGACATATATATATATATATATATATATATATATATATATATATATATATATATATATATATAGAGAGAGAGAGAGAGAGAGACTTATATTTAATATTCTGAGTTCGTGTAATACAGTAAATTTTCATATACCAATGAGTTTTAAGCCAAAAAGAGTTGACTTAAGGAGTAAGCTACAGAATTATCATATTTCATAATTGACCATTAATATACTGTGAAAGCAAAATTAAGACTTCAAAAAGGGTGTTAATGGCAACAAAAAATGTATTTCATTTTACGTTACAATTGTTTCCATGTCCAGTCGAACTGTTCTGCCTAGGGTAACAGATTTATTAGCAGCCATCTCTCCTTCCCGGCCCCTCTAGTCCAGGGGGTTATTTCTGACTTAACACCGGCTACACAACCGGTGTTCAGGACCAGTTTGCTGTCTCGACAAACAACCATAGTTAGTTTCCATCCTTAAAAACATTTAGACATTTTTGGGCATCTTCGGTAAGCAATACATTTTTCATATTTCTAATTATAAAATCAAAATAACGCAAGCATTATTTTTTAGTATTATTTACTTTATTCGAATGAACTTTGTTTATCTTCTCACCACGTGTGGAACCCTTTAGAATTTGACTGTTACAGTTTAATTGCCTTTTTTCCAATCATGCCCAAATGATTTAGTTTCATAAGCTATCGAACTATCTAAGACCTTTATAAATTCACACCTTCATTTTGTATTAACGCGTTCCTGAAACAATGTATTTTTTCTATTCCTTTCAGTTTTACCTTTGTTGACGGACAATAAACCTGTAGAAAAAACACCAAGTCTCAGAGTCTTGCTTGTCGACAAGAGTTTATGCTAACTGTTTAAGGGTCGCATACATTTCCACGAAATACACGCTTCTCAAAAACAGTACACGAACAATTTAAAACATTATATCGTTTGAAAATTTTCCAAAACCAGCATTTCTTCAGACTTTTTGAATAAACACACTTTTGACAATAGAGCATTTTTTGCAGAGAAAGAGAAAAAGAAAATTCCCTTTACGGGGAAAGCATGTGAGAAACATTTACCTTTGTTATAGATATGGAAAAGCCCATTTAAATATTAATATATCGCCTAATTTTCGTATCTTTATTTAAGAACAGAGTCATGTGAAGTTTTCACAGAAAACCTAAACTATTTTAAAAAGTTTTTTTTATACATCCCATTCGTTGAGTTCCTAAATTAGATCTCGCTGTTTGTTTATTTCCCAATAATTAATTTTTTTTTATAAAAAGAAATTTTTAAATTTTTATTTCTATATTTATGGTATGGCCGTAACAACCTTACAATAATATTACGGTTAATTTTAGTTTTGTATTAGTGGCAAGTAATGTTTACAGGTTATCGTTATTATAGTACTTAGATTAAAGACCATTTTAGGTTTGAAGTTTAATTGAATATGAGAATCAATAAAAAGGCTGTATTATATATAAATCCTTGTATAACATTTCGATTGATGTACTCTAATCTATTTATTATTATTTAATGTTTAAAATTTATTGTCATTCTACTTGAATGTGTTTTCATATCGTTTCTAAAGACAATTATGAAATGTCTTTAGAAACGATATGAATATGTTCTACCCAATTATATAGTCATCCATGTCTTATATAGCTGTGGAACACGAGAAATTATCTGTTATTTATCTGTCTGTCTATCTATCTATCTATCTATCTATCTATCTATCTATCTATCTATCTATCTTGATCTAGCTATCTATCTAACTGGCGAGGCAAACAAGAGATTAGATGTAAAGCTATGTTTTGATAAAAGTTTTCAAAACATATTGAGGTGTAAAATGGACAAATTGCATCGGAAGCTCTAAAATAGCTGACCGGACGGACGTGTTTGTTGTCACATGTTCAGGTTTGCTGGACAAAGAGTGAAGTTGGAATTTGGACGTTGAGAAGAGCGGATGGGTTAACGATTGTCTGACGCGTCTACAATATTGGAGAATAGAATTAACCACCCAAGCAAAGATATTCACTTCCCATTCTTCTGCGGTCGATACCTGGGAAGTAATAAAAAAAAACTATATAAAAAACAACCATCGTTTTAGAGTTGAAAAGCATTCGTCCACAGGTTCCAACTTCCATCCAAGAACGGATGAATTCCAGGTGGATCAAAAGACCAACGGCGCAGTTGAAAAGTTGATGAGGTATGTCAAAATACATATATGTGTTTATGTTGTGTTTGGCACACATGCACGAAACGCATTTAGACGATTACTGAACATAAATAAACTGCAACACGATCACTTAGGATTCAGATAGTAAAGAACCTCTCAATAGACATTTAGTAACACGGCACACAATAAAACTATAATTATAATAGGACAACAAGAGTATAAAATGAAGTCACAAAACTATATATTGGTAAATATAGAATGGATCATTTATTGAATAATGGAATACAAGCAAATTTGGGGGATAGAGGGGACTCTTTATGCCAGGGCATTTCAAAGCCTGAAGCTTCTCATCAGAAGAGTAGACAGTGTGCTATTTAGCATGGAGGAGATGATATATATATATATATATGTATGTATGTATATATAGTGGAAATGGTAATTAATAAAAACTGAAGAAAGTGCTCAATACTGTTGTAGAGCAAATATGCGTTTTATTTTTTATTTTTTATTATTATTTTTTATTGCCGTATCTTTCTGTTAAGTTACATTATTGTTTCAGCTACTCGGCCGTTTTTTTGGCCGTCTGTAGCTTCCTCAGACTTTTACAGAAAGATACGGTAATAAAAAATAAAACGTATATATATATTATATATGATGAGAATAAGGGAAATATTCCGACGAAATAGAGAAATAAAAAAGGAACAAACCAAGTTATGTGTTCGTCAATGTTTCGTCTTTATTCCGAGACTTTCTCTGGGTGAATGAAATCAAGAAAACAAAACACCAATGCAAATACTTGAAAAATATATTTTTGGTGTAATGAAATGAATGACCTTGTTCCATTTCATTTGCAGCACTTTTGGAATTATGACTCCTTCGTTATAAAGCAGAACGTTGTCACAGACAGAGTACATGTCAGAAATAAATTCTCCTTGTTCCAATTTCTGCTTTGTGCTTTTTATAAATTCATCATTTGCGGCTTCAGTCTTAATTTCTTGAATCACTGGTAATTCCCGGATTGTAATGTGAATCATCGTCTTTATCTTACTATTTATCCACAAGTCCGGACTAGCCTAGACAGCCCATAGACTGCACGGTATTCTTTGACGAATAAGAATTCCTATCTAAAATCATAATTCAATAACCTGGTTCCCCATCTTAGTAAACGGTTTGCCGTAAATGTGGGTAGTCCTAATTTTACCTAAAAATGGTTCGAAGTCTAACGTAAATAAGTTCTTGATGAGCCGTTCCATATAAGTTATCAAATTTAACAAATTTTCATTACCAATGATTATTATATTGTCCAATTTCTACTGTACACTCTTTAACCCTTATCCTTGAGTGGCCTCTTAGCCTTGATAAACCTATGAAAAAAAAAAAGAAAAAGTCCAATGTGAACAAGTTCTAATTGAATCGTCCCTCTAAGTAATCCAAGTTACAAAATTCCCACTGTTTACTATGCTAAAATCACAATGACTAATGTATACCTATTAACCCTTATCCTCGAGTGGCCTCTGGGACGATAAGTGGTGATGCCTTTGTTTAAATAATAATAATAATAATAATAATAATAATAATAATAATAATAATATATATATATATTATTATTATTTGTTTTCTTGCCTTTCTTCACTTTTTTGCTTCACATGAAGTTAAGAATTTGAGTGGCCTCTTGGCCTTGATAATGAGTTGATATCTATGAAAAAAAAAAAAAAAAGAAAAAGTCCAATGTGAACAAGTTCTAATTGAATCGTCCCTCTAAGTAATCCAAGTTACAAAATTCCCACTGTTTACTATGCTAAAATCACAATGACTAATGTATACCTATTAACCCTTATCCTCGAGTGGCCTCTGGGCCTTGGTAAGTGGTGACACCCATGTAAAAAAAAAAAAGAAAGAGGCTTATGATTAGTTTGTAGCGTAAAATACCTACCGTGCAAACAACGATAAAATTTGATAAACTTCATAGGTACTGCCGAGACTCTCTTTCTCTCTCTGTGAGTACTTTTTTCAAATGCTCTTGCGATGTTAAACTGTGTAAGATGTTTATTTTGGTCAAAATCGCCTGTTCCTTCTTCCATCAAACTATTTCAATTAAGACATTTCAATTAAGACATTTCAATTAAGACATTTCGACACATAACCTATCTAAGAACACTGCCAGGCACAATTCACATCTTCTGGATGCATAAGCTTTTTTTTCCCGATCCAACTGACATCTTATGTAGCAGGCATGCACTATACCGTATTGACTGACATCACTAGCCACTATGATATCTACTTTCGGGATAAATTGTGTGAGGAAAAGGTCTGATGTTAACACCTTTTTATTTTCCTCAAACGCCGACTGACACTGAACAGTCCATTCTAGAACTTTATCCTTTTGGGCCAGGATTAGCCTAGACAGCACATCTGCATACGCGATATTCTTTGACGATAAGAATTCCAGATTAAAATCATAATTTAATAAACTGGTTCCCCATCTTAGTAAACGGTTGGTCGTAAATATGGGTAGTCTTTATTTTGACCCAAAAATGGTTAGAAGGGAGCTTGTGGTATGTTTGCAGCTTAAAATTCCTACCGTGCAGGTAACGATGAAATTTTGAAACTGCATTGATAATGTCGAGACCCTTTTTCTCTGTATGTGAGTATCGTCTTCTAGTCGGAAGCAGTGTTCTGAATTTATAGGCAATTGTTTTTTTTTTTTTCGACCCATCAGGCATCTTATATAGCAGGCATACACCTACACCGTATTGGCTAGCACCACCAACCTCAACCTCAAACGCTGACTGACACTGGACAGCTGATTCCCAAATTTTATCCTTTTTCAAAAGCTTCTTCAAAGGTCCCCGCAGTTCATGCATTCTTGGAATGAAGCATTGGTAATAGTTAACGATTCCTAGGAAATCTTTTTACTTGGGTAGTATTTTCTGGTGCCAGCATGTACCTTATCGCAGCAGCTCTGTTTGAGTCTGGATGTCTGCCATTCTTATCAATTATGTGCACCAAGTATTTTATTTTCTGCAGGAATAATTCGCCTTTGTTTTCTTTGATTGTGAATCCAAAATCTTGTATTCGTATCTGAAAACTTCGTAGATATGGTCTTTGTGCTGGTCGTCAAGATATGCGATGGCAAAGTCAAGGCCGTCTAACATCGTGTCCATAACCTGTTGAAAAAGTGCAGGAGCGATCTTGACCCTAAACTCTAATCGGTGCTAGTGCAGAGAGTGATCCGCGCTATTTTTTAAATCGTATATCCAAGTTTAATTAAAGATTTATGATATGTTTTTTTTTATATTCAATTGTAAGGTTGAAGTATAGAATAGGTACAAAACACCCTCCCCTCCCCATGTTTAGAATGGCTTTTTAAATTATAACGTTATTATTTACGTCCGGAGCACTCTCTGCACTAGTACCCTCTAATCTTTCATATCTGTAAAGACCTCGATGGGTATTTATGCAGAGTAATTTAGAACTCTCATTTTTCACTGGAATCCGTAGATATGCGTCGCTTAGGTCGATTTTTGAGAAAAGATGACTACCTTTTAGTCTTGTAAAAAGTTCCCCCGGACGGAAATAAGTTCTAAAAACTTAACTGATAAAATCATTCAAATAACTGAAAAAGAAAATTAAAAAAAAAAAAAATACGACACACAAAAAAAGCACAAAACTAAGACAAAAAAAAAGAAGTTTTTTTGTCAACAGAAAAATATGTAATTTAGTTTAGTTTCGTACTGAAAAAAGGGAAAGAAAAATATGTAATTCAGTCTGTTTAGTTTCGTACTGAAAAAAGGGAAAGAAAAATATGTAATTCAGTCTGTTTAGTTTCGTACTGAAAAAAGGGAAAGAAAAATATTTGTGCTATTGCTAATCCATTTCAATTCTAATAAGAAAAATTAGATAAGAATAAATAAGTCTGAAAAAAAAGGAACATGTTTTTATGTTGTGTGTGTGTGTGTGTGTGTGTGTGTGTGTCGGCTATCGGTTCAATCTCGATGTTGTATTTTCTTCTCCCAAATGTTTCTGAATTGTTACGACATAATATGTGACATTTTAAACAAATTCACTGAATTTATTTAGCACTTTTTTTTTGTACAACTAATTTTTTTTATTGTTGTTTTATTCTGTGATTGAAAGTTTAATATGGAGCAAATAATTGAACTCATAATAACCATGCAGTTGGCCCTGCAAACTCAACAAAAGCAAAGGGAATACTTACAAGAACAACAATTAAAACAAAGTGAATTATTAATGAAAAATTGTCGGTTTACACCGGAAGGAATTGCAAACTCTCTATTAGAATTTTTGTATGAACTAACAAATGGTCTGACTTTTCCAATATATTTTAGAAGATATGAAAATTATTCCGCTGTTACAAAAACCTTGATACTCAAAAAGTAAAAAAAAAAAAATACCAAGTATACAAATTTCATTCTCCCAAAGAAACCTGACGATACTTCTTTTAAAAAAACGATAGATATATTATGGAGAATTTTCGGGGAGTGGGACAGCTTATTTTATACGCGTCATAAGTGTCTAAATATTGTGAAATAAGATTAGGAGGATTTTATTGCTTATGCAGGAAAAGTAAATTTTAAATGTGAATTTCAGGATAAAGGACCTTAAAGAAGATATGTTTAATATTTGTTCAGGGCTTAACAGTCACTAAAGTTAGAGATTCGTTCAAGGATATTATCAATCATGAATCTAGACATTGAGATAGTTTCACAAAAAGTTACGGAAGAGTGCCAAAAGCTGCTGAATTTAAAGCAGGACAATACAAGAATTGTAAGAAAAAATATTGCCAAAGTACAAAGGGTTAAACAACTATTAAAAAAATGCTGTAGAACATGTGCAGAAAAAATCACTTCACAAAAGAGAGTTACTTTTAATATGAAATATGCTGTGAGTGCGGACATAAAGGTCACAAATAAACGGTATGCAAAAAGAAAAAAAAAGAACATAAATCGTATGCTTGAAAGAATAAATACCATCGAATCTAAAAAGGAATCCACGAATTGTAAGCAAACAAAATATATTGATGTCAAAATTAATGACTGGAAAGTAAACTGTCTTCTGGATACTGGGAGTGATATATCCCTAATTGATGAAGTAACCTGGAAGATAGTTGGATATCCAAAGTTATAAAACACGAAAAAGTTGCCAGAGATGTTTCTGGAAATTGACTAAAGCTCAAAGATATATTTTATACAAATGTGACTGTAAAGACCAAAATTTATGTCATACCAGGAAAAAAAATTCCAATTTATTTGGTATTGACTTAATGGTAATATTCAGTTTGTGGTAGGGATAGGAAATTCCAAATGGCAGAAAAAATTTATTAAGGATTTAAAAAAGGATTAAAAAAATGTATTTTCTGAGGGACTGGGTTGTTGCACTAAGGTTGGAGTGAAATTTGAACTGAAGGACAATGCTAAACCGGTGTTCAAACCTAAAAGGAAAGTTCCTTTCTCTTCACTGGAAACAATAGATGAAGAACTAAAAAAGACTCGAAGAAAATGGAATAATTAAAAAAGGGGACTACTTTGAGCGGTATATGTAAAAAAGAAAAGGCAACACTTACCATTTATTGAGATTGTCGGACTAACTTCATCATCTTGATTGTTATAGTCACAACGTTTCGGCCGTTTTGCCCCCCCCCAGCCTTGATCAGGTGTTTTGTATCGAACTGGGGAACCGTTTGTTAGGAGTCTCGAACCCAACCCTTTATTATTATTACGGGGGTACCGTGTTCGGACTCCAGCTAGGCTCTGGGACATAGTTGCTGATTCTCTGTTTTGAATGTTACTTTTCACTGCCTTCGTTCAGGATTGAACTCAGCACCTTTGGGTAACTGTAAACTTTGATACAACGTCTAGGGCCACTCGGCCATATGTCACTAGTGAGCGGTATATGTAAAAAGAAAAAGCAACACTTACCATCTAACAAAATTGCAAATACAGATAGTCTGTCCTGATAGATTCCTAGTAAACCGGAATTGCTCGAAGAAACGGTTATAGCAGCACTAAAGGAAGAAAAGGAACCAGCAGACATACTAATAAATATTGTTAGAGAACCACCTGTAACACTCGAAAGAAAAAGCAGCGAAAATGGACGACTACATTAACAAGATAAAAAAACAAGTGTGACAAAACGAAAAGAAGAAAAAAGGATTAAAAGTGTTTCCGTTTTCGAAATGTGACAAAACTCTAATTATGTAGATAGAATGGTAATGCTGCAAGTGTTACACATGAAAATTCTGAAAGAATTTCATATGTGGTCATCCTGGAATCTTCAGAATGAAAGCTCTAATGAGAGGATGCACACACTGGCCTAAAATGGACCAGGACATAGAAAAAATGGTAAAGTTATGTAAAGGTTACCAACTAGCAACGAAAGCTCCATCTATAAGGACGCAACCTTGGCCTAAAACAGATGTCCCCTGGACACGCATCCATTTAGATTACGCAAGACCACTGAAAGGATCTTATTACCTGTTAATCGTTGATAGTTTTTCAAAATGGCCGGAAATTTATAAATATAAACATCCCACAGCTGCAAAAACTATAAAGGCGTTAGACTATGTATTTTATCGTTTTGGAGTACCAAAAACAATTGTTAGTGACAAGGTACCATTTTCATAGGAAAATAATTTAAGGACTACTGTGAGTCACTGGCCATAGAACATATCACAACGACAACGTATAACCCTCAGTCTAACGGGCAAGCAGAAAGGTTTGTCAAAAGACCATTGAAAAAGAATAACAACATTGACACTGAAGAAAAGAGTATTAAAAAATCCTAACAATTTATTAATGCAAATTTATTACCAGCTTAAATAATGTTTTCCAGAAAAGTACGTTCTGTGTTGAACGATTAATTCCGAGAAAAAAAGAGAAAAAACTTATTAAAAATAAGTACAGAACATATAAGGACGGTGATAAAGTTTTCTCTAAAAGCTATCGGACAGGAAAGAGGTTTTAGGAAGATGGAATAATCTCAAAGAATCGGAGAATGGTCTATATCATAAAAGGACGCACATTTTTCCATAAAAGACATATAAACCAATTGAGTCCATAATACCTGGAAATGATTGAAAACCGAGAGCTACCAATTGAAGTACGACACTTTCCAAATGGAACCTCCAAACAAGGAAATACCAAGGGAAGTATCAGTAACTCTGAAAACTAGTCACTCTCCAAAATCGAAGAATTCACAATTACAAACTGTAAGGAGAAGTTAAAGGAAAAGGAAGTTCTGAACGCTTTGGTTCAAGCTCAAAAAGAACTAAATGGTAAAGCCAAATTCTAGGGACGAATTTAGCTTGGTGGAAGGTGTTATAATGGAATGACCTAGCACCCCTCCGTACAATAATATACAAACAATGTAGATATACTCCTCCGGGAATTAGAGAGTTCCAAGACACCGAGAGAGACAGACTCTCGCCTTGTATCCCCTTTGTAAATAAACCTTTGTATTAACCCTAAGTGAATGTCCTGTGATATGATTATCTAAAGAAAGATAAATATCAGATGGAATGCCCTCATTTTCTAATCTGTCGACCTCCTGATCGATTTTTTTTCCCAGCGATGCTAATGGCAAGTTGCGTTATTTTTTGAAAACTGGTTGTACATTCCCCTTCTATTTGAATTCCGCGCCAATTTTGTACATTTTCCCTGGCTCGCTGTGAATATTTCCGTAAATTCATTTTTTTTTAAATTCGCGTCTCCGTTTCTGCTTTTCCACAGAATGTAGATATTGGCAAGTCCCATAAATTAAATTCATGCATTCAGTCTGACCCGAGTAGGCTAGTGGCATTCATTAATGCATAAGCTTTTAATTTTTTCGTCTTCTCCGATGATGTGATGTTCGCTAAAAATTTAACTTCGAAGATGATTTACGTACCGTTAACGGCCTTTGCTATTTTGCGTGTTCCCAGTATTGTGGATTTATTCAGTTTCTCCCAGGTATTTAAATTAACTATCGAAAGGTTTGAACCCGTATCAAGTTGCATTTTTATTTCTTTAACATAATTTATAGTCACATATTTTTGCAACCTTTCGTTCGTTATTTTCAGTTTCCGCCAAAAAGAGTCGCCAATCTGATAGGCCCTGAACTGGCATCTAAGCTTCAGCCTCTGTCCCATCGACGAAACGTTGCATCCCTCTGCCTGTTCTACAAGTATTTTAATGGTGAATGCTCTGACGAACTGCAGACACTTGTGCCCCCACGACGTAGAAACCCTCGACAAACCCGACAGGCAGCTAAATCCCACCCCACACAGTAGAGATCCCTGATGTAAAAGATCTTTCTACTCCAGTAGTTTCTTCCCCAGAACCGCTAGACTCTGGAATTCCATTCCAAGTTCCTGCTTCCCTAACTGTACTGACATGCAGAAGTTCAAGTGCAACGTGAACCGACATCTTGCTGCCCAAATACCAACATATCCCTGATAGTAGCCCCTACACCAAAGTGGCAATGCGCCTTGTTTGGGGTTAAAATGTAATAATAATAAAAAAAAAACACACTCGGATTTTGTATTTAATTTTATTTCTGCAATGAGTACCGTTGTGTCCTTTCTTGATGAATATGGACAGTCCTTAACCCGATGCGAATTACCACATCGATTACACGGAGACAGATGTTGTTTTTTTCAAATTCTTTCTTGGCTATGTGTCGATATGTGTGTCCTTTTCCCCTAACTTGTCTTCTATTTTTATGGTTTTTAATTGCCTGTCCACTTTTTTTATATACGCGACTCCAGCTTCGATATCCATCGAATCTTTTTTAATAATTTCTTAAAAATTTTCAGCTTACCTCAGAGCTTAGTCTTCCGGTATTTATTGAGATTGGAATAGTCTATTAGTTGGTAAAATACGTTAGTTTGTGTTCATTTTCTATCATTTTCTAATTTTTTAGGACACGCCTCCTAATTTCCGCATCTCGATCAGAAGTTTATTCTTGGACAAATATTAAAGATTTAAAATTGTCTGCACTGAGGTCCGCAAGATTAAATTCATCGCAATGTTTATTTACCATAGCTGCGTACGTTCGTCATTCTACTGAAACTTCAGACATGACCGACGCTTATGGAATAAAGAGACTTTCTGATTAAATAGTTCTGTAAGAAGTTCCATCATCTCGGCGAAAGTTAATTTCGACGTTTTCCGTGGTAAAATACAATCAACAAGCTGGTTATGATCGGCCATCTCTTGGAAAGAAAAAAAAAAAGACTTAAAATAGAATAATCTCATGGGAGAGAGAGAGACTGGGATATAGCCGAGGTTACTCATTTGCAAATTTATCAACTATTATTTAAATACTAGCAGGGAGACTCATCGTTATCCGGGATTGAATGATTAACAACAAATGTTTCGCACACTCATATCGATTGATGGCCTGCTCTAGTTGGGGACCCATCGCGGTGCATCGGTAGGAAGCTTCACATTCCATCTTTCCGTAATAGTAAACGAACTTTTTTTTTTTACACAGTGATCACCACTTATCAAGGTCCGGAAGCCACTCAGGGATAAGGGTTATTGCAAGTACAGTACGTTAGTGTGGAGATTTGATGAAGTGTTTACTTAAGGGGGCGGTTCATTAGGAATTTGTAAACATTGGACTTGAAGACATCCAAGTTGTAGTCCGGAGGGAAGCAGGCAGACGGAACAGAGTTCCACAGGCGTGCAGTTCTAAGAAAGAAGCTTTGTTCATGGAATCCGCGTTTTGATTTAGGCACAGATATAGAGTGGGGAAAATTTTTCACAGTGGATTCAGCTAGACGGTTGTTTTTCGTGAAAGATTGGCGAGGGGGGACCAGAGATTGGAGTTCAGATGAGCACCTGCCATGGAAATAACGATAAAGCAAGGATAGGCTCGCAACGTCTCTTCTGTGGGAGAGAGGTTGCAGGGTAGAGAAAAGGGCATCCCCCACTAAGCCACGAAGTCTATTTTGTACTCTGTCAAGGTAGGATAGGCTGTTTTTAGCAGCTCCTGCCCAGATATGGCAACAGTATTCCATCCTTGGACGTACTTGGCTTTTATATAGATAGACCTTAAATAAATACATTTATACTGACTAAATACTGACTAAAATTAGCCTCAAATGATTTACCTTCTTCAGGTTCGTAGCAGAACTTGTCAATTCATATTGACTTGAGTAAGCAGCTCTTTCATGTGATTTTCATATTGCTGGCGTTCTAACCTCATTAGTTGTTGTTGTCGTCTGGTGTTCAAATAATTGTTTTTGATGTTGTTGTTGTGTTTCCCCTGCGCGTTGTTGTTGTTCAATTTACAGTTTTAATAATTCTTCCAATGTACTTTGTAAGGGGTCCATTTTGTTGGATGATCAAAACACTGAACCTACAGAAATTTGACAAAACCTTTTCAGAACAACTGGGTGAAAAGGGAAAAATATTTCGTTTCTTTTAAAAACATTGCACACAAACGTTGAACATACAGCTTTTAATTCCTTGGAAAGAATATTTCTTCCAAAAAGAATGTCCTTTTCATAGACGAGAAAAATATATATGTCGACAGAAATATTCGATATTTTTTCAAAGAAAATGTCTTCTTCTTCAGAACAGACAAAAATGTTAACCGTGGTGAAAAAGGCCGAAAACCTTGATAAGTAAAAAATAAAAGTTCGCTGACATTTATTTAATGACGCCAGAAAAAAACCCGAGAATAGTTCGTATTTCTCTTTCTTTAGATGCGTCAAGATGTCGTGAACTTCCTGGACAAAGAGAATAAAAATATGAAAATATTTTTACTTTCCACGAGTTTGCAATTCAAACTCTTATGCCCACGCACTTATCTGGTTTTCTCCTTTCCTTGGTGTTTTTGAATACTTGCTTGGTTTAATCCAGCTTTCTGTTGTGAGTTCTTTTGAATGTTGGGGGTATTTTAAATTCGAGTGACGTCTGTGTGTTCGAAATCCGAATTTGCCACTATTATAGCCCTGTTGAAGGGCTACAAAGAAAAACAGAACACAAAAATAAAGTAACAATATATTGATAAAGCGTAAATAGGTATGTTGTCCGTCGTAGCCGATGAACGACTTAGATTGGCTCATCGGATATCAACTGATACCTTACAGTATGGGTATCTTACGATATCTCAATAGATAGTAATAGTCTATTAGTAGGTAAGATACGTTAGTTCCGCCACAGCCCAATAGGAAAATGTTTCCTGGTGATTTCCTTCTAGAATAAAACAAAATGTTTCTGTATAGTTCACTTAGCATAGATATGTGGTTGATATAACACTCTCGCTATCACTCTCATATATATATATATATATATATATATATATATATATATTTAGGCAGCATTTTCTCATTTAGACAAATATTATTCCCCGATTAGTTCAATCTATCAGCACCTAAAATGAGTTTAGAGACAAGTGCTTTTGAGTAATTTAATGATTTTAAGCGATTTTAATCGTCTTTTAATCATCTTTTAATCGTCTTTTCATTTCATCTCGCTACTTTCATTTTTCAATTTCATTTTTTATTTTTACTACTCGCCTGAGGATGACCAATGGAGGTCGAAAACGTTCGCGATTATGGGAAATTTCTTTTTTCCCTCGGAAAAAAAACGTTCGGAAAATGGTCCGACAAGGAGAAAAGGAGGATTACAAGAAAAACAAACAAGAGTTATCTGTGCTATTTAATGAAACGTGCATATATATATATATATATATATATATATATATATATATATATATATATATATATATATATATATATATATAGAGAGAGAGAGAGAGAGAGAGAGAGAGAGAGAAGGGGAGGGAGAGAGGGGGAAAGAGAGAGCATAATCGCCTTGACACATCTGTTCTCATTAGATCACCGAAGTTAAGCAACGTTGAGCCTGGTTAGTACCAACTGGGTGACCATTTGGGAATTCTAATTTAATGTTCTTAGTATGGTATCACCTTTTCTCCTCTTTTTCAATAAATAGGATCTCCCGATCGAATAATTTATAATCTGGAAACCGTGACACACATACGTAAGTATGTTAAAAGTATTACGGTATTTATATATAGGCTGGCCTGGGTGCCTGGCGTTGCCCGGATATTTTGTAGGTGTGTTTTAAGCAAAAAAAAAAAAAAAGTGGTAGTAGGCAGGATGGCTCGAATCTGTACCTCAAAGGAGGAAAGACTATAAAAAAACAAAAAATATAGAACGTCTTTGCCGTTGTGTCCATCGCCAAATCGGAAGTGGCGAAGATTTAAATTAAGGCTACTCAATCGAAAAGAGGGGATGATTTTCGAAAATATGGACAAAAAAGCGACCTATCCTTGATATTTGTTGTCTGAAGGATAGTGCGTCAAAACGATACCAATCTCGTGAAAATCCGTCGCCTTTGTCGAAAGTTTTAGGCATACATACATACATACATACATACATACATACATACATACATACATACATACATACATACCTGATGATTGATTGCAACGTCTTGTCAGACGAGTGCCACTACCACAGACATTTAAAATCCATGAGCCCAAATGTCTGAGGGAGCATCTATACAAATATGATGTTACAGAGTCTTAGCTTTGTACGACAGCTAAGTCTCTCTCTCGGTTCAAAATGCTGAGATCCAGCAACAAGCAAGAGCAAGATAGCCAGCAACAAATTAAACTGCAGACCAGCTTAATGCAGGTACTGGTCTTCCGCTTTATGGTTTTTTAAATCAGAGATTTGCTTCTCCTAGAAAGGTTGCCTTCACCACGGCTTACGGGAGCCCTCTCCACCTCAATAAACATATATACACACACACAAATATACACAGTGCTAGTTGGCCGTTGACCCAGAAAAAGAGTTCATTCGCCCTTTGGAAGGTCTTGTTTTTAATCCTTCAGGGAGACTAGCCGCCCTCCTCACCAAACAAATCTGGTGGGGGAACCAGTTTAGTCGCCGGTGACCCGACCATGAGGCAGGTAGTACTGGGTTACATGGTACCAGTAGCATATGACATGACCTGACATACATACATACATACATACATACATACACACATACATAAATACATACATACCTACATACATACATAAATACATACATACATACATAACATACATATGACATGACCTGGCATACATACATACATACATAAATACATGCATACATACATATATACATAAATACACACATACATAAATACATAAATACATACATACATACATACATGCATAAATGCATACATAAATACATAAATACATACATACATAAATACATGCATACATAAATGCATACATACATAAATACATAATACATACATACATACATACATAAATACATAAATACATAGAGACATAAATACATACATACATAAAACCATACATACATACATTTAAACAGACAGGTGAGATTTATATTATAGATTATTATTAATAATATTATTTATATAGCAGTACCAGCTGATGTAAATGTGAAGGAAAAAAGGTCGAAAAGTAGCAAGACTTGAAAAGGGAGATTAAAAATGTTGTAGAAGATGAAGAAAATGGAGGTTGTACCTGTTGTGAGGGACGTGACAAAAGTATTTGACAAAGGGGACTAAGAAATTTGAGATTCATTACAATGTTGGTGTCATCAGAAACTGTTGGACCCCCCCCCCAAAAAAAAAAAAATTGCGGAAAGTACTAAAATCCTGAGGAAAAAAAAAATACTAATGATAATATAAATGATGATAGTAATAATAATGCTGATAATAATAATGATGAATTAATGATAATGATGGTAATAATAATAATAATAATAATAATATGATAATAATAATAATAATAATAATAATATGATAATAATTATAATAATAATACATATATGATAAGTATAATAACAGAAATAATGATAATAATAATAATGATAAAATAATAATAATAATAATAAAATAATAATAATAAAATAATAATAATAATAATAATAATAATAAAAAAAAAAATAATAATAATATTAAAAAAAAAAAAAAAAAAAAAAAATAATAATAATAAAAAAAAAAAAAAAAAAATAATAATAATAAAAAAAAAAAAAAAAAAAAATAATAATAATAAAAAAAAAAAAAAAAAAAATAATAATAATAATAAAGACCGGCTGTCGTAATAACAAGAAAGAAAAAACCTGTTAAATCCTCGACTTTGTTGTTCCAGCTGAACACAGGGTGAATATCAAAGAAAAGGAGAAACGGAGCAAATACACAGAGCTAGCCAAAGAACCGAAAGGGATATAGAAGATAAAGAAAATCAAGATAACACCAATAATAGAAGGAGCACTAGGAACAATTCTGAAAAACTTTGTAAAAAGAATGGGAGAAATTGGAATCAAAGGAATGACTGGAAAACTACAACGAACAACAATAACAAAAACAGCTGAAATATTAAGAAAAACACTTGAATGTGGAGACTAACACACAGGAGCAACAAGCGCGGACCGGACAAACTGCTGCAGAAGCAAAACATGAAACGCCACATAGAACAAAGAACATATTTAAAATACCGTTAACTATATATATATATATATATATATATATATATATATATATATAAAAGTGAACGTGTCTGTCTGTCTGTCTGTGTGTCTGTGTGTCTGTGTACATTTCCCTACGCAATAATTCTGCTAATTTTTAGTCTATAGACTTGAAATTTGAAATACCGGGTACTGAGATTTGGGAAAATCGATGTGACGGGTGTCAGCCAGAAATTTGGCTGTTAAGGGGTCAAATTTCAACGATTTGACCTTTAAGAACTCTACCAAACTCCTCCGACAATTTTGGGTCTGGACACTTGAAATTTTAGATATAGGTTCCTTGAAGCTGGATCTAACTTAATAAAGTGATTTGAGCCCGAAACTATAAATTTTAAGGGGTCATAATAGGGGTCAAATTAAAAAAAAATTGACTGCTTTTTCTTTTTTGCTCAACATACACTTCCAAATACTCGGGCAACGCCGGGCACCCATGCTAGTATATATATATATATATATATATATATATATATATATATATATATATATATATATATATATATAGAGAGAGAGAGAGAGAGAGAGAGAGAGAGAGAGTTGACGATCACCGAAGTAGAGCAAGTTGGGCATTGCTAGTACCAGATGAGTGACCATTTGGGAATTCTAGGCGTTGCATGTGCTTCCCACTTATCTCGGCATTGTTTCCCGTCGTCCTGAACCTCCACTTGCCACTGGTATTAAACAGTGTCGATTCAGGAGAGGTGTGGTTGAAGATTGCGCAACTCGATAAAAATAATTTCCTTTTATACATGCTTTGTCGAACAGCGGGGATAATTCCTGTTTATTTCTCTTGCGATCCGTCTTTTCATGTTTGGGCGGCCAGTGTTCGAACGTAAAAAGAAATTCACCATAGCCGCGAGAGTTTTCAACTCTCACTAGTCGTCTTCAGGCGCGCGATGAAAAAAAAAAAAAAATGCGTTTATGGCATTTCTTTAAAAACAAAAAATGTCGATGGATTTATTGAAACGAGAAACAAAAAGGAATTATTCCTGCTTTTCAACGAAACATAAATGAGAGCAAAAAATGCTGCCCAAATATAATAACTTCCTGTACATTACAGATAAAATAGGAGAGTTCAAACGTGCATACACTATCAGAGCTCAAAATTGAATTTCCATTTCTACTGTTTTATAATAGTCACTTTGTGTGTGCGTTTCTTCCTCATAGATTCCGAAACGACTGAGCGTATCTTTTGCAAATTTCACACAAAAGAAATTCATGTTTTGTACAGAAGTATCGAACATCGCGACTCTATAATAATATAAACGAAATCTGCGCAGATTAAAATATCATATTTAAGCGTATTTTACGACCGAGTAAAGTCACCCCTCCCCGCTAGTATATATATAATTCATAAAACTCACTATATCTCTGTCTGTTTGTCTGTCTGTCTTCATATTTTTAAACTCTGTCTCTACAGAAACTAAAAGTCGCGGAGCCGCGCTAGGGGCCTCAAATGATTGGATTTTTTTTTATGGACCATTATTTTATGGGTCTTTAACCGTTTAAAATTGTTTTAAGGGGTCAAAAAGGGGTAAACATTTAAAATAAACGTTATACATTTTGCACATCCATCTTAGTTTATTTTTTATTTTTAATCAGTTCATATGCGTGTCACGTTGGCACAGTGGTAACGTCACCAGCTTTGAATGCTACTGTTTTGCGTTGAGTTTCGATTCTAGCTGATTGCACCCAAATACGTTTTTTTGTTTTTACTTCTGAAATCACAACTCCATAATAATATATATGAAACCTGGACAAATTAAAATATCATATTTGAGCGTATTTTACGACCGAGCAAAGTCGGGCGCTCCCACACTAATATATATATATATATATATATATATATATATATATATATATATATATATATATATATATATAATGGGTCAAGACGAAAGAAAGATGTGTATTCAAATAAGGGGGTGGTCACCAACAATGTGTATTTTTTAACATTATTTTATTATTCCGTGTCTTGGTTTTTCATTGAGAATTATGTTTAGATCATTGTTATAATGTCTTTAAATAATTGAAATCGTTTTTAACGCGTTTCAGACGTTCTGTGAAGCGTCCTTGTCAGAAATTATTTTCAAATTTTTACATCTCCAACACATTTGAAAATAATTTCTGAAGAGGACGCTTCACAAAACGTCTGAAACGCGTTAAAAACGATTTCAATGATTTAAAAACATTATTACAATGATCTAAACATAATTCTCAATGAAAAAACAAGACAGTGAATAATAAAATAATGTTAAAAAATACACATTGTTGGTGACTACCCCCTTATATATATATATATATATATATATATATATATATATATATATATATAAGTTTCGTGGTTAAATTTTAAATTCTGAAAAAACAACATAAAGAGACATATATTCGATTTAAGAATTTATTGTTTGACAAAAGGAATATATAGAAGGGGGTTATTTTAATTTCCTTAATCCATGGATTTTCAATAATGGCTCATATCATCAGAGGAAATGAAATGCAGTTAGCAAAATGTTTAGCTGCGAATGGTAATAT
>NC_136523.1:14495178-14505178 GCF_053919585.1 Euprymna scolopes | reverse complement strand
TATGATTATATTATATTATATGATTATATTATATTAAATTATATGATTATATTATATCATATGATTATATTATATCATATGATTATATTATATTATATTATATGATTATATTATATTATATGATTATATTATATTATATGATTATATTATATTATATGATTATATAATATTATATTATATGATTATATTATATTATATGATTATATTATATTATATGATTATATTATATTATATTATATGATTATATTATATTATATGATTATATTATATTATATGATTATATTATATTATATGATTATATTATATTATATTATATGATTATATTATATCATATGATTATATTATATTATATGATTATATTATATTATATGATTATATTATATTAAATTATATGATTATATTATATTATATGATTATATTATATTATATGATTATATTATATTAAATTATATGATTATATTATATCATATGATTATATTATATCATATGATTATATTATATTATATTATATGATTATATTATATTATATGATTATATTATATTATATGATTATATTATATTATATGATTATATTATATTATATTATATGATTATATTATATTATATGATTATATTATATTATATGATTATCTTATATTATATTATATAATTATAATATATTATATTATATGATTATATCATATTATATTATATGATTATATTATATTATATTATATTATATGATTATATTATATTATATGATTATATTATATTATATTATATGATTATATTATATTATATTATATGATTATATTATATTATATTATATGATTATATTATATTATATGATTATATTATATAATATGATTATATTATAATATATGATTATATTATATTATATGATTATATTATATTATATTATATGATTATATCATATTATATTATATGATTATATTATATTATATTATATGATTATATTATATTATATTATATGATTATATTATATTATATTATATGATTATATTATATTATATGATTATATTATATTATATGATTATATTATATTATATTATATGATTATATTATATTATATGATTATATTATATTATATGATTATATTATATTATATTATATGATTATATTATATTATATGATTATATTATATTATATGATTATATTATATTATATTATATGATTATATCATATTATATTATATGATTATATTATATTATATTATATGATTATATTATATTATATTATATGATTATATTATATTATATTATATGATTATATTATATTATATTATATGATTATATTATATTATATGATTATATTATATTATATGATTATATTATATTATATTATATGATTATATTATATTATATGATTATATTATATTATATGATTATATTATATTATATTATATGATTATATTATATTATATGATTATATTATATTATATGATTATATTATAATATATGATTATATTATATTATATGATTATATTATATTATATTATATGATTATATCATATTATATTATATGATTATATTATATTATATTATATGATTATATTATATTATATTATATGATTATATTATATTATATTATATGATTATATTATATTATATGATTATATTATATTATATGATTATATTATATTATATTATATGATTATATTATATTATATGATTATATTATATTATATGATTATATTATATTATATTATATGATTATATTATATTATATGATTATATTATATTATATGATTATATTATATTATATTATATGATTATATCATATTATATTATATGATTATATTATATTATATTATATGATTATATTATATTATATTATATGATTATATCATATTATATTATATGATTATATTATATTATATTATATGATTATATTATATTATATTATATGATTATATTATATTATATTATATGGTTATATTATATTATATTATATGATTATATTATATTATATGATTATATTGTATTATATGATTTTATTATATTATATGATTATATTATATTATATGATTATATAATATTATATTATATGATTATATTATATCATATGATTATATTATATTATATGATTATATTATATTATATGATTATATTATATCATATGATTATATTATATTATATGATTATATTATATTATATGATTATATTGTATTATATTATATTATATGATTACATTATATTATATTATATGATTATATTATATTATATTATATGATTATATTATATTATATCATATTATATGATTATATTATATTATATTATATGATTATATTATATTATATGATTATATTATATTATATGATTATATTATATTATATGATTATATTATATTATATTATATGATTATATTATATTATATGATTATATTATATTATATGATTATATTATATTATATGATTATATTATATTATATTATATGATTATATTATATTATATGATTATATTATATTATATGATTATATTGTATTATATTATATTATATGATTACATTATATTATATTATATGATTATATTATATTATATTATATGATTATATTATATTATATGATTATATTATATTATATGATTATATTATATTATATTATATGATTATATTATAATATATGATTATATTATATTATATGATTATATTATATTAAATTATATGATTATATTATATCATATGATTATATTATATCATATGATTATATTATATTATATTATATGATTATATTATATTATATGATTATATTATATTATATGATTATATTATATTATATGATTATATTATATTATATTATATGATTATATTATATTATATGATTATATTATATTATATGATTATATTATATTATATTATATGATTATATTATATTATATGATTATATTATATTATATGATTATATTATATTATATGATTATATTATATTATATTATATGATTATATTATATCATATGATTATATTATATTATATGATTATATAATATTATATGATTATATTATATTAAATTATATGATTATATTATATTATATGATTATATTATATTATATGATTATATTATATTAAATTATATGATTATATTATATCATATGATTATATTATATCATATGATTATATTATATTATATTATATGATTATATTATATTATATGATTATATTATATTATATGATTATATTATATTATATGATTATATTATATTATATTATATGATTATATTATATTATATGATTATATTATATTATATGATTATATTATATTATATTATATGATTATATTATATTATATTATATGATTATATCATATTGTATTATATGATTATATTATATTATATTATATTATATTATATGATTATATTATATTATATGATTATATTATATTATATTATATGATTATATTATATTATATTATATGATTATATTATATTATATTATATTATATGATTATATTATATTATATGATTATATTATATAATATGATTATATTATAATATATGATTATATTATATTATATGATTATATTATATTATATTATATGATTATATCATATTATATTATATGATTATATTATATTATATTATATGATTATATTATATTATATTATATGATTATATTATATTATATTATATGATTATATTATATTATATGATTATATTATATTATATGATTATATTATATTATATTATATGATTATATTATATTATATGATTATATTATATTATATGATTATATTATATTATATTATATGATTATATTATATTATATGATTATATTATATTATATGATTATATTATATTATATTATATGATTATATCATATTATATTATATGATTATATTATATTATATTATATGATTATATTATATTATATTATATGATTATATTATAGTATATTATATGATTATATTATATTATATTATATGATTATATTATATTATATGATTATATTATATTATATGATTATATTATATTATATTATATGATTATATTATATTATATGATTATATTATATTATATGATTATATTATATTATATTATATGATTATATTATATTATATGATTATATTATATTATATGATTATATTATAATATATGATTATATTATATTATATGATTATATTATATTATATTATATGATTATATCATATTATATTATATGATTATATTATATTATATTATATGATTATATTATATTATATTATATGATTATATTATATTATATTATATGATTATATTATATTATATGATTATATTATATTATATGATTATATTATATTATATTATATGATTATATTTTATTATATGATTATATTATATTATATGATTATATTATATTATATTATATGATTATATTATATTATATGATTATATTATATTATATGATTATATTATATTATATTATATGATTATATCATATTATATTATATGATTATATTATATTATATTATATGATTATATTATATTATATTATATGATTATATCATAATGTATTATATGATTATATTATATTATATTATATGATTATATTATATTATATTATATGATTATATTATATTATATTATATGATTATATTATATTATATTATATGATTATATTATATTATATGATTATATTATATTATATGATTTTATTATATTATATGATTATATTATATTATATGATTATATTATATTATATTATATGATTATATTATATCATATGATTATATTATATTATATGATTATATTATATTATATGATTATATTATATCATATGATTATATTATATTATATGATTATAATATTATATGATTACATTATATTATATTATATGATTATATTATATTATATTATATGATTATATTATATTATATCATATTATATGATTATATTATATTATATTATATGATTATATTATATTATATTATATGATTATATTATATTATATGATTATATTATATTATATGATTATATTATATTATATTATATGATTATATTATATTATATGATTATATTATATTATATGATTATATTATATTATATGATTATATTATATTATATTATATGATTATATTATATTATATGATTATATTATATTATATGATTATATTGTATTATATTATATTATATGATTACATTATATTATATTATATGATTATATTATATTATATTATATGATTATATTATATTATATCATATTATATGATTATATTATATTATATTATATGATTATATTATATTATATTATATGATTATATTATATTATATGATTATATTATATTATACCATATTATATGATTATATTATATTATATTATATGATTATATTATATTATATTATATGATTATATTATATTATATGATTATATTATATTATATGATTATATTATATTATATTATATGATTATATTATATTATATGATTATATTATATTATATGATTACATTATATTATATGATTATATTATATTATATTATATGATTATATTATATTATATGATTACATTATATTATATTATATGATTATATTATATTATATTATATGATTATATTATATTATATCATATTATATTATTATATTATATTATATTATATGATTATATTATATTATATTATATGATTATATTATATTATATGATTATATTATATTATATGATTATATTATATTATATGATTATATTATATTATATGATTATATTATATTATATGATTATATTATATTATATGATTACATTGTATTATATTATATTATATGATTATATTATATTATATTATATGATTTTATTATATTATATGATTATATTATATTATATGATTATATTATATTATATTATATTATATGATTATATTATATCATATGATTATATTATATCATATGATTATATTATATTATATGATTATATTATATTATATGATTTTATTATATTATATGATTATATTATATTATATGATTACATTGTATTATATTATATTATATGATTATATTATATTATATGATTATATTATATTATATGATTATATTATATTATATGATTATATTATATCATATGATTATATTATATTATATGATTATATTATATTATATGATTAAATTGTATTATATTATATTATATGATTATATTATATTATATTATATGATTATATTATATTATATGATTTTATTATATTATATGATTATATTATATTATATGATTATATTATATTATATGATTATATTATATTATATGATTATATTATATTATATTATATGATTATATTATATTATATGATTTTATTATATTATATGATTATATTATATTATATGATTATATTATATTATATTATATTATATGATTATATTATATCATATGATTTTATTATATTATATGATTATATTATATTATATGATTATATTATATCATATGATTATATTATATTATATGATTATATTATATTATATGATTACATTGTATTATATTATATTATATGATTATATTATATTATATGATTATATTATATCATATGATTATATTATATTATATGATTATATTTATATTATATGATTATATTATATCATATGATTATATTATATCATATGATTATATTATATTATATGATTACATTGTATTATATTATATTATATGATTATATTATATTATATTATATGATTATATTATATTATATGATTATATTGTATTATATTATATTATATGATTATATTATATTATATTTTATGATTATATTATATTATATTTTATGATTATATTATATTATATTATATTATATGATTATATTTTATCATATTATTGTATTATCTTATATGACACTCTTGAACTCAATAAAAATACTAACCATGTTTCACATAAAGGATTAACACACACACACACACACTATATATATATATATATATATATATATATATATATATATATATATGATGATGATGATCGCAACGTCTTGTCAGACGAGTGCCACTCCCTCAGACACTTATAGTCCGTAAGCTCAAAAATGATTTTTTTAGTCCTACCGGTGAATTAACATGCTCAAGCAAGCATGATACTGAAGATGGTCATTGAGATCAATTATTACAAGTTTCCAGCATTTCAAGCCTCCACACGTCACAACTTTTCCATCGGCACAGGACCATTTTTATAGACAAATGCCCGAGGGAGTATCTATACACAGATGATGTTACAGAGTCTTAGCTTTGTACGGCAGCTTAGTCTCTCTCTCGCTTCAAAATGTTGAGATTCAGCAACAAGCAAGAGCAAGATAGCCAGCAACAAGTTAAACTGCAGACCAGCTTAATGCGGGTAATGGTCTCCCGCTTTATGGTCTTTTAAATCAGAGATTTGCTTCTCCTGGAAAGGTTGCCTTCACAACGGCTTACGGGAGCCCACTCCATCCCAATATATATATATATATATATATATATATATATATATATATATATATATGTATATATATATATATATATATATATATGTATATATGTATGTGTGTGTGTGTGATATTTGTTTCTGTTTTGCTATACTTTTTGAATGAATTCAATTATATATACGACAGTGCATTTTTACCTAAATGCGAGTTGGGAATAATTTTCCCTTAAATCAATTTTGGTACCCCTAATGGGAAGTGACATAGATTCAGTCACTCTGATGTGTGTATATATATATATATATATATATATATATATATATATATATATATATATATATATATATATATATATATATATATATAAGAAATGGGACGATTCCAATATTTTTTGCCGATTCTTTATAAATCTCTAAATATTTAACTATAAGGTTGTTATTTTCCCCGATTACCGTAAAAACACGCTTGTAGGAAGGGGGTGATCTAGAGAATTTAGTTTTACTGGTATTATGAAATTAATAAATATTTATTATTTCATTATTATGTCCAGCTGTGGAAGGTTTTGTTTTAAACAACATCAAATATATAAATAAATAAATAAATTTAATAAAAAGAATAAAAAATAATCAATTGTTTTTGGCATCAGAAAATAGGCACAAATTTTCCGATTCTGATACCCGCAAAAGTTCCGATTTTTCCGATTCCTGATCCTGATTAATCGTTCTAACACTTAAAAACCTAAAAAACACTAAAAAAAACCTACGTAAGAACACTTCCAGATACATCAAGTACTTTTCGTGTGAAATTTTAACCTAATCGGTCGAGCCGTTTCCAACTTCATATGGAACAAACTAGCATAGAGAGAGAGAGAGAGAGAGAGAGAGAGAGAGAGAGAGAGAGAGAGAGAGAGAGAGAGAGATTTTCTTTTATAAAATAATAAATATATATATATATGTATATATACGTCCGTTTGTCTATCCATCTATCTATCTATCAATATCTAATATGTCCATATCTATCTATGTTTCTACTCATCTCTCTCTCCATGTCTCTCTCTCTATCTCTGTGCCTCGCTGACTCTCTCTCGATATATATATATATATATGTATATATATATACATACATATATATATATACATATAAATTCAAGTTATCAATCCTCATCTAAAAAATTCCGAAACCACGAAGAATAGTTAATCTTCTATAAATCTCACCTGATTGTCTGTCTGTCTGTCTGTATGTATGTATGTATGTCTGCCTAAAATTTTCGATAGAGCGACAGATTCTCACGAGATCTGTATCATTCGGATGACAAATATCGAAAAATTGGCTAAAAACATTACTAAAATAGATTGGAAAATAGATAGGTAGATAGATAGAAAGATAGATATCCAGCAATATATATATATATATATATATATATGCATGCCTATCTATCTATCTATCTATCTCTCTAGCTATCGCAAACTATTTTAGGTAATATTTTTATCGAGTTCGTTTGCATACAGCCTAGCGTCTACATAACTCGAAATATCCTCACAAAACTTGGTAAATAAGTCTGTCATTTCAATTTTGAGGTATTAACGGCAAAAGTCAAGGTGAAGGTCGCAGAAAAGATAAAATTTACACGTTTAGCGATAAAATTGTGTGCTTCCAACACACAGACTTCTACTTGCTATTCGGTCAATATTGCAGTCAATGATGTTCTGTATTTTATATAGCAGAACGAGAGCATGCTAACCCCGTGAAGTAAATGCAGTTTTTTTTTTACATAAGTCACCACTTATCAAGGCCCAGAGGCCACACAAGGATAAGGGTTAAAGAGTGAACAGTAGTCAATGGGACAATATCACAGTAATCATTAGTAGTGGAAGTTTGGTAAATTGGATTACTTGGGGGGGGGGGCGGTTCATCAAGAACTTGTTTACATTGGACTTGAAGACGACCATATTGTAGTCAGCTGGAAAGCAGGCAAACAAAGGCGTGCATGTCTAAGAAAGAAACTTTGTTCATGGAATCTATGTTCAGGTTTAGGCACAGATAAAGAGTGGGGGAAATTATTGATAGTGATTTCAACTAGACGAGTGTTTCTCGTGAAAGTTTGGCGAGGGGGGATCATAGATTCGAGTTCAGACGAGCATTTACGATGAAAATAACGATAAAGCAGAGACAGACTCGCAACTTCTGTGAGAAAGAGGTTGCAGGGAAGAGAAAAAGGTATCCAATCCGTTCGGTATTCCGTCCAAATTTCTGAGTTCGACAGGAATATTTCCGAGTTCAAGATATACCTGAAAATGGTCGAAGGTTACATCGACCGAAACGTTGTTAAAATACCTTGTTGATAGTAGTTTCAGTTAGACGAGTGTTTTTTTATGTGAAAGTCAGGTCATAGGTGACTATAGATTAGAGCTTAGACGAGTACTTGCCATGAAAATAGCGATACATCGGAGACAGGCTCGCCACGTCTCTTCTGTGGGAAAGAGGTTGCAGGGAAGACGAAAGAGCATCCATATATGCTATAGCTGAATCGGCGGAAATCTTGCATTTTATTAGCTGTGTGGTATGGAGTACAATCTAGATAGTTTGCTTTACCCGTATTGTACCGAAGAGGCGCTCACGCTAGGTAAGTTGAACCTGCTTCCTCCAAAGGAAGTTTCATGAGAGTAGGAAATT
>NC_136523.1:14412678-14490178 GCF_053919585.1 Euprymna scolopes | reverse complement strand
TTTAAGATCTTTAAAACTATATTAAAAATGTCCTTTGTTGGGATATTATTTTGTCAGAAGGCCAATCAATCTCCTGTATAGCCAAATAGTCTTATTTACATGAACAAAAATAGTAGCAATGTTTTTAAATGACTGATCAGTTGTTTACCATGAAACACTGTTTCGGGGATTTTAAAACAAAACAGGATATTAAATCATGGCTCTCCAGCAGTGTTTATCAAACACCACCTACCTTAAAACACATTATTATTATATTATTTTTAATACTGGATCTAGTTTGTCTTCCAAATAAATTAGGCTAACCAATACATGTTATTTAAAGCCAAATATTTCTTACCTGTCTCCTCCGCCCCTTTCTCTATGAATTTATGTACCTATTTACAAACTTGTTTTTTTTATATAGTTTTTGTTGGAATCCATTCTCCTACTTATTATCCCTTCTTTGTTATTAGTATTTTTTTTTTATATATTTACATTCTTATTTAATCGTACCATCTCTATACTTATTAGTTAATAAAAATATATAAGATATATATAAACATATATATCTATAATATAAAGTTGAACGTCTGTGTGTGTGTCTGGTCACGAATAGGTTCCTATATGGTTGACTATTATAGAAAACTGATCACATATAATGGTAGAAGATGTATCGAGACACATGAATGGGTATGTTTTATCTGGCATAATGATGATTCATTAAAATTGTATAAAAGTATGGAAATAAAAAAACGTTTACAAGTGTTTTTTATATAGATGTACATAATAATACTTTGATAAGTATGTTTTAACTTAAATAGGGATGGTATAGTAAAATTATGGGGTCTGCGTTCGCTCCTGGCCTCCATAGAATGGAAATAGGCACAAACTTTAATAAAGACTTTTCATATCTATCTGCGTAAGTATACTTTGATAATTATGCTTCAGTTTGAAGAAATATGGTATAATAAAATTATGGGGTGTCCGTTCGCGCCTGATCTCCATAGAATGGAAATATGTCACAAAGTTTAACAAGGTTTTTTTTTAATATAGATCGACAGAATATTGTGATAAGTGTTTCAGTGTGAACAGGTATGGTATAATAAATTATGGGGCTTATCTATTTTATTTTTACTTTCATCATATTTTGCTTTGGTTTTGATACCCCCAAATTCGAAGCTATCTTTTTACAACCCTTCCTTTTCATAACCTATCATACTTTCATAAATCAGAGTCCATTTTCTTTAGGCTGTTTTTGAACCCAGTCAACGACGGGTACTTTTGCTAGAAAAATTTAAACTAATACATAAATATATATTTTTTGACACATCATTCTATATGCATTGTTCAGATACATTTTTTAGATATATTAGACATTACTCATGTCGTTCTGGATATTTTCTGTTAATCTACTTTGGTTGATTTGATATGATTTAAAAACATAAGGATATCGATAAATGTTTTATTTAACTGTATAAATACTAGATACTAGAGTATAAAATCCATCAAATTTAGGGTAACACGAGCTATTCTTAAAAACTCGGACATAATGCTACCGTAAAACCTTTTCTCCACGTTAAAAAACGACCCTGGTGTCTAACTCTGTCCCGTGGGGAGGCATAGTAAATAGGTATATATATATATATATATATATATATATATATATATATATATATATATATATAAGGCAGTGCTATTTTTATGTTCATATATATATATATATATATATATATATATATATATATATATATATAAACATTTTTTAAAAAACATAACAAAAAAACAATATGTATGCAACTCCCCATTTGTGGGTACCAAATTGATTAAAGGAAAAATTATTCCCAACTCGCATTTAGGTAAAAATGCACTTTTGTATAAATAATTGAATTCATTCCAAACGTATCGTAAAAAAAAAAGAAATAATACCCAAATACATAACACCTCTCTCTCTCTCTCTCTCTCTCTCTCTCTCTCTCTCTCTCTCTCTATATATATATATATATATATATATATATATATATATATATATATATATATATATATATAAATTTACATTATTTGAGATAGAAATACTTAAATGCTTCCTGATCATGACAGTGGACCGAATGTTAAATTCAAAGCTTTATAAATTCTGTGAGCGATTTCCCACGTTTTCTGGTTACGTCATACGGTCACTCGATGCTGGTGGTCGCCGTCCGGGTCCTTTTAGCATTTCTCTCCCGCACAGTCAGCCATTCCTCTTGCAGTCGTTTGTGTAAAATGTCCGAATTTGCATAGCAGTTGTCGCTTCTTTTGAAAGACTTCATTAAGAAACCAGTGCTGCACAGTCGACGTCGACTTTGTCCGCGAATGCCTCAGCGCACTAACCGACTTTCGCCTTTTGCAACGAATTCAATTTCCATATATGAAAAGAAAAAGAAAAGAAACAAAAATACACGGCACAATCACATTAAAACACCGGTTTTCATTAGATCATCGAAGTTAAGCAACTATGAGCCCGGCGATTTTCGTTTTAAGAATACTAAGCGCTGTATGTACTGCACCGAGATGTAGAAATTTCTAGGGGAGCGTTTTAAAATGCTGGGAGATAGATATTCATCCTCGGTCATCGCTAAGACACGCATCTAGGAGAAGGAAAAACTCTGATGTAAAAGCCGAGGTCTTCTGTCTGTTCTTTCATGACAGGTGCTCGACCGAGCTTCAATCTATGCCTCCTCCTCCAGCAAAACATTCACAATAAACCCTCGTCTAGCTACAACCATTGTAAACAATTTCACCTACTGTGCCCCAAACTAAACGCAAATTGGAGGAAATGTTTCTTTCTGAGAACTGACCGCCTTTTAAACTCTTTTCCAGCTGTCTAAAACATGTGCGTATTCAAGTCCAATGTAAACAAGTTTTTGTTGCGCCGTTCTCTTAAATAATCAAATTCTACCCAACCCCCCCTACTATTCATCATTACGGTGTTATCTTACCGATTTCCTTACACTCATAACCCTTATGCTCAAATAGCTTTCGAGCCTTGACAAATGGTAACTCTCTTATACAAAAACAAAACAAACAGAACCTGTTGTTTAAAAGTCACGTTTTACTTAAAAAAAACAACACATACCATTAATTCTACCCGAACATACAACATTGCCACTGAAACGTAAAGGGCTTATGTGCATTTAGAGGAGCCTCCTAATTGGGGAGTTGTGCTGCGAGATGCTTGTTCACATTACGTTTAAATTTTTACTCATAAGGAAAGGAATTCCGAAGGCAAGCGGCCCAAGAGAAAAAAAGCTATTAGTGTAGAAATCTTTTTGACACCTGAAGACATCTATTTAGATGCACCAATCCTTTGAAATATTTGTTGAAAATCATAGAGATGCAACATTTCGGCGATGGGACAGTGGCTGATGCTTAGTAGACAGTATGAGACCTATTAGGGTAGAAATTCTTTATTTTGCACACTGTAAAAGACGGAGAGACTAGCATTTGGTGCACCAGTTGTGGCAACAATACTCCAAGCATGGGAAATTGCACAATTGCACAGTTACACAAGCGCACAATTGCACATGTGCACAATTGCACAAGTGCACAGATACACAATTGCACAGTTGCACAATTACACAATTGCACAGTTGCACCGTTACACAATTGTACAATTGCACAGTTGCACAATTGCATAATTGCACAGTTGTACCGGTTCGCGACATTCATTTAGAATTCAGTTGCGCTGGTTGTACACGTCAGTCGAAGTGTTATGCAGTGGCCCTTAGGCTAGGATCATAGCGCAGTATCTGTGTTATTTTGTGGCGGGCAGTGCCAAGCCCCAGAACGACTATTATGGTTAATTGTTAAATTATTCGGGTTAAAAAGATATTCAGAAAAAATGTTTTAAAAGAAAAGAATGTTTAAATATTTCTGTTAAAATATTTAACGGGGGAATTTTGGCTCAAGGAAAAAATGTTATGAATAGAGGAAAAACATAAACAAAGCTAGTTTGGAATTTGGTTTAGTAAACAATGATGTGGCTTACGTGACGAACAAGATTGTCCATTCTGGTTGACGTCATAGACACGTAAGCCAGAAGAAATCAGAATTAGGAGTTCAGTCTGAAGTCGAGCAGAAGAGTTGTAAGTTAGCTAGCAACTGGGTTAGCTAGCGAACAGGGGTTGTCTCTGGTCCAATGGAAGCATTTACGGACCAGCTAAGGAAAATCTAAGGAGAAGGTTCAGAGCTGCAGACTCCAAGATATGGATAATTTTGGAAATAAAGATTTGGAACACGATAATTCGGCGTATTGGGTATTCCATTTGAGAGAAGAATGTCTTAATTTTCAGGTACCTACCGCCGGAGGAGAAAGGGACAACGAATAATGTATGTGTAATGAAACCAGGACAAGGGATTCTTTTATTCAATTAAGAATCTTACTACTCATCTACTTGAAGCGGAAATGTACAGCTTTTTTAGCTTGGGTTATCAAAGAGGACATAATCAATATTCACAAATTTCTCCCTTAAATATCCAGGTTCCCTACGAGCTCACAGTGGCCGCCTTGACAGTTCATGATTCGAGGTCGGAGTACTCAAACAGAAAGGCTCTTCAGTGCGAGTCTGTCTGTGGGTTCTAAAATACCTCGCTCCGAAATGTTTCCTTCTCAGAGGAGCAGGCCATTCCGCGTCAGCGTCAGTCGCTGGATGAACACGTTTTTTCGGTGTTAGTCCGTCATCTGTCACATCCGAAGTTTCTGACGGAGCCGCAATGGAGACAGTTTCATTAGACAATGTGTCAGGAGTAATTTCAGTGCCATGATCTCCCAGAGTGGCTTCAGTGTCAGGAGGAGTGGTCTGTCCCTAGAGGTTGTCCACGGTACTGGTACGTCTCCGGCAGGTGCTAGGCTTCTGAGAGACACAGTAGACTCTCCACCATCCGCATGTCTTACTAGAGCGTACTGGGGGTTAAACTCTATGAGCTCTACCTTTTCCAGCAAGGGATCGTTCTTGGTGTAACGTGCATGTGTCATCTCAGAAACACAGTACCGGATCGATGAAAGCGAAGTTCCCGCTGAACTCCATCGCTGAAAAGGTAAAAATCTTTCGTGTGGAGTGGCATTCGTGGCGGTACACAATAGAGGTCGAATGGCGTATAATGCGACAGAAAGGAGATTTTCCCAATTATCAATCAAACATCCGTTATTTTGTGCAGACAATTGAACGATCTTCCAAATAATGCCATTATACCTTTCGCATTGGCAGTTACCCTTGGGATTGTAGGGAGTTGTCTGGCGTATAGCTACTCCTCGTTCCTGTAGAAATGGTCGAAGCCGCTCTGACATGAAATAAGCTCCTCAGCCCGAATGTATACAGACGAGAACTCCAAAGACAGCAAATAGTGAATAGAGGTATTGTATAATTGCAGTAGCCAATATGTTTGAGCAAAGGCAAAAAGGAAACGGTGAAGATTCGCCGACATCAGTTAATATATATATCGGTTCCTTGTTTTGCTTGGTAGCAGTCCTTTAAAATCAATATTGAGTTTTTCATCAGTTGTGTTGCTTTTACTAAAAAGCCAGTTTTGGGTTTATGAACCCGAGGATTTATTTCAGCACACGTTCGGCAGGAATTTGTAATTCTTTTTACCTCCTCCACTGAGAAAGGCAAGTTTCTACACATCCCAGCATGAACCATTCGAGTAATGCCTGGGTGCCAGAGATTGTTATGTAGCGTTCGGAGTTCATCCTCGCTTGATGCCGTACAGCAAACTCTTGACAGTGTATCAGTTGTTTAGTTCTCCTTGCCAGGTCAGTAGCTGACGTCAAAGGAGAAACAAGATAGTTCAGTTCTCGATCTCGCTTTTTTCTCATTCTTTATTTTGCTTGAAGTCTTAGAGTTGAACATAAAAGCAGTTGATTTTTGGTCAGTAATAAGTTTAAAGTGGCGTCCGATCAGGTAATGCCGCCATTTTCTTAATGTCTCGACTATGGCGTAAACTTCCTTTTCAATTACGGGGTGTCGTCGTTCAGCTCGTGAGAGGGGCCTTGAAAAAAGGCTACAGGACGATCAGCTTGTCTTAAAGAAGCAGCAATAGCACAGTCTGACGCACCCGTTTCAACAACCAGAGGAATATTTTGGTCTGTTCTTGAAATTGCTGGTTTCGCAATATCCTTTTTCAGTCCCTCGGGACAGAGGAAACGTCTCTACTTGTGTTAATGGATGTATCTTTTCTGAGAACTATGCACCCCATTGGGAGTAGTGAGCAAACATGCCCATAGCATGTCGAAGTGAAGGCCGATTGTGAGGTACAGGAATTTAGAGTAACGGTTTCAATCGATCTGCATCCGGTGCTAAAATCCCTTTGCTTATGGTTATAGGTTTATTTTCTTCAGTCCAAACGAGCATTTGTCGTCGTTTAGGGTAAAGTTGTATTTGTCGACGGCGGACATGAACGGTCTGAGATTTCCCCGTGTTCCTTTTTATTACGGCCATATCACCGGAGAATTCTGACGGGGCTACTTGGACATTTTTTTGCAGGGCCAGGGTATTCCTTCTTTAGAGGCGCTGGCTTGATTCTGTCTTCCTTTCCGACCTTGTGTCACACTCCAGCTCGCGATATGGTGGAGGTAAGTACCAACATGGGCTCATGGTGGCTTATTAGAAAAACAGAATGCAGGCGTGACGATAAAAGTAGCATAGCGCGGATGCTTATATGTAAGTCCGAGCGAAGTGACGTCACGGTTAGGAAAAAGACTATAAAAGCACGTCTGAGAAGACGATCACGTTCGAGACGTTACAGCCGTAACGAGGAGTGACGCGAGACGAGGGAATGAGGAAATAAATGCTGTTGTACAACAACAACAAAAAAAAGACGAGTTTAAAAAAGGAAAAATTTAAAAAAAAATGAAGACGAACGATGAAAAAGAAAAAAAGAAAATGCATGAAAAGAAAAGAAAAAAGTAGAAGAAAAATATTCAAAAATGAAGACGAACGATGAAATAGAAGAAAAACTGCAATCGAGTTAACTATTGAGATATTTTATATCGAAGCTGTATTATCAAATGAACCTATCATACGAATAATAAAAAAAAAAAAATACGCTGGTAAACCAAATGACAAACAAAAAGAAACAAGAAGGGAAAATAAAAAAATGAATAAAAGAGGAAACAAAAGAAAAACAAATGATTAAAAGAGAAAAAAACAAGGTTAAAAAAATGAGAAAAAAAAACACAAAAAAAGCATAAAAAGAAGAAAATAGAAGAAAAAATGTTAAAAAAATGATTAAAAAAATGAAAAATAAAAATATTAAGAATAACAAAATAAAGATAAAAAGAAGAAAATAAAATTATTTTAAAACAGAAAATGAAAAAAAGAAAAGAAAAAGAATTCGGAGGGAATCGGGGAATGGATACTAAAAAGTAATTTCTGGCCATTCATCCCCTCCATTTCCACAAGGACATCTATACGTTGCTCCCAATAGACACTAGCTAGACATTAGATTTTCGATTTTTAAGCGACACAAATTTTAATGCGATCTCTTGATGGTATGACCTGTTAGCGGATGTATCTCTTCCGAATACAGGAAGTAAATAATCCAGTTGGGACTTGTGTTTCCAAGATTAGGGAAACAGAAGCTTATATATATATATATATATATATATATATATATATATATATATATATATATATATATATATATATATATATACACACGAGGGGCTTGAAATAAGTAATGCCCCTGACCCACTTTCCATAGCAGTAGAGCAATGAAACTTGGCACAGTTATTAGTCTTTCTCAACATAGGAACCACCCAGATTATGCATTTCTCCCATCGTTTAATGCAGCTCTGGAGAACGTTTTTGTAGAACACCCCAGGTTGGTTCTCCAACCACGACGTGACTTTAGAAATCAAGGCTGCATCATCTGGGAAGCGCTTTCCTTTAAAAAAACAACTTCATGACTGAGAAGAGGTGAAAGTCAGAGAGTGCAAGGTCAGGAGAGTAGGGAGGATGGGGAGGGTTTCATAACCACACGCTTCTGATCTGGCGATATGCGAGTTGTGGACCGGAGCGTTGTCCTGCAGGAGGAGGGTAACCTTTCTGATCTTGCCCCGCCTCTTGATTTTGATAGCTTTCCTTAATTTCATCAAAAGTAAAGTATAATAGGCTCCTGTAATTGTGGTACCCTTTGCCAGGAAATCCGTCATCACTACTCCGTCCTGGTCCCAGAAGATGCATGGCTCTCGTCTGGGAGAGGCCCCGTGTTTTGACAAGCTTCTGGGTTTGACCTTTACTCCTGATCTGAAATGGAACACGTACATCAAGTCTGCTGCCAAGGTCGCTGGAAAGATGGTGGGATCCTTCTACCCCTCCAGAAGATATCTCACTACTGATGCAATTCTCTATCTGTATAAAAAACCAAGTACGTCCAAGGATGGAGTACTGCTGCCATATCTGGGCAGGAGCTGCTAAAAACAGCCTATCCTGCCTTGACAGAGTATAAAATAGACTTCGTGGCTTAGTGGGGGATGCCCTTTTCTCTACCCTGCAACCTCTCTCTCACAGAAGAGACGTTGCGGGCCTATCTTTGTTTTATCATTATTTCCACGGCAAGTGCTCGTCTGAACTCCAATCTCTGGTCCCCCCCCTCGCCAATCTTTCACGAAAAACACCCGTCTATCCGAATCCACTGTGAAAAATTTCCCCCACTCTTTATCTGTGCCTAAATCAAAACGTGGATTCCATGAACAAAGCTTCTTTCTTAGAACTGCACTGCCTGCTTCCCACCTGACTACAACTTGGATGTGTTCAAGTCCAACGTTAACAAATTCCTAATGAACCGCCCCTTCATCAAATCTCCACACTAACGTAATGTACTTGCAATAACGTTCATCCCTGAGTGGCTGCCGGGCCTTGATATGTGGTGCCCACTGTGTAAAAAAAAATATATATATATATAAAGCTAAACGTCTGTGTGTGTGTGTGTGTGTGTGTGTGTGTGTGTGTCTGGTCACGAATAGGCTCCTATATAGTTGACTATCATAGAAAACTGATCACATATAATGATAGAAGATGTATCGAGACACAGGAATAGGTATGTTTTTTCTGGCATAATTATGATTCATTAAAATTGTGGGGTCTGCGTTCGCGCTTGGTCCACAAAATATAGAAAAAAACGTTTACAAGTGTTTTTGATATAGATGTACATAATAATACTTTGATAAGTATGTTTCAAGTTAAATAGAGGTGGTATAATAAAATTGTGGGGTCTGCGTTCGCGCCTGGCCTCTATAGAATGGAAATAGGCACAAACTTTAATAAAGATTTTTCATATCTATCTGCGTAAGTGTACTTTGATAATTATGTTTCAGTTTGAAGAAATATGGTATAATAAAATTATGGGGCGTTCGTTCGCGCCTGACCTCCATAGAATGGAAATATGTCACAAAGTTTAACAAGGTTTTTTAACATAGTGTTTCAGTGTGAACAGGTATGGTATAATAAATTATGGGGCTTATCTATTTTATTTTTACTTTCATCATATTTTGCTTTGGTTTTGATACCCCCAAATTCGAAGCTATCTCTTTACAACCCTTACTCTTCATAACCTATCATACTTTCATAAATCAGAGTTCATTTCCTGTAGGCTGTTTTTGAACCCAGTCAACGACGGGTACGTTTGCTAGTATATATATATATTATGGAGAAACAAACTTAGAGCTTATATATATGTATCAGAACATAGAATAGACATATATTTATATAATGTGTGTGTGTGTGTTCGGTAAATCCCAATCGCACAGAGAACATGTGGTTGCTATTTGCGTATTATTTTCAAGCCTGCCGACAGAAATTGAATGAATTGGATTTGGGAAATAGAAAGTTCCTCCTTTACATTAAAAATAAAAGAAAACAGAAAACCGAACCGGAAAAGATGGTCGGAACTTACGTCCATGCAATCTACGCGTTTAACAATAAAGCTAATATCTCAACCTAACGCGTGACAGACCGACAGCAATACTCGCTCAATATTAAGCTTGACAAACTGGCGTACATATTTCAAATTTGAGCGTGACAGACCGAAGGTAATGATACTTTAAATATAAGCGTGACCGAGCCAAGGGAATGCTGTTAAAAACTTAAGCATGACAGACTATCGAAAATACTATTTCCTAATTCAACGTGTCAGACTGAAGGATATATTTATAACTTAAGCCCAACCGTCCGACAGAAATATTATTTACAAATTAAACTTTGATAAACTAATGCTATCTATATCGTATTTCGCTTAGTCTGTCTGTTAGTCTGTCTGTTCGTTCCATTTTTTGTAGGAAACTACTGAGCCGATCTGGTTGACATTTTTTATTCCAATCCCTATTAATGTCTGTGAGCGAATAGATACCATAATACGAGGGGTGTTCCAAAAATTACACCTCCTATTTTATTCCGCCTGAATGGATCACTGATGATTGAGAATTGAACTCATACAGTCATGACTTGAAAGTTTGAATTCTCTGTTGCAGATATTGACGGTGTGAGACTTTAAGACACCAACTTCTGTCATGGACATGCATCAGAAGAATAGGTTCGTCATTGAATTCCTCCATGCAGAAAAAAACCGATCAACATTCACCGGTGCCTGTTGAACGTTTACGAAATAGATGCAGTTGATATCAACACAATTAGGAGATATGTTCTTCGATTTTAGAGTGGTGACAGAAGATCTCATGGCTGGTAAAAGTGCATTGAGAAAATTGTAGAGCTCAAAAGGTCGCTTGTTTTAATGGTACCATTCCTGCTTTCGTTACTCTTCGACTTTTAGTTTATAAAATAGTGTGCATTACTTCTAAAACGATTCTCGTACTTAGTTGCTACATCTATCATAGCAAAGACCTATACAGATATTCAGCCAGATCGGCCCAGTAGTTTCTGAGTAAAACGTGGAACAGACAGAACAATTGATGCATTCGAAGTTTCATGACACGATTTTATTCATCGGTTAAGAACACATATAATAGTATATAATAATATAGTATAGTATAGTATATATATATAATAGTATAGTATAGTATAGTATAGTATATATATAATAGTATAGTATAGTATATATATACTATACTATACTATACAATTATATGTGTTCTTAACCGATAACAATGAATTTTTGGAACATAGGCGTTAGGTGTTCAAATATGGATTATATTTAGTTTAGCAGAAATATATATATATATAAAACTGAGACTACCAGCATCATGTCTGAAAAAGACAGGTTGCAGTGAAGAAGAAAGAGTGGGGGGGGCGCCTTATCAAGAACCTTTAAACGGGACAGTGGTTCCGCAACTCTTTAATGACAAAAATAAGTCAGATATAGTTTGATGGTAGAGTTGCATATAATATTCACTTCTAAACCATCGTTAATCGCTGGCAAAAGTGCACAAAAGGTCAATCATTTTAATCGTACCACTTCCGTCTTTGGAGCTCTTCAATTTTTTTTTTATCAAAAGAATTATCAGATTTACTTATGAAACAACCCTCTTTAAGTTCTTTATCAATTATTATATATTATATTGTACCCAATATATATATATATATATATATATATATATATATATATATATTTAGTAATGTGATTGATAATTTAAAATTCAAATTAGAATTAAAAATTAAAAATATGTTTCATAAGTAGGAACAACAACAAAGTCGATAATTTGTACGATCGTTTCGGAATATATATATTGGGTACAATATATATATATATATATATATATATATATATATATATATATATAAATTCAATAGGGCGTAATGGAAAAATATAAATGTATTTGCAGTTTCTCTTCCAATTTTCGGATTTTAATCATGTCAAATTAAACTTCAATTCCTTTTGACTGATTGATTGTTGCTATTTCTTCATATAGTTAAGTGCATCATAGGGTTTCATAACCACACGCTTCTGATATGGCGATATGCGAGTTGTGGACCGGAGCGTTGTCCTTCAGGAGGAGGGTACCTTTGCTGATCTTGCCCACCTCTTGATTTTGATATCTTCCCTTAATTTCGTCAAAAGTGAAGCATAATAGGCTCCTGTAATTGTGGTACCCTTTGCCAGAAAATGTGTCATCACTACTTCGTCCTGGTCCCAGAAGACTGTGAGCATGACCTTGCAAGCGGAGGGCTACACCCTTGCCTTCTTTGGAGGTGGTGAGTCCAAGTGCTTCCACTGCATTGACTGGGCTTTTGTCTCTGGATCATGGTGATGGACCCAGGTTTCATGCTGTGTAAGCAGTCTTTTGAAAAACTTTGACTCATCTTCTTGGCACATCTCCAAATCAATCCTCGAGCACTCGACACGTTCTAGCTTCTGAAATAGTGTGAGCAACCTGGGAACCCATCTGGCAGACACCTTATTCATATGCAAATGGTCATGAATGATAGTTTCCACGGATCCTGTACTAATCTTGACATCTTGGGCTATTTGGCGAATAGTAATGCGCCGATCTTCCAAAATGGCAGCTTCAACTTGACGGACAGATGCCTCATCAATGGCAGAAGGGGGACGACCAGGTCTGGGAGCTGTTTCCACAGACTTCCAGTCATGTTTGAATTCACGTTTCCAGCGTTTTACAAGGTCATATGACGGGGCATTATCACCATAAGTTTCTTTCATTTCATCAAAAGTCTCTTGTGGTGTGCGTCCTTTCAAATACAAAAACCGGATCACTGCCCGACATTCAACAGTCTTAATTTCACACCTTACTCAGTTCAAACACCTGTAGAACAGAAACTACAATTAGTTCAAAGCTGTAATTTGCCACATAATCCGTAGAGATATAAATCATTGCACATGCAAAATTTCAGCTAGACAACTGGAAGTGTGTCAGGGGCATTACTTATTGCACACCCCTCGTATATGTATGTTTGTTACTTGCTAATGGTGTAAGAAGTCGCTTCGTGGCCGGGTTCGAATATCCCGATCGGTCGCAATCGAGTCACCCTTCACTGATAATTCCAAAAAGGATGAAACACTAGTGGTTGTAGGTATTTAAAAAAACAAAATATTATTGTAATAATTATCATAGCCTCTTTAAGTGTTCTTATTGTAGAGCACTTTAAAAGTTGAAATAGAAAGTCGGTCACCTAATCACGCATGTATAGATCACTATGGCCGGATTTTGCAACAGTTAAAAAATAAATGTTTAAATTTCAACGATATTTGTCGCGGTTGAGATTGGCCGTGATGTTTGTTCCTTGCTAATAGTCAAAGATGGCTTCGTGGCCCGGTTCGAATCCCCCGACTGGTAGTAATCGTGTAACCTTCGGTAAGTTGATAGCGTGTTTTTTTTGTATGACGTGGTCTGTAGGTTCAAACTCCGCACGTAAATTTCTTAAATTTTTTTTCATTAACTGCAAATAATTTTATAAGACTTGAAAATTTTACTTTTGTTTTTTTTCTTTTTTTTTTTTTGCATGACGGAATCCGTAGGTTCAAAACCCCCACGTTAATTTCTTAATGTTTTTCTTTTTTTTTTTCGTTTACTGGAATAAGATAATTTCATAAAAGAAACAGTAGCTTCTCTAGAATTCACTGTAGAATAACTTATATTTTGAACTAAGTTACTGCATGGAGGCATGTGAAACTTCCTCCCGGGTGATTTCACAGATTTCTATGACAATAAAAATATGATTCGTTGAGCATCATTCAATCCCGGGCAACGTCGGGTTTCCCTGCTAGCATATATATATATATATATATATATATATATATATATATATATATATATATATATATATATAATCCTATAAATTCGTTTTTCTTTTGTGTGTGTTGATATTCATATTAAAACCCCCTTTTCTATTTATTTAAAAAGAAAATACAATTTTCTTATATATCGATCATGCAATTGCATTCATTAGCAAACGATATAGCTAATTTGCATATTCTTTTAAACATTCATGTGATGATCATCTTTAGTTTACTATTACGTTTAATTATATTCATGCAGATATTCTACATAATTAATACTTGCGTAATATTTTCGTAATATACAGTAAACACAAAATTGTTTCCATATATATTTATGTACACGTATATGTTTTTGTTTAATCAATCTATCTATCTATCTATCTATCTATCTATCTATCTATAAAAGTGAACGTGTGTGTGTGTGTATTTGTGTGTCTGTGTACAGTTTCCTACGCGATAACTCTATCAATTTTTAGTCTACAGACTCGAAATTTTATATACAGGGAACTGAGATTTAGAAAAATCTTTGTAATGCGTTTTCGGCCAGAAATTCGGCCGTTAAGGGGGTCAAAGTTCAACGATTCGACCTTTGAGAACTCTACTAAACTTTGCTTGTCTAGCCGCACTGATGAGCTGTGAAACAACGAAACAGTACTGTATCTTGATGACTAGACTGCTCCCTATCTTAGCTTGAGCATATCGGGAAGTGATATACAAATTACCATTAGCGTAATAAGCGATGCTCTTTGTGTAAACAAATTGAGCTTAGGTATTTGGACAATTTCAAAACATTGTTAATTCACTGCCCGCATAGGGGCAGCGGAATAGCGCAACGGTTAGAAGCTCTGACTGTCATTTGGTCGGTCGGGTTTCGATCCTAGCTTGATGTAGTTGCTTGTCTAACCGCACTGATGAAACAGCGAAACAAGATGAAAAAAATTAAAAAGATTTTCCCAAATCTCAATACCTCTTATGTCAAATCTCGAGTCTGTAAACTGAAAATTTGTAGAGTAGTTTGGCAGAGAAATGTACACACACAGACAATTTCACTTTTATAGATATATGGATTATATTGTACACGACATATGGTAGTGATTTTAAATGTAAAAAAAAAAAAATGACTCGATTGATATCAGCTAGAATCGAAATCAAAACATAGCGCTCCGGCCTTAATCATTATCGTTTGAGCTATCGTCATATAGATAGTACGCATAAAAAATAGTTAAAAATGAACTGAATTTGACATATAGTTGTCTATTTGCGCATGCGTAGAAATAAAACGTTGAGTCGACTTACGCCTGCCAAGTTCACACTTTTTTCAATTTTGACCCCTTAGCAGATAGTTTTATCGGCTAGAAACCCATAGAATAACGGTCAACAGAAAATGCAACCATTTGCCCCGATTCGCGCTGCCCTGCGACCTTGTGACCTAGAAGAGATGCACTTTGGAAATAAAAAAACAAAACAAAATGGAGACAGACATGCACACACAGACTGAATTTTATAAATTAGATATTTTTGTAGATACATATTATAATGATAATTTAAGTTATGCCGCAGTTCCGTTTTTTGTTACATCACTTGTGCTGCAACATCTTCATATTTCTTCATCTTTTGTTTCTTGAAAACGGAGGGGAATTGGGTTGGAGTTTTTCCCAAGAGATATTTCCTGTCCTGTTTCATTTATGTGTGTTTTCAGTTTTTTTTTTCTTGGACGATCATCATGACGTGTATTGCCACGGATTTGGGCGTGACTTCCAAATTCCTCCCATCTCCAAGGAAATCGGACGCCCTTCTTCGTTTCGGCACGGTGTGCTTCTCAAATCTCCAAGTCAGGAAGAATATGTCGGATTCTTCCTCCACCAGGCGCCGTCAACGACCGTTAAATAGTTAGGGTGGGGGTGAAAGACTCAAAGAGCACATGTAAAAATGGTTAGATTGTTCCATTGTCGCAGAAAATAATCCTGTACGCATATAAATCTGTAATTATTTGCCTCCGCACGTGGCTCGGTTTTTAATACGAAGAAAATCCAGAAAATCCTACAAACACATACACACAGCAAAATCTCGTCTAACTACAACCACTGTCAACAATTTCACTCACCCTCTATCTGTGTTTAAATCTAAACGCAAATTCCATGAATAAAGCGTATTTACCAGAACTGCCTTGCCTGTGGAAATCTGTACCCTGGGTCTGCTTTTAAACTGACTACAACATGTTGTTGTTGAACCCCCTTCCCCTAAATAATTGTATCACGTGTGCCACGCTTTAATTTTGTCGTTACATTTCAAACCTCGGACCCACACGTTGTCCGGTACTTCGTCGCAAAGGAACAAACAAAAAAAAAAAAAAAAAAAGGAAAGAAAGCAAAATCCGACTCGACTTTTTTTTAAAAAAGTGCAAATGAAAAACCTTTATTTGTTGTTCGTGCAACAATAACGTATTTCATAATCTTTCAGAAGTCTTTTTTTTTTAACAACCTTCAAGCCATGTTACACGTGCTTTTTAAAAGTCTCCCTCCTCACCAGCTGACGTCAGCCATAGCCTGCATTTTCTCGCCTTCAACTTCACACGTGCATCTTCCCCGGCTCGCACTATGCTTTGCTTGTTGAAGCAGGGGGTGTATCTTTTATTAACCTTTTTCTCTTCTTCTACCCGTGACGTCAGCGCGTGCGTGCACACTTGCCAATTTGCATACGTGCTTTAATGGTTGCTGCTGCTAATATTTTTGCTAGTCAGCTATCTTACGGCTGCTGCTGATTTTCCCATATACGCTATGCTACCGCTTCTTTACATAATCAAATTCTATCCAATTTCCACCACCATCGTTCATTACGCTGTTGTCCCAGTGTAGACATTTACGCCGGTCATTGGCATGTGACCGACCCACGTGTTACATTAAATGTTCTGGAAATGGTCCGCGTATGAAGATCTGTCGATTAGACGCCTTTTTGTCTAGGTGAAGAGAAAAAGCATACCTGCCATGTTGGGTGTAGCTGGCCCCTTCTCCCAGAATGAGGTCTTGTTCTTTGAGGGTTTGACATGGTTGGAATCTTCTTCGTCTTCAGGCCCATCTCCTTTTATTTAAGGCAGACATTCAATACAGGCGCAAACAACGCACAACACAATTGTAATATATAAGATTCTAACTATTTTATTTTACAAAATGTTTTTTTTTTATAATATATAATACAATATTAACATACAGTTCATACAATTAACTTCGTTATTTTCATGACAGGTACACATCTGAACTTCAATCTATGGTCCCCCCTCGCCAGACTTTCACGAAAAACACTGCTCTAGCCAGAACCACTGTCAACAATTTCCCACACTCTTTATCTGTTCCTACATCTAAACGTAGATTCCATGAACAGGGCTTCTTTCTTAGAACTGCGCGCCTGTGGAACTCTATTCCGTTTGCCTGCTTTCCAGCTGACTACAATCTAATTATCTTCAAGTCTAACGTGAACAAGTTCTTACTGAACCGCCCCCTCCAGTAATCCAAGTTACAAAATTCCCACAAATGTTTACTGCACTAAAACCGCAATGCCTAATTCATACCCATTAACCCTTATCCTCGAGTGGCCTCTGGGCCTTGATAAGTGGTGACCCCCATGTAAAAAAAACAAACAAACAGTAAAAAAACAAAACAAAAAAAAAACAGACAATTGGCTCCTTAAAACAAACTAACCTTAACTAGTGCTGAAAGAGGAGGCACCTTCCTCCTCTCATTTACGGAGAGACAAAAATATAGGTCTTACCCCATGCTATCCGGACGAAAAAGAGATCGAGAAAAAAGGGAATTGTGGGATTGCATTCTGATTGCTTATGTTTATATCTTATGGAGGCCATGTCATTTATAAACCATCCTTGGGATCTTCATATTTTGTTATTTGGTCGCGTCTATATCAGTTGAAACCACAGATATTTGGAATGGTTCATAAATAATAATTTTGACCTATATATAACGATGTATATCTTGATAATCTTGTCGTTTATCCAGCTGGAAATCGAAAATCCTATCTAATGCCAAAATTCAGATCGAGAAAAAAAGGGAATTGTGGGATTGCATTCTGTGTATCCCTCCGCTTACGGCCAAATCACACCCTGGTCATGCTGAGTGTGTGGGTGTGTGAACAATCACCACAACCGGGGCACTAAGATGTAGTGCCTCACCAGTAACCACCTTATACTTCTTAACCTTTATCCTTTAGTGGTCTTAAGGCCTTGATAAATGGAGACCCCCCCCTTTGTAAAAACACTACTTGTTAATTTCTCCTGTCAATACCGGCCGCGTAGATTTATTCACTTTTACAAAACATATACACATATCACACTTTGTAACGCTGCAGTTACAAATAAACAAATGGAAATAATTAAACAAATAAAAATCCGGGTCGGCATCTTTTCCTTTTTAACAAAAGCATTTATTACCCGCTACTCCCACATTACTTAAAAAAAAAACCCTCGCTGACGCATGTCCATCTAACCTCCTTCCTCCGACCGCATGCCGGCCACACCCGGACCATTCTCTTTCTAAACTTTTCACGTTCATTCTCTTTGATGCGCACTCTGCTACCCCCCCGAGAACTTGGTGCATTTTTATCTGCTTTTTCTTTTCGTTTTTCTTCTCGCGCACACTTCCTAATTTACATATGCTCATTTTTCGGCTACTGCTGCTGCTGATAATCTCTTCGCGAGCCATCCATCCTTCGCTGCTGCTGATATTTTCCCACGCGCTCAAATGCACTACGTTACAAATTTATACTTGTCCTGGATATGACCTTAAACTATATCCGATGGTGCATAAGGACACGCACTACTCTGTGATGTAGACCAGATACTTTTTCTACTAAAAAAATATTAAAACGAACTTCTCAGGCATAGATATGCGACCGACTACATAAAGGTTTAATAATAATTAACGATTTTTAATTAATTACTAATTCTTTTTTTATGTTTTTTTTAAAATTAAATTATTGATTTCATTTTACTATTACACTGAATTCTATTTGTGCATAGTTTCTATATTCTGCATAATTGCCGTCATTGTCGTCATAGTGTAACTCGTCATATAGAAAACGTCTCGTCCTCCGTTACGTCCCCCGCTATTAAAAAGGAAAGATAAAAAAGTAAAAAAAAAGAAAATATAAATTTCTGAAAATTTGAGATCAGGGCGGATTGTATATATTACTTGTTTTGATCGAAATAATATTCCTATTTTGATTGGTCCTGTAAAAATTATATCCGATGGTGAGGCCCCAGCTTGCGGGCTTTGGGGAGTGTGGAGCCACCCTTTAATTGCCATTGCTCTTAGGTCCACTCTGACCCGGAGTGGTAGTACCTGTTAGGGCCCAAACTATGGGGTAAATAGAAAATGATTTGAAAAAAAAAATATATTCTATTAAAAATTTTTCTTTCAAAATCACTCGATTCAGCATTAAATAACCTGAAAAGGATTGATATGCCGTAAAACAAAAAACAACCACACCAAAAACAAATTTATACAGGGTGCCCCCCCCTCCTTCCTCAAACTGGAATTTTTAAAGTACGTATATCCAGAAATGGAAGAAGTGGCAACATTGCGACATGGTGACCATGATTGGCAAAACGTGTTTTTGGGGGATTACCCTATACCAACAGAAGTTAGTGTAAGGAATGGCGCGGCATAATTTATTTTCTCCGTTATTTTTTGACGGTTGGTGTACATCAGTCGAATTCATAAGAATAGGTAGATGACATGACATTTTTCTCGGTTTCTAAATTTTTCTGAAATTTCAAGTATGACGGAATTCGTTTGTCGATGATTATTTCTTTTCTTTTTTTTATTTAAAAATAAAAAAACCTTTTCATTCAGGTGTCGACGAGGGTGGACCGCCCACCCCAGTGACACGATCCGGGTGTGGTTGTGTTAGTAGGACGCACATTCTTTTTTTCTTTTTTTTTTATAGCTAAAATCCGGTTTAAATGGTATTCGGCGTTTATTTTGTGTTTATCACTGGCCGCTTACGACACGAAAAAAAATAAAAATAAAAAATAAAAAACAAACCAACCAAAACAACAACAAAAAAACAAAAACAAAACGCTGTGTCATCATGGACGCAGCGATTAGAACGTCATTGTGTTCTGATTTGGGTTCCTGCCTTCTTTGTTCTTCTTCATTTTCACAAAAAAATACCTAAAAGATTACATAACGAATGTGGCACAAGGCTAAATTGGTTGAGCTAGAATGGGGGTCATGTGTCATCTTTTAAGTCTATTCTCTTAAACTAGTTCCAGTCACCAGCATTTGTGTATTAAAGATTGAAGAAACACAAACTTTATAATTTCCTATATATAAATTATCTTCTACTCATTAGTTTGTAATCTTAACCATTTGTATAAGAATTCATGTTTGCAGATAAAATCTAGCAGACATATATGACATGTCGATCCCATGCACCCCCTTTAAAACTGTTATTTAAAAAAATTCTTCAGATTACTTTCGATTAAGCACCAAATCTTCAGATTATATTTTTTTTAGGTGGAAGTTTGATCAGTTTGCTATGTAACTGATTCCTTCTAGAGTTGATATTTTTTAAAGGAGTTCTTCACTGCCTTCTCAAAGTTTTGTAATTTAATATTTAAATCAAAATTCTTCAAATTATTGTTATAGATTATTACGAATAAAAATACTTTGAATAACTTATTATTTTTACATGAGATTTAGTTTCCTATCTATGTATAAAATGGTCCACCTACTCAAAATTTCAAAAGGTACATGTAAACGCAATTGTTTTGACTGAAGATCAACTAAGGGATCATTTATAGTAAACTGAATCTTTTGCTGAAAATTGGAAAAATAATGGGGTTTTTTTCATAATCATTTCGAAATCAATTTAGTTTTTAATAATTTGATCTTTTTTTTTTTTTCAAATTGAATAACAAAGATTTAGAAAGGGGACAGCATGCCATATATGTCCTCCAAAATACTTTATTATTATTATTATTATTATTATTATTATTATTATTATTATTATTATTATTATTATTATTATTATAAAGAACAACAACAACACGACCCTACCTAATTGATGCCCTCAAAATTTAAACTCATACAGAATTTAAAAAATAATAGAAAAAATAGAGAAAAAAAAAACAGCAAAGAAAATAAAAATGAAAAGTCTACATAAATTAATGCAGTTTTAGTTTTTATTTAATTTTTTATTCTTTTTATCAAATTGAATTTTGTTTTATTTTGGATTGAAAGTAAAGTTCTTTTTTATTTGGCGGCTTATATACTCAACGAATCTTTTACCTACAGACTTGAAATTAAGTAGATGCATTACTTTTTAGTAATTCAATAAATTAAAAAAATATTATGATGTGAAATGGTTAGATTTCAAATCAAAAGATTTTTATTATTCTATGTAAGACAAAGAAAGAATACATTTTAAATATCATAACTCCTTATCCTATAGGATATCGATGTCTACCATCTCTTCAGAAGAGAAGATATTAGCAAATAATTATAATGGTTTACGCTCTATTTGCTAAAGTCAGTGAGCAATGGAAAATCAGAAGTAAAAGTTTTTTTTAAGCATTTAAATATCATAGAGCAAGGAAAGTTAATGAAAAGGATATAAAAATTCGCATCCAAATTGCATGGTAAAATCCGAAGTGAATGTCTTTGGTAGCAGTGTTGTAAAATGATCCAAACTGTATTTTGAGTAATTTAAACATTTCACGTCATAAATTTTTAAATTCATCGAATGACTAAAATTTATATATATATATATATATATATATATATATATATATATATATATATATATATATATATATATATATATATATGTGTGTGTGTGTGTGTGTGTGTGTGTGTGTCCCCAAAACCTTTTGCCTTGGTTTTCATACATAAAGTAAATTCCACAGCGTATAAGGTAAAATCCGAAGTGAATGTCTTTGATAGCAGTGTGGTAAAGTGACCCACTCTGTATTTTGAGTAATCCACATCACTAGGTAATAGTCCGAAGTAGGCATTTTCCTAGAGATATTTTCTTTGTTTATATAATGAGTCCGGTAAAAAAATTATTTAATATAGGTCCGATGGATCTGTTTATTAATAAATATATAAATTATTATATTTAATATTTTTATAATTATAGAACATGAGCTTCAAATTCCACTAAAAAATAACTTCAAATTGTTAATAAAATAAACCCGCTTCAAGTAGAGGGTCTACGCAAATTAAGAGAAACTGAACTGATATTAAAAAATGCTTTGATTATATTCATTATTCATTCCATTTGATTGTTTTTTGCAATTGCGTGTTATTTTTATTTTTATTCTTATTTTATTTTATTTATACTTTTCATTTTTCATTTTATTTTTTAATTTTCATATAATTTTGTAATTTTTAATTTTTCTTTTCTTTTTTAATTTTTAATTTTTCTTTCATATCAGTTCGGTTTCTCTTAATTTTCGTAGCCTGTTTACTGAAAGCGATTTTATTTTATTTTATTAACAATTTGAAGTTATTTTGGAGTGACATTTTAAGCTTATGTTCTATAATTATAAAAATATTAAATATATTCATTTATATGTTTATAACAATCAGATCCACCGGACTTAAATTATTTTTTTTTACCGGACTCATTATACAGGGTGACCCCCCCCCAAAAAACGGGTCCCAACTCTAATTAGGCCCCGTTTCTTAGTATTTTGTCCGAATGAAATGAAACTTTGGTGATAACTAGTTTATTATATTCAAAACATCACATCAAAACACTAGGGCCTTTGGCCTTTATTTCTCCGTTGACTGTAAAATGCTCAGAAAAACAATTGAATGTCCTCTGTTTTTTTTTGGGTCACCCTGTATAAACAAAGAAAATTTCTCCAGGAAAATGGCTACTTCGGACTATTACCTTGTGATATGGATTACTGAAAATACAGATTAGGTCACTTTACAACACTGCTATCAAAGACATTCACTTCGGATTTTACCATGCAATTTGGATGTGAATTTTTATATCCCTTTTCATTAACTTTCCTTACTCTATGATATTTACATGCTTAAAAAACTTTTAATTGTGACTTCCTATGTCTCACTGACTTTAGCAAATAAGGTGTAAACCATTATAATTATTTGCTAATATTTTCTCTTCTGAAGAGATGGTAGACATCGAAATTCTATAGGATAAGGAGTTATAATATTTCAAATGTATTCTTTGTCTTACATAGAATAATAAAAATATTTTAATTTGAAATTTAACAATTTCACATCATAAATTTTTAAATTTATTGAATGACTAAAATTTGATTTATCTTGTATATCGAGCAATTTTTATTTAGAATATTACTGCCAATAATATTTTCTAAGACTTATACTCACACGTTTCCATATAAGTTGATTGTTAGATAATTTTATTCTGAAGTACATATATTTTTATATATATTTTAATATATATATCTTAATATACATATTTATATATATATATGCACATATATATATATTTATACATTTTAATATATATATTTATATATGTGTTTATATATATATTTATATATATGCATATTTATATAAATACATATTTATATATATATTTATATACATATATATTTATATATGTAAATTTAATATACATGTATATTTATATATATATATATTTATGTATATATTATATAATATATACATATTCTATGTATAAATTATATATATTACGATATATTATATATTTAGGTATACATATTGTATATATTTATATATATATTTATATATTCATTTTATATATATATATTTATATACGTAATTTATATATATATATATTATATTTTATGTATATATATATATATATATATATATATATATATATATATAGGTGTATATATATATAGGTATATATTGATATGTATATATGTGTGTCTGTGTATATATACCAGGATGTAGATATTAAAAAAAAAAAAACTATTGAAAGTAAAGAGATTAGTAAGAGTTTTCAATATTTTTATTAATATAAACAAATTTACATGATCGCAACACTGGAACACTACTGTTTCGGTCAGCACGTCGGTTAAAACCACAATACTTGTAAGGCGAATAAATAAATGGTAGCTCTTCACAGAGGAAACAAGTTTTTGAGGACTGGTTTCTTATTTTGAAAGCAACCACTTGTTAAGTCGCCGGATGAGAACTTGTGGTTTTAATCGACCATTTGTCCAGCACATTAGCATATCCAGTGGCGCTCCCATTTACCTATATATATATATATATATATATATATATATATATATATATATATATATATATATATATATGTGTGTGTGTGTGTGTGTGTGTGTGTGTGTGTGTATGTGCATACGCAAACACATATATAATATACATATAATATGTTGGGGCAAAAATAAGGTCGTTTTTTAATTATTTTAGATTAAAAACGACATTATTTTTGCACCAACCTAATATATGCGCGTGTGTATATATTTGTATGTGTGTATTTGTGTATATATATATATATATATGTGTGTGTTTAAATATGTGTGTGTATACGTATACACATATACATATGTATATATATAAACATATATATATATAACTACTTAATTTACTCACATAAAATTAATATACGAAAGTATAGATTTATGCGTTAACTTTAAGTATTTACTTCAAAAATGCTCAATACGTAGGTAGAGCTAGTTAGTAAGTTATAAAATGTATATGGCGATTAAGCTACACTGAATATTCTGCGTTTCATACACTCTAGGATTCATAAGCCTGAAGAATCCTAGAGTGGATGAAACGCGGAATATTCAGTGTAGCTTAATCGCCATATACATTTTATAACTTTCTCTCTCTCTCTCTCTCTCTCTCTCTCTCTCTCTCTCTCTATATATATATATATATATATATATATATATATATATATATATATATATATATATAGAGAGAGAGAGAGAGAGGGGGTACCTGGCGTTTCTCGATGGTAAGATATGCATAAATATTAATTTTTTCCGAGTGTTTGCTCAACAGTTTACTCATTGTAACTTCAAATTAAAAAAATAACTCGAGCAAAGATCGAAACCTTAAGACAATGAGTCAAGTGCGATAACCAGTAAGTTAGCTTGTCACGAGTTTATAATGTGTTTTGCAACAATACGCGTTTTTAACAGAAGGAATCGGTCATGTGTACGATTCACGCATGCGCATTCGTGAAACCGTAAACAAATAACAAACTCAATGAATCCCACGTACTAATTTTTCAATTTTAACTATTATTAAACCTATTGTTTTTCCGGATGAAAACAGATTCAAATGATTTCCACGTGTCTGAATATCCCATATACCAAATTTCAAGTCAGCAGATGAAGGCATCATTGAGTATATGCGTGTATCCGTTAATATATTATATGCTTTTTTTTATAGAGTGATGAGGTTCTTGGTTGATTAACTGCGTCTGACTGTGTCGGATATATACGCGAGAGTCAAAACAATGAAAAGAATATGCTGTTTTCATAGACCTAGTTGTTATGTTTGAATAAGTTGTCAGAAAAATATGTTGATTATATTTTCAAAATTAGCAGGCTGACCGGCGTTGCCCGATCGTAAAATCCTTATAAATATTATATTTTTTATTAATGCCGATTTCTTATTTATTATAAACAAAAATACTGTATAATAATTAATGTATACTTGTTTTAGTTTATTTATAATTCTGTATAAGAAAATTAGGTTAAAAATAAAAACCTAAAAACTGAATTTCTATATCTGTGCAAAGGCTTAGTAGACAGACCACGTGAAGGTTGCCAACATCCTAAGTGAAAGTGATTTTATGAAGCGAACTTAATTCCAGGTCGTCAGTCCGTGTCGTTAACCGCTGAAACATTATTACCTCCCGAAAGACCCCTTAATAAGCACCTAAGCGACCCCGGGCCTTCATGAAATTCTAGTTGAGAACACATGCTGAGAAAAATAGAGATTATCCTGCTCATATGTTCTTTTTTTTCTCTAAATGGCTAAACCATTTATCAAGTTCCAAAGACCACTCGAGGATAAGTGTCAAATTGTAGAAATTTAAATAGAATTTGATTAATAATTAGTAAGAGAACGTCTCAAGAAGAACTTGTTTGGATTGGACTTTTTAACGACCACGTTACAGTCAGTTGGGAAGCAGCCCCGCAGTTGCTGTCTTTATCTATCTATCTATCTATCTATCTATCTATCTATCTATCTATAAAAGTGAACGTGTCTGTGTGTCTATGTGTCTGTCTGTGTGTCTGTCTGCCTGTTTGTGTACATTTCCTAACGTAATAACTCTGTCAATTTTTAGTCTACAGACTCGAAATTTGATATACAGGATACTGAGATTTGGGAAAATCTTTTCAATCGGTTTCCGGTCAGAAATTTGGCTGTTAACGGGTCAAAGTTCAACGATTTGACCTTTGAGAACTCTACCAAACTCCTCTGCCAATTTTGGGTCTTGAAATTTTAGATATATGTTCCTTGGACATGGATCTAACTTAATAACATAATTTAAGCTCAAAACAATAAATTTTAAGGGGCCATATTAGGGGTCAAAGTTAAAAAAAATTAACTTTGTTTTTTGCTCAGCATATATCTCCAAACACCCGGGCAACGCCAGACACCCATGTATATCTATAAAAGTGAACGTATCTGTGTGTCCGTGTGGTGTGTGTGTGTGTACATTTCCCTACGCAATAACTCTCTAAATTTTAAGTCTACAGACTCGAAATTTGATATAAAGAGTGCTGAGATTTGGGAAAATCTTTAAGATTCGTTTTCGGTCAGACATTTGGCTGTTAAGGGCTCAAAGTTCAACAATTTTACCTTTGAGAACTCTACCAAACTCCTCCGACAATTTTGGGTTTAAACACTTGAAATTTTAGATATAGGTTCCTTGAACATGGATATAACTAAATAACTTGATCTGAGCCCAAAATAATAAATGTTCAGGAGTCATAATAGGGTCAAAGTTAAAGAAAAAATTTACCTCTGCGGTCTCTACCAAATTACTCAGTCAATTTCTGGTATAAACATTTGAAATTTGACATAAAGGATATTCAGAGATTGGGCAAGCTTTTTAATCGGTTTGGGTCAAAAACTTTTAGTTACTAATATATAAATGTATGTATGTATGTATGTTTGCATATCTGCCTAAAACTTTTGGCAGAGGCGACAGATTTTACCAAGATCAGTGTCGTTTTAAAGTCCGACCTTTCAGACGACAAATATAAAAAAATTGGCGAAAAACATTAATTTCTTCACTATCAACTGGACACTTTTCTACAAGGAGGGGGTCGCTTTTTTCACCGATATTTTCGAAAGTCACCCCTTCTTTTCAATTGTCTAGCTTTAATTTTAACCTACGTCACTTCCGGTTTGGCGGTGATCATAACAGCAAGGACGTCATGTTTTTACTCGTTCTTTTCCTCCTTTGCGCTACGGGTTCGAGCCTTACTTCCTACTACCACTGTTCTTTTTTTGCTCAACACACACCTTCAAACATCCGGGCAACGCGTGGCACATATACTAGTATATATATATATATATATATATATATATATATATATATATATATATATATATATATATATGATGAGCCAAAAGTAGGAAACGATTTGTCGAAATATATAAGAGGCAAAATTCAAAGCTATGCAAATCAAGAAGGAAAACAGGTTGGGCACTTGCGTTGATAAGTAACATCTAACTTTCATTAATATAATTAACTTATTACATATAGTTGTACGTCTACTTACTAAATAAATGCTTTTTTTTTACTGTCCACCTTCTTTTGGCATTTGTTGGTATTCGTTTCCTCGATATCTTTCTATTAAGAATTCTTTCTAAAAGGATACCGGTACTTACGGGAGGGATCACATTAAAGTATGTAAAGGTGTAAAGGTGTCTCTGTGGAACAAACTGTGTTCGAACTTGGCACACCCAAAAGACTGAGCCACCGTCACCCCCATCTCCTGTTGCTGTTGGTAAGCGAGTTGGGCCCGAACGCAGTGTTGAGCACGGAACTGTTGATATCATCCGCTTTTTTAAAAGTTGTAATTGTCATTGTGTCTAATTCTGCTCACGTGGGGTAATAAATAAAAAGGAACACTAAGAAACACCCTATGTTTATGCATAAATATCGCTCCTTTATATCGACAAACGTAATTTTCAAATATAAATATTATGAATACCACAACAGACTAAAACAAAAATCACGATAGAAAGAAATTAAAATCTAAAAATCAAAATGGAATAACAATGCTCCTACAAAAAAAAAAAAACGATTATACACACACACACACACACACACACACACACACACACACACGCACACGCACACACACACACACACACACACACTCACAAACCCTTTCCCCCCACACAAAAAAGAAGGAGAAGGAAGCAACCTTGGTGGAAGTTAGTGTCCCGAATGATGCTGGGTTAAACAGAGCTGAGAGGGAAAAGATTACCAAATACCAGGGTCTTATGTATGACATGAAAAGAAACTGGAACCTTAAGAAGATCTCTATCATTCCAGTAATTATAGGAGCAACCGGACTTATGAAAAAGAATTTTACAAACTATCTTACAAATATACCAGGTAAACCAAGTGCAAAGGAGATTCAAACAATTGCACTTAAAGGGACGGTTAGAATCTTAAAAAGATCTCTCGGTTGGAGTGTCTAAAATAGCAGGTGTATGTTTGGCATCTGATAGGATGCCCCATCCCTGGCTTAAACAAAATGATAAGAAAAATGAAAAAATAGAGAGAAACGATTGCACTTAAGGGAACAGCGAGGATACTAAAAAGAGCTCTCGGTTGGTTTCAATAAAAAAGCGGGGCAATGTTGGCAGCTGGTTTGGCTGCCCCATACCCGGCATTACAATCTTCAAAGGAAGAAAAAAAAAACACACACACACACACTTACATGACCAAGCACCAATGCACCCACACCTCTACACAAGTAAGAAGAAAAACAAATTAAACAAAAGGGGGAAAGAAGAGGAAAAAAGTAAAAAGCAAAGACTAACAATAATTTCTTCTACAAAACAACCAAACCAAATATCATGAATAAGTATTTGGAGATAAAAAAATCTTGCAGCATAAATACCTTTTTCCAAAATCATTGGATTCTGCATTAAATAACCTGAAAGGGTTGATTTGCCATAAAACAAAGCAACCGACCTGCTTATCCCAACTCCTACAATGTTCTTTCATCTTTCGATTGTGGGATGGCTGCTTTAAAAACTTTTACATTAATTAGCAATGGCATTAGCAGGCTCCTTTTTCCCTTATATTTAATTTTCATATAATAAAGTTGCATCTACAATGTCGACAACCTCCTTATTATGACTGGTTCTATTCTATATAAATAAAACAGTACATGTATGTGTGCAAAATATTTAACCGATATACACCTTAACAACTGGTCACATAACAATGAAATATAGTGGAAATGTATTAGGCCGAATAAAATCTTTGTTTGCATGGATGAATAACGCGCACAGAAATATGTCGGCAAGTTGTAATGCAAAATGTTTATTTTGCTCATGCGCAATTTCATTCATAGCCTGAAGAGAATTAGCTCTGTAATAAGAAAAACGACATTTGCATGAATTAAAATATATGTAAACTTCTTTTTTAGTACACAGCAATGCCGGGCACTCGCCATTCGTATAACATATTTATATTAATACTATTTCCCCCCTCTCCCCCCTCTCTCTCTCTCTCTCTCTCTCTATATATATATATATATATATATATATATATATATATATATATAAACACTATTTGTTTTTAAATAAGCAGTAATATGTCGCTACACATTCATGACCATCTTTCTGCAAGTCAGTTAATAGTAACGAGATCTCTTCGGGCGATACAGCTTATATAACAGCAAAGATTGCAAACTTTACTTCCATATAAGCTGTACCGCTTATTACTTATTACTACTTATGAAAAAGAAAACATAAAGAGTATACCTTACTCTACTTCGACAGTGAGCACTCTTATATTAACACTATTCTGAGCTAGCTTAGAAAGAAGAGCTTGCTTACTACTGTACAACACATGTCCATGTCTTGTATGATAATAAATAAAATGAATGCTGACCCCAATAAACAAGAAGAGAAGGAATGCACTCCAATATGTAGACATTTACAAACATTTAGAAATCCTGCAACTTCTTGGGAATATTTCCTCATCATCAAAAAGGAGAGCTAAAACGCTATTCTACATTTTAAATATTTTACATTTTGAATATTTTACAATCTTTAAGAGGACGCTTTAAAAAAAAACACAAGAATGTCTGAAATGCTTAAAACTTATTTCAATAATTTCAAAAATGAAAATATAAGACATGAAATAAGTATATAAAACAAGAAATTTTCTCTCGGTGGAACCCCTTAGTACATTATATATATATATATATATATATATATATATATATATATATATATATATATATATATATAACTATTTCATTTATTCACATAAATTTACTATAAAGAACCTCAAAATCTATTAAACTGTAGGCGGGAAATAGCAAACAACTGTGTTCACAAAATAAAACTCACTCTAGGATAGCGATACAAAATAGCTTTAAAACTAACAATAACAATAGAAAACAAACAAATAAATAAATTAAATAAACATGAATATACATAAACGATCACACGCATATGTATATATATATATATATATATATATATATATATATATGTATATATATGTGCACTATTGTGTACACATAGGTATATTTATATGTATATATAAAAAAAAAAGCAGAACGGCCACCTAAAACCACTAACCTAGCTCTAAAACAGATCCTTTGTTTGATAAAATGCATGCCCATTGGCTGGTAGGAAGGGGCGCGGGGGATACTAGAAAGCTGAGTGGCCAACTAGTAATCCTCAACATGTATAAAAACAAGAAGCAACGATAGAATTCGCGCATAAGCCTGACGAATCCTATAGTTGGATGAAACGCAGAATATTCAGTGTAGCTTAATCGCCATATATATTTTATAAATTACTATATATATATATATATATTTTATAAATTACTATATATATATATATATATATATATATATATATATATATATATATGCACTAGCAATTCCGCCCGGCTTTGCTCGGGCCTTATGTACTGTTCATAAGGTTATATATATATATATATATATATATATATATATATATATATATATATATATATATATATATATATATTTAAATAAGGGAGTAGTCACCAACAATGTGTATTTTTTAACATTATTTTATTATTCCGTGTCTTGGTTTTTCATTGAGAATTATGTTTGGATCATTGTAATAATGTTTTTAAGTCATTGAAATCGTTTACGTACGTTTCAGACGGTCTAATGCGTCCTCGTCAGAAATTATTTTCAAATGTGTAAAAATGGCGATTTTCGTTAGTTTGAAGTTTTTCCAAGGGGTGGAGGCTTGTAAGTGTTTATTATACATTGGTATGCTGAATTTTTATTGCTTTTTTTTTAAATTTTTTTTTTATTTGGTTTGTCCAGGGAGATTTTGACCTGGCTGTAGTCAGTCAGTCGCTATTTCTTTCTGCTAATGTGTTTTTTCTTTTCCTTTAGGGTGGGGTAGGGTGTGTGTGTGTGTGTGCGTGCGTGTGTGTTTATGTGTGTGTGTGTGCGCGTGTGTGTGTTTGCTTTTATTGGTTTGGGAATGTGTATATTGTTTTATAGTATTTTGGGGTTATTTGCTTTCTTAGGAAGGCGGCTGTGGTCCGAGGTCGTTACTAATGTGTATGTGTGGGGAGGGGGGACTGGCTCTTCTGAAGTAAGGGTAGGGGTGCTTTCATTCTATTTTGATATTTATTTTTTGGATTCTTGGATTTTAGTATTGTGATATATATATAAAAGTGTGAATATGTAAAGTAATGCCTTTTTGTATAATAGTTTTCCTTAACTACTATAGAGAAAAGACAGACAGACATTTTCACTTTTATAAATATATAGATAGAGTAATGATTTAAAAAGTATATAAAAAAAGATTCATGCGCCACCACTGAGAATCGAAACCAAAACGTTCAGCTCACGATTTATTTTGCCTCTGCCGTCAATGAAAACATGTTTACTGCAAGGCTAAAAATCAAACCATGAACCAATAGCTACTACGTTATGCATTCGTAATGCCGGCGTTTGACATTCACCTGGAAAATTTAATTTGTTTTTTAATTTTCACACTTTTGCACCGATTTTTCCGGGCTAAAACCCAAATATAAAGTTTTGCGTGGATTCAAATACCTTATATATGAAGTTTCATGTCTGTAGACCAAAAACTCTTGGAGGAGTTTAGTAGGCAAAATTTGTTAAACAAAAATATATACGTATACATAAATATATATGGACACAATTTTGTGTTGACTATAAACGTTTTACGCAAATATTATGCAAGTATAAATCATGTAGAATATCTGCATGAATATAATTACACGTAATAGTGAACTAAAGATGATCATCCCATTAGAAAGCCGAAGCAACTAATTAGGAATTAATTAAAATGAATGTTTAAAAGAATATGCAAATAAGCTAGTGAATGCAATTCCACAACCCATATATAAGAAAATTGTATTTTGTTTTTAAATAAATAGAAAAGAGGGTTTTTAATATGAATATCAATACGCACAAAAGAAAAATGAATTTATAGAAGTACTAGCAGTTCAGCCCGGATTTGCTCGGGCCCTATGTACTCTTCATAACTTGTCCTACGTGTGAATATACTTTATGTAAGGTTTCAAATGTTTAGACCAAAATTTGTCTGAGTAATTGCGTAGAGACCACAGAAGTCAATTTTTTAAAAACACTTTGACCCCAGTTCTGACCCCTTAACATTTATTATTTGGACCAGTTTTACCCATCTCCAAGTTACATACATCTAAAATTTCAAGTATTTAGACCCAAAATTGGCGGAAGAATTTGGTAGAATCTGCAAAGGTCAACTCTTTCAACTTAAGCTTTTTGACAGCCAAATTTTCGCCCCCAAACTGTCTGAATACCCGTTATGTATAAATTTCAAATGTTTAGACACAAAATTGGCTGAGTAGTTTGGGTCGAGAATTTGAGGTTTGACCCCTTGGCAGCCCAAATTCTCGACCCAAACCGATTAAAAAGCTTGCCCTATCTTGAATACACTTATGTAAAATTTCAAATGTTTAGACCAGAAATTGGCTGAGTAATTTGGTAGAGACAGCAGAGGTCAATTTTCTTTTTAAACTTCGACCTCTTAACGTTTACTGTTTTGGGCTCAAATCAAGTTATTAACTTAGATCCATGTCCAAGGACCCTGTAATTTTTAAAACTTTATCCTCTATTTTGACCCCTTAACATTCACTTTTTGGGGCTCAAATCAAATTAAAAAGTTTTGTTCATGTCTAAGTAACCTACATTTAAAATGTAAAATGTTTCGACCTAAAATTGGCGGAGGAGTTTGGTAGGGTTTTCAAAAATGAAATCGTTGAACTTTGACCCCGTGACAGCCAAATTTAAAAGATTTTCCCAAATCTCAATACTCTTTATGTCAAATCTCGAGTCTCTAGACCGAAAATTGACAGAGTTATTTGATAGGAAAATGTAGACACACACACACACACACACTCACACACACACACACACACACACACACACACACACACTTTTATAGATATACTAGCGAGGGGTACTCGGCGTTCCACGGGGGTTTGGAAACTCCGGGGGTGGGGTTTGGGGGTTTAAAAAAAAGAAAGTATGAGGATCGAACCCGAACCCTTGAGGAAAAGTTGTAAATTAAAGTGTGAAAAAAAAAAAAAAAAAAAAAAAAACGTGCGACGCTAACCATTGCCCCACCGCGAGATGCTAACGGAAACACGTTTGAATTTATTTAATTACTTGGATTTAGCAGGTGCCCGTTTTAATGAGTTAATGAGGTCAAGTTTGACTGCGGGATGGTACCTTCATTTACTGCTAAACGCTTCCCCCCCCCAAGATGTTATAGGAAAAAGACTAACCCACATGCGGCGAGCGACAAATATTGAATATTTATCTTCCCAAAATCAAGCAAATTAAATAGAATGGCGAGCTTCGTTGTTAACTGTGAAATATTACGATTTATACGTGATATAAAAAGTTTTAAAAAGTTGTGAAGCGAGCGACCGCTTCTCTGATAAAAGCCTTTTGTTCACATACAGAAAAAGCGAACACACATACATACATACATACATACATACATACATTTTCGCTTTTATATATATATAGATAGATAAATGTGTGTGTGTGCGCGCGTGCGCGCTTGTGTGTGTGTGTGTGTGTGTGTGTGTGTGTGTGTGTGTGTGTGTGTGAAAATGGCGATATTGGACTTTGGCAATTTCACGTTATTTTCTACAATTCTTTGAGCGACTGGCATTATTCCTTTTCGCTTTTCTAATGTGAATGAATATCATTTTTGACATTCTGCTCGAATACAATGTGGGTTGAATATCCTCTAACGTTGTGAATAAAAACAGACCGCATTATGGGAGGGAGACCTAAAGAAAAAAATGGATTTACCGAACAACAAATAAGCCTTATATCTATATATATCTAGAAAAATGAAATTGTGTGTGTGTGTGTCTGTATGTGTACATTCCCCTAAGATTTGATCTTTGCGGTTTCTAGAAAACTATTCAGCCACTTTTGAGCCTAAACATGTGAAATTTTACATAAAGGGTATTCAGACATGCAGTAAGCTTTATAATCAGTTTTGGGCGATAATTTTGCTGCCAAAAGGTCATATATGTACATATATTAAATTGAAATACATATAAAATACGTTTGAAAGCGGAATTCAATGCAATATTATGAAAAAAACAAAAAACAAAATAAGAGGACTATGGATCGGTGCTCGTAAAGTCTCATCAAATGTCTATTAAATAAACATTCGCCCATCGCTTTTACAGTGCTCGAGCTGTTTGTTTGTTTACGCTTAGTAGCCAAATAAACAGCGGGTGAAATACATTTACAACAGTGCTCAACCCAAAAAGGAGGCTTAATATATAGTCATCCACATACAGCATTGTTTCGTTGTATCAGAACTTATCTATACGGCATATATATATATATTTTTTTTTCAGTGTTCCCCACCTCTTGACCATTCGTGCAGATTATTGTACGTCATCGCAACAGCCGTTTGCCATTGATTTCTTGTTGGCATCTGCCATTGGTGTCTCCTGGGGTTTGAGTGACAAAATACTTCCCCCAAGGTACCATATTTGAACTGCACACTTCCAGTTCTTGTTGGATTAAAATTATCCCTGCCATTATGCAATTATAATAATTGCAATTATATGATTATCTAAATGAAGAATTATTCTTTCTCTTTAGGAGAAGAAAACACATGCACACTTGGACTACCTTCGATGCCTCCGTTCGGTCTCGAAAGACAAAGGATACCCCCTGTAGGGGCAGATGCGCGTGTAATTGTGAGGCAAGAGTTGCGCAATCCTCAACCACACCTCTCCTAAATCGGCACTGTTTGAGTCTAGTGGCACGGAGAAGTCCAGGACGACTAGAAACAATGCCGAGATAAGCAGAGATCACATGCAGCACTTGGAAGTCCCAAATGGTTACCCATTTAGTACTGACCAGGTTCAACGTTGCTTAACTTCGGTGATTAGGACTACCTTTATTAAATTATCACAGCCATTCTCTAAGGCAACGAAAAATACGTTTTGCTTGTTAGCATGGTCACGTGGTTGAACACAACGAACTGTAGGCAGCTTTTACCTACATGTCGCTTTGGCAATGATGTCATGCGTTCATGTACACTGGCTTCCTTCTATATCTCGGTGGCCGTGGTTCGACAGATCCATTCCCGGGTTCGACTAGATACACCATCGACCGAAACGCGCTGTAGGGTGAAGGGGTATTCAACCGGCTTCCGACTTCATGACGGTGACGGGAGCATAGGTCGAAACTCCTTTCCCTAACAAGAAAAACAGATATAATATGGCGTGTGACCGGCTTCACGTGTTACACTAATTGTCTAAGAAACGGTCTCGGGAAGATGTGAAGATGGCCAGTCATTGGGGTCTGTGTATCAAGAATAAAATCATAGATGTTGGATGTGGGTGTGGCTCCTTTATTTTCTCAAGATGACCTCTTCACCCTGGTGGCATTCTGGTTGGAATTTTCTTTCTTCGTCCTCCAGACCGCTTCGTTATTTGATGGAGGCATTCATGGCAGACTCAATAAAACACACAACAGGACACAATCGTAGTATTTATGATCAATCTTAACTATTTTATTTCTATACATAAATATATTACAATATTTTACAATGTTTTACAAAAGGGATCAAAAGCAATTAATACTTAAACTTTAAAAATAATTAGAGCTACATAGATAGTCTTTACTAGTGCTGATGGAAAGAGGGTAGCCCCCCCTCGTTCACGAAGAGACAGAAACATGCGTTCTTATCCCATGGTGTCCGGACGAAAAAGAGATCAATCTAGAAAGGAAATTCTAGGATTGTACTTCTTCGTATCTCTACGCTTATGACCAAATCACCACCGGCCATGCTGAAAAGTGTTAACAACCGTGACACTGAGATATAGTGCCACACAAAAAGGGCATCAGTAAATAGCAACAACTTGGACATATATACGGCATAATCACGTTGACACATTAGTTCTCGTGAGATCATCGAAGTTGAGCAACGTTGAGCCTGGTCGGTATCAGATGGATGACCAATTTGGGACTACCATTAGCTGTATAAAGGAGGACGTCGACACCTCCCCGCAAGGGTTGCCAAAACCTAACGTCGTCACCTCCCCCTAACAGGGATATACATGTGACTGAGGACCGCTTGTGAATTTCATACTTTCATGGAACTTCCTCCCTTGGAGGAAGCCGGTAAAATCCGCAAAAGATTAGTGCCGTTTCCACATATATATATATATATATATATATATATATATATATATATATATATATATATATATATATATATATATATATATCAGAGAGGCGGTAGCACTCTCTATATAGGGATGGCCCGTACACGCCTATATACGCCTACAAAACAAAACTATCCAAATCTCAACTAAAATCAACTTATAAGTTTCAAAAAGCACATATTCTTACAGAGAAGTGTCTTACGAATCCAGCGAGTGTCAGAACGTCGGTTAAAATGTCAAAAGAGAGTAGAAAAAAAGGGTACAAAAATGGCCAATTGTTCTTCTTTCTTCTTTCTTCTTCTTTCTTCTTTCTTTTGAGACGATGTATCTCGGTGTACGAACGGTCTCTGATAACAGTTCAAGCATCAATCGACTGCTCTTTACACGGAGAAGTGCAGTGACCCATCGCTTTTTAGCTAACTCCATAATTAAATAAGATTACGTGTAATAACAAGTTTTAAACACTATATACCTAATGTAGACAGACCACTTCGAACACGGAACTTCTCTCAAAAGGGACAGCTCCAAATAATACACCGGATGCTCACAGACGTTCCAGTTTGCCAGTGGCGTATATTTCTTGGACGCTGAATATTTGAGGTGAACGTTAAGGTTTTTTCTTTAAACAGTAACCCACCAGCGTTAATGAAACCACGAAATCTTTATCTCAGTTGATCAAAATTGTTATAAGAGTAACCGATCAGCAAGTACGACGTCAAAAAACAATGTTATAAAAACAAATAATTCTTCAGATTTTGGACTGTAAAATATGTACAAAATGTCAATGCTGTGACCAGGATTCGAACCTAAGTTAGCACGGCCACAACGTGGGGTCCTAACCTCTAGACGATCACGGCTAACACTGACGTCTGTCTCTCTTGGCAGAAAGACACATGACTACTGTCAAACTATTGAAAAATAAGGAGGAAACTTGAAATTCTCACGCATGCGCAAAAATACACTATAGCAACCATTGTTAAATGCAGCTGAATCTCTTCGCTCGCTAAGAAAATTAGATCAGACCAGTTCTTCTAAGAACTCACCAAACGCCAAAGGAAATAAGTTAAATTAACCGCAAAAGAAACTGCAAGAAAGTCAAGAAAATTTAATAGTGAAGGTATGAACATTTTAGAACTTTATAATACTCTAACTGTTTTATCAGAGAGGCGGTAGCACTCTCTATGTAATATAGAACCGATGGAGGACCAAGAGGCAACTCCTAAGGCCCAAAACCAAAAGACCTAAAACCCAGCAGGAAGCGACCTGCTACTAATGGAGGCGGCAATGAGCCGCCTCCTAAAAAAGACAATACTATCATGAATGTAAGTTTAAAAATAAGACTGTAAGTAAAAATACTAATTAACAAGAATAAAAAAAGCATTGGAAATGCAAAAGGATATAGGGATGGTATGCCAAAAAGTATACAAACAAGATAGCTATGAATGGCTAGGCACATGGAAATAGAATTGCATCCAAAGTATAGCCCTATAGCTTTTTACAACTGTAATGATGGCACGGAATGAAGATTGGAGAAAAGCTATAGGGCTATACTTTGGATGCAATTCTATTTCCATGTGCCTAGCCATTCATAGCTATCTTGTTTGTATACTTTTTGGCATACCATCCCCATATCCTTTTGCATTTCCAATGCTTTTTTATTCTTGTATATATAACAACTCGGGAACAAATTGTAAAATTTAAGATGATAACTTTTAAACTATTTCTGATTAAATAAAAGTTATCATTTTAAATTTTACAATTTGTTCCCGACTTATTTTATGCATATAGATATGGAAACGGTACTAACCTTATGTGGGTTTAACCGGCTTCTTCCAAGGGAGGAAGTTTCATGGAAGTAAGGAGATGAGCAAGTTATAGTCATTATTGAATGTTCGAGCTCTCTCCATGAGCAAGAAATTAAAAAAGATGTAAGTCCAAGAATGTTGCGGAGAAATGTGCATTTAGACGAAAAATTCAAAATCATCCTTTCAGTGGAAATTGTAAGGATATTTGCTGGAAGTCTTTCGTGGCTAAAGAAATCCTCCGCGACTGAGGAAACACCACGAATGAAAGTATAACAGGAAGGATACCAATTTCGATGATAATAAAGATATGGGAGTTGAAACATTTGATAATCATTATTCAATCCCGGGCAACGTTGAGTCTCCCTGCTAATATGTTTTTCATGTCGTTATTATTACGTGTTGTTATTGCTTAAATATTCTATCTATATATCTATCAGTGATAAGACAATTCCAATATTTTTCCTGATTCCGATACAATTACCGATTCCGATTCCGATTCTTTACAAATCTCTAAATATTTAACTATATAGCTGTATTTTTTCTCTGATTATCGTAAAAACACACACGCTAAATGTGCAGATATTTTCCTAAACGTAAAAATATGCTTGTGAGGAAAAATCTATCGATTTTAGCTTCACTGGTTATTTAAAATCAATAAATATTTATCATTTTATCAATATTACCAGCAATGGAAGATTTTGCTTTAAATAAAATCAAACAAAAAATACAATTAAAAGAATCGTTTTGGCATCGGAAAATCTGTACAAATATTTCCGATTCCGATAGCGATTCCGATACCCTCAAATATTCCAATTTTTCCGATTCCCGATTCCGATTAATCGTCCCAACACCCATATCTATAAAACTGAGACTGCGTGTGAGGACACTTCTTAACCTATATACTCAACGAATTTTTGATCTACAGATTTGAAATTTGATATGTAGGGTATACAGATATTTGCGAGGAAAAATATTCGTCTTAGTGTCGTTTGTCTGAACTTTATTGGTAAACGAATTGAGTAATTTATCCGTTGCGGTTTGAATTTGGTATTCTTTGCGGTGCAGTTTTATGTCCTTGGGCGGAGTCTGACGCGAGCGACAATTATGGGTAGCAGCGATAACAATTTGCGGTAAACGAGGTTGATTTTGGCGCGCTTGCCTTTTTATATCGGATTTCTCGAATGTTGAAACCTATTCACTGTCTCCATATACGAAGATACAAAAATATAGTTCCATGGATTTGTGTGTAAAAGGGAGGCGTTACAGCTATGTCTCTACGCTCTGATCCAGAGGTTCCTTCAGTCTTTGACAGACTATGGATACCTGTGAAGAGGTGCCTGCGCGTGAAATTATTGTGGCAAGAGTTGCGCAATCCTTAACCGCACCTCTCCTGGGTCGATATTGTTAAATACCAGTAGCAAAGGGAGTGTATGTCAAGACAACCGGAAACAAATACCGAGATAAGCGGAGAGCACATACAGCGCCCAGCCTTCCCAAATGTCACCCATCCGGTACTAAACAGGCTCAACGTTGCTTAACTTCGGTGATCTGACGAGAACCGGCGTCACAACGCGATTATGCTGTCTGAGAGAATTGCATGGCGAACGGTGACAAAGTTAAATTATTCCTGAAATGAATAAATTCCAGCAGAATAGATTTTTCTGATTACGTGACAAGTGGTTTAATTTAGCTGGTCACTACACACTGAAGATGAGAACAGTAGTATTTCATAAATGACCTCCCTGATAAAATTGTTTCGGAGATGGGTATATTCGCAGATGACACCACTCTCTATAACAGGCACGAGGGGAAAACAAATGAATACATATCTAAGGAAATGGCAGAAACACTAGAGGATGACCTTCAATCTGTAGTGGAATGGGGACAAAAATGGATGGTCACATTCAATGCTGACAAGACTGAACTTGTTTCCTTTAATAATTACAAGAAACCTTCTCTACCACCAATGGCAATGGCCAAGAACATATTACCTGAAAGTACTTCCTTTAAACTCCTTGGCCGAACGTTTACAGGGAACATGAACTGGAATAGATACACTGAGAGCATTGCCAATGCTGCTGCAAAGAAGGCGGGCTCTCTCTACCGTGCTAGAAAATTATAAGTTGTCTGCTTTGCCTCAATTTACTCAGGCTGGTCATCTTACACACACAACCCCAATGTCTGCTCCTTTCGTCGCCGACGAGAGTTCAGTCTTTGTTTAATATTAACGTTCCGTGTGTTTCGTGGGGGAAAACAGCTCGAATTTGGAGAAAGAAGTCTGTTTGTAAAGAGCCGCGCGTTGTTTCTAGCAGTTGTATTTTGAAATGTTTGAACTGTGCGTAGGCAACGCGAGAATTACGTTAAAGAATGAGAGTTCATATAGAAACGTTGTTTTAATTTGAATAAACAAGAATACGTATTATTCTTTGACGTTATTCTCGCGTTGCCTACGCACAGTCCAAATATTTCAAAATACAACCGCTAGAAACAACGCGCGGCTCTTTACAAACAACTTCTCCAAATTTACAACATGGCAAGGAAGATGGAAAAGGGGGGGGAAGAAACAAAACAACACACTGAAGATGGAGTATACCTCTGAAATATATTTGTGATAAATTTCAAACAAGTAAAATATTTGTTTATTTTCCTAATATTACGTTGTGATTTGGCTTTCAAGCGCACTTGATGCGTATTCTATTTTAATTTAAATTAAATCAACGTTCCTATATGGAACTCAAACCCATTTTTTACTTGATTACAAAATTTAGAAAGTTGTTATTTTACAATTTAATGAACAAAAATACCGAAAAAATTGAATATAACTTGGAAATACTATTAAAAAAAAACTATAAATAAGTTTTTAAAGTTAGTAATCAATTTGAAAAAATTGAATTTTTACTGCATTAAATAATTTGAAATAAGAAAAATGGAGTTTGTTTTACTATATACAATATACACAACGGTATATTTGGAAAAGACAAATGGCGACGATGTCTCTGTTGAATACGTTAAGTTTGTGAAAACGAGTTAAAACTAAAAAACTATACAAAATACTGTTAGAAACTCACTCAATATATGTTACTGTGACATAGGCTGATATATATTTGGTGGGTTGCTGACAGTGTTTTGTATAATTTTTTTTAGTTTGGACTCATTTTCACCAACGAGCTCGCCGCCATTTGTCTTTTTTAAATATACCGATAAATACTGCATGTCATTCTTCGACCTTATGGTATGTTTCATTACGTTATTTTGAATTTCATCTTGATAAGGCATTTCGTCTAAAAGGGAAATCACACAATAATAGTAAACACTTATCTGAAGTTTGAGCCATAATAGTATTATTTTTCGTTTTGTATGTATATTTAAACCAAGCTGCATTAGCTTATGTGTAATATAGACGTGAATAATCCGACACAGTGAGCCACATGAACGTATCGCTCTTGCTCTTAATAGTCTTTCATGAGTGCTGTGTCATCACACAGGTGTCTTCCAGAACTTGACACTTGTAGTATACCAGTAGCGTTAACGTACGTATCCACGTTGAATTATTTATTTAAAAAAAAATCTGTCGTGGGAGTCTGTATACTACTGGGTGGAGGCTATAAATCGTGTATATACATTTACATGTATCTATGACGGTTTAATGTTAAGATTGTATGCGAGTGTATATACGTGTAGTCCTATATCTAAAGGTCGCTGTGTGTGTGTGTGTGTGTGTGTGTACATTTAAATATAGTTCATGACAAGTAGTGATATACATAAATAACTTTCTGGGCAGGAGCTGCTAAAAACAGCCTATCCTGCCTTGACAGAGTACAAAATGGACTTCGTGGCTTAGTGGGGGATGCCCTTTTCTCTACCCTGCAACCTCTCTCCCACAGAAGAGACGTTGTGAGCCTGTCCTTGTTTTATCGTTATTTCCATGGCAGGTGCTCGTCTGAACTCCAATCTCTGGTCCCCCCTCGCCAATCTTTCACGAAAAACACCCGTCTAGCTGAATTCACTGTGAAAAATTTCCCCCACTCTATATCTGTGCCTAAATCAAAACGCGGATTCCATGAACAAAGCTTCTTTCTTAGAACTGCACGCCTGTGGAACTCTGTTCCGTCTGCCTGCTTCACTCCGGACTACAACTTGGATGTCTTCAAGTCCAATGTTAACAAATTCCTAATGAACCGCCCCCTTAATTAAACACTTCAGCAAATCTCCTCACTAACTTAATGTACTTGCAATAACCCTTATCCCTGAGTGGCTTCCGGGCCTTGATAAGTGGTGATCACTGTGTAAAAAAAAAAAAAAAACAAAAAAAAAAAACACAAAGGACGAATAACATTTATTTGGGCTTTAAACATCTGGCCGATCTGGAAACATATCTGGTTCCAGACCCGTATCGTGGTGGTGATTGACGCTGAAGGCGGCTACATTGAATAGATGTCAAATTTACTACATAATCAAAATACCTAAATTGATTTTTTTCATTAAAAGTTTTAAGATTACAATGTTGTGTTGTTTTCGTTAGGGCGACAAATTTATCGTTCCACCATATATATATGTATATATATATATATATATATATATATATATATATATATATATATATATATATATATATATATATATATAGTCAAACACATCTGATTGAACACGACAGAGTTATTCTTTTTACCGATCTTTATGGATAACTGTTCAATTTGCCGAGCGGTCTTTTTAATTTCAATAGGCATATAATACAGAATGGCGCCCAAAAGTTGTTGTTCGGTCATCTTCTTCTCAAGCGCTTTCTATCGGTACATCCGATTATCATCAGGAGAGATTGTTGTTGCTTCCGTTTTCTTTTATTTTGAGGCTTGGTGTATTTATAATTATTAGCTACTATTATTTTCTCTACCGCTCTCCCTCGACTCAGGACTGCACCATAATAAACAAAGTCTCTGACAGTATAGACACGGCACTGTCCCTCGACACCAGCGCACAAATACATGTATTTGGTGACTTTAATGTCCACCACAAAAACTGGCTTGGATTCTCTACTTACACAGATGCAGCGGGTAGCACAACTCATAGCTTCACTATATCTCACTCCCTATCACAAATTGTTACGTTTCCAACCCGTTTCCCTGACCAGGAAGAACAACACGCATCACTTTTAGATCTGTTTTTGACCACAGTTCCCGATGACTGCATAACGAAGGCTCACAGCCCACTCGGGAACGCTGATCATGCGGTGATAATGGTTGAAATCGCCCTAAACTCTAGACCCAAAAATGAAGAGCCAGTGCTCAAAACAACGAGATATTATAAAAAGGCTGACTGGGAAGCCATCAGGGAACTAATTATAGATGTCCCATGGAGAAATATTTTTTCTCTCCCTGCTGAACAATGTGCAAACGAGACCACTGACTGGTTCAAAACTGCAATCGAAGCGCATGTTCCCATGCGGAAATTTGATAGTAAGCCCTACTCTCCCCAATGGTTTACGTCGACTTGTGCGACTGCCATTGCTCAAAAGCAGCATGCATACCGTAGGTTTAACCGACATAAGTCCAGTTCAAACAGACTGAAGTATATAGAAGCTAGAAATAACGTTAAGAAAGAAATAGCGACAGCTAAGAGAGAATTTACGGAAACCACTAAAAAGCGCATCGAAGCACAAAAACTAGGAACTCGAGACTTCTGGAAAATCTACAACAGTGTAGTAAATAATGGGCAATCAACAATTCCCCCATTAACCAACAATCACGAGGTTGTCTCCTCAGCAACCGACAAGGCTAACATGCTTGCCAGTCGGTTTGCCTCAAACTCCACACTGGACCCTTCCAACCACCCCCTACCTGACTTTCCTATGCGGACAAACGCCACGCTAGACGATCTGAAAACCACCCCTGCTCAGGTGCATGCTATCATAAAAACCTTGACACTTCAAAAGCATGTGGACCCGATCTTATCCCAGCTGTGCTGTTAAAAAAGTGCTCAGCCGAAGTAGCTCCAGTTCTCTCCAAACTCTACAACAAATGCCTTAATGAAGCTTGCTTTCCGGGCTGTTGGAAAACTCGCCCCATTAGCCTCCTCCCACTTTTTGCCAAAATATTTGAGACCTTAATTAACCATGCTCTAGTCCATCATCTTACAGATGCTAAACTTCTGACTGACAAACAATATGGATTTAGACAAGCCCGTTCCATAGCAGACATCCTAACTGTGATCTCTGAATGTATATATCCTTCACTGGACAAAGCGGGGGAGGGCAGAGCGGTAGCTCTAGATATATCTAAGGTTTTTGACAGGGTATGGCATGAGGGTCTCCTCAGGAAAATTAGATCATACGGCATCACTGGTAGAATACTTAACATAATTAAATCCTTCTAAGATAAGAGAAAAATCCAGGTTGTCCTCGACGGTCGTACATCTAAATAATATGATATAAATGCGGGGGTGGCCAAGGGTTCTATCCTTGGACCTCTATTGTTCCTGATATTCATGAATGACCTCCCCGACAAAATTGCCTCTGAGATGGTTATATATGCTGATGACACTACACTCTATGGCAGGCAGGACGGGAAGACGAATGAACACATTTCTAAAGAAATGGCAGAAACACTAGAGGATGACCTCCAATCTGTGATGGAATGGGGACAAAAGTGGTTGGTCGCGTTCAATGCTGCCAAGACTAAATTAGTTTCATTCAATAATTACAAGAAACCCTCTCTACCACCTATAGCAATGGCCAACGACTCTTTATCTGAGAGTACATCTTTCAAACTCCTTGGCCTAACGTTCACAGGAAACATGAGTTAGAATAATTACATTGAAGGCATTGCCAGGGCCGCTGCAAGAAAGGTGGGCTCTCTCTACCGTGCCAGAAAACTACTAACACCCGAAAGTATCCTGTACCTCTATTAGGCCACCATTCGCCCATGTACGGAGTATTGCTGTCACATCTGGGCTGGTGCATCTGCTACTAGTCTCTCGCTCCTTGAAAGGTTCAAAAGAGAGTCGCAAACCTAATAGGCCCTGAACTGGCATCTAAGCTTCAGCCTCTGTCCCATCGACGAAATGTTGCATCCCTCTGCCTTTTCTACAAGTATTTTAGTGGTGAATGCTCTGACGAACTGCAATCACTTGTGCCCCCACGACGTGAGCACCCTCGACAAACCCGACAGGCTGCTAAATCCCACCCCACACTGTAGAGATCCCTAGATGTAAAATATCTTTTTACTCCAATAGTTTCTTCCCCAGAACCGCTAGACTCTGGAATTCCATTCCAGGTCCCTGCTTCCCCAACAGTACTGACGTGCAGAAGTTCAAGTGTAACGTGAACCGACATCTTGCTGCCTAAATCCCTACATAGTACCCCAGTAGTTGTTGCCCCTGATAGTAGCCCCCTACATCAAAGTGGCAATTTGCCTTGTTTGGGGTGAAAATGTATATATATATATATATATATATATATATATATATATATATATATATATATAAATACACCAGAGCCATGAAAACCAACAAATCGGAAGTCCAAGACTTGAGTTTCGCCCTCATTTGGGTTTCTCAGTTAAACACATCTGAACCCGTGATTCGAAATCCGAGTCTTTTGAATACGAGGCAAGTACTCTGCCACTTGAGCAACCGCGCCACACACAAGAAAGTCTATTAGCTAGCACGGATCAAGCAAACTACGGCGAAATCCGATTATGGAATGTACCTACTTCGTCTCAAACAAGAGGTTGGTTCATCCCTCACATTCTGAAAATTCTATTATCAATTTGCTTACTAATATTAGCTTGTTGGATGACATCGAGCTAGCGAGTGTAAAAGTCCTAGTTGTGGGACATTGGCTTGGGGGTCTCAGTCGTTAGATGACCACACCCTTTGTTTGAGACGAAGTAGATATATTCCATAGTTGGATTTCGCCGCGGTTTGCTTGATCTGTGTTAGCTATAAGATCACGTTAGAGGCGTGAATGACGTTAGAGAGCACGCTCGAGAAGACAATCACGTGGGTGCCCAACACGATCGTTTGCCAGGGGAGAGTTACTTGATGTGTCCGTTTCGAGAACGCCCAGCTCTGGTCATAACAATGAAGAATTAAATGTCGTTGTAACAAAGCAAAAGAAAGGTGAAGTTCTTTTCTATTTTTTTGCTTACTTTGCGACTGAGTCTACCACGTCTTGGTTCCTGAACAACATTACATCAGTTGGAATATATAAGATAGCGGTGCATCAGGTAGAATGCCCCATCCCTAGCTCGAACAAAATGATAAGAAACCTGAGAGAGAGAGAGAGAGAGAGAGAGAGAGAGAGAAAGAGAGAGAGGGGGGGTTAGTATTGTGACGGCAACCTTCTGTCTAATGACTAAGGCTGTGACACCAGCATATTCTTTTCATTCGTTTGACTCTCGAGTATATATCCGACACACTTAGACACAGTTAATCAACCGAGAACCACATCAGTCTATATAAAAACATATAAGATATTAACGGATATATACTGAAGAGTCAAAACAATGAAAAGAATATGCTGTTGTCACAGCCCTACTACTAAGTTATCAATCTAGAATTATTATATATAGAATATATTATATATATTATTATATATAGTATATATATTATATATTATATATATATATATGTATTCTATATACATACATATATATATATATATATATATATATATATATATATATGATTAGTTCATGGTGTTCAACTCATAAGGACCATAAATCCACCCTGGTATACTCTGCTTTCAATGTCTTTCTCGCATGTATGATACGAGGCCAACTCTTTCAATAAAGCAAGCCGCGTGACTGATAAGTAGGGATGTGACAACAGCATATTCTTTTCGTTCTTTTGAATCTTGAGTATATACCCGACACACAGTTAATCAACCGAGAACCACACCAGTCTATATAAAAACTTATAAGATATTAACGGATATATACCCAAGAGTCAAAAAAAAAAAATGAAAAGAATATGCTGTTGTCACAGCCCTACTACTAAGTTATCAATCTAGAATTATTTTGTATTTTCGCGACTCATCCGTGTTGCTAGACATCGCAAATGCATAGACGTTGATTACAACTACACTTCCTGGAATAAGGACAAAAATTAATTCATGCCGTTTGTAAGATTAAACCTTCACTTAACATTAATGCACCGATTTCTGCATGAACAGGTAATAAGAAATTCACAAAAAAAAGTTACGTTTTGTCACCATAAATTTTAAGTAAGACACAGTCAATCAACCGAGACCCACATCAGTCTATATAAAAACATACAAGATATTAACGGATATACACTCAAGAGTCAAAACAATGAAAATAATATGCTGTTGTCACATCCCGACACAATGGCACTCTGCATCCAATCTGGTGCACTGCAGCATCTGCTGTGATTATACAGTTCGAAGCTGGAATTGACTCTCCGGATACAGGGCTGGACGGGTGATAAAGAGACCTAGGTTTGCCCAGTTACCAGGGTCACCGTCTCGGCGTTACAAAATCCGACGGAAAGGCAGTCGAAGCCAGCGTAGCTGCAGGAGTTGCCAGGAAGGTGTTCTAGTGCTTCACCATCCGCACTATTGGGACATCAAACGAGATTTTTTGTTGGTTGGTTGTTTTTGTTTTACGGCATATCAACCCTTTTTCAGGTTATTTAATGCCGAATCCGGTGATTTTGAAGAAGTTTTTAATAGAATATATATATATTTTTTCAAGTCAATTTCTATTTAACCCATAGTTGAGACCCTTACAGGTGCCACCACTCCGGATCAGAGTGGACCTGTGAGCAATGGCAATTAAAGGGTGGCTCCACACTCCCCAAAGCCTGCAAGCTGGGTCCTCACCATCAGATATAGTTTAAGGTCATATCCAGGACCATTTTTTGTTGGGAGTTACTCCTTTTGTCTTTGTCTTTCTCAAGGCATCCACAATATTATTATTATAGCTACTAGCGGGACCTGTAGAAATTCCACGGTGGCGTCTTTTATAAGTAATATATGGCTGCTCGGCATTCTATGGACGTTCAGCGTGAATGGAAACGAAACAATATTTTGTCTCTTTTTGACCTTGACCTTGTCACTTTCTTTCTATTTCTTGACCTTGTTACTCGCTCTCTTTTGACCATGTCACTCTCTTTCTCTTGATCATGTCACTTTTCTCTCTCTTGAGACCATATCTATCTCTCTCTCTCTCTACCATGTCGCTCTCTCTCTACCATGTCGCTCTCTCTCTCTCTACCATGTCGCTCTCTCTCTCTCTCTACCATGTCGCTCTCTCTCTCTCCCTACCATGTCGCTCTCTCTTTCTCTCTCTCTTGAGACCATGTCGGTCTCTCTCTTTCTCTCTCTCTTGAGACCATGTCGGTCTCTCTCTTTCTCTCTCTCTTGAGACCATGTCGGTCTCTCTCTTTCTCTCTCTCTTGAGACCATGTCGGTCTCTCTCTTTCTCATATTGCTCTCTCTCTCTTTCTCTCTCTTTCTCTCTCTCTCTCTCTCTTTCTCTCTCTCTCTCTCTCTACCATGTCGCTGTTTAACCTTTCGTATATATCTCTCGGTAACTCAGACGGTAACGATTCTGGAGGGATAAATAATGACTAAGGCTGGCGTGCTAAACATTTTGGTTTCGATTCTAGCAAGACATATTATTTTTTATAACTTTTAAAATTATTACTAGACTAGCAGGATCTGTAGAAATTCCACAACGGCATCTTTCATATGAAATATATTTCTGCTGGGTATTCTGTGGACGTTCGGCATGAATGGAAATCCCGCAATATTATTGTAGCCCTTTTGTTAAAACTGTAAAAGTATTTTATCTAATTGATCTAATTAATGTAGTGCCAGAATATATCTGGTTATTACGGTTTATTTCCAATATCCTTATAGGAGTCTGTGACATGTTTCTCATTGTATGGATGCCCGGCGTGAACGGAAATCTCAGTATATCATTATACCATCATTTAGACAGAACAGATACTATCCTTGGATCCTAGCCAAAAGACCAAGTAGGTATATTTTAGTTTCATGTACGGCACCAAAACGATATAACTTAATTTATATTTACATTGCATCTTTGGTGATCGGGAGATTCTATTTATTAAAAAGGAGGAGAAAAGGTGATAACTAGGGCTGTGACAACAGCATATTTTTTTTCATTGTTTTGACCCTTGAGTATATATCCGTTAATATCTTATATAGACGGATACCTTATATAGACTGATATCTTATATAGACGTTAATATCTTATATAGACGTTAATATCTTATATAGACGGATGTGGTTCTCGGTTAATTAACTGTGTCTAACTGTGTCGGATATATACTCGAGAGTCAAAACAATGAAAAGAATATGCTCTAGTGATGACATATTACGAACATTAATTTGGCGTATCTATATACTAATTTAATATTTGTAGTATCTTATCATCTTCTATCCTCTTTTTTTAATAAATAGGATCTCCCGATCGAATAATTTATAATCTGGAAACCGTGACACACATACGTACGTTAAAGGTACTTCTGTGTTAATATAATATTACTTTTTAAAATTAAATTTTCACCCCAAACAAGGCACAGTGCCACTTTGAAGTAGGGGGCTACTATCGGGGGACATAATTTGCATGGGCATTATGAAGGGAGATGAGTAGCAAGATGTTTGTTCACATTACACTTGAACTTCTGCATATCAGTACATTTGGGAGAGCAGTATCCCGGAAGGGAGTTCCAAAGAGTTGCAGTTCTGGGGAAGAAACTATTGGAGTAAAAGGCTTTCTTACACCTAGGGATCTCTACTGTAAAGGGGTGGGACTTAGTTGCTTGTCGGGTTTGTCGGGGGTAGTCACGTCGAGGAGGTACAAGTGCTTGTAGTTCGTCAGAGAATTCCCCATTAAAAATTTGTAGAACAGGCAGAGGGATGCAACATCTCGTCCATGGGACAGAGGCTGAAGCCTAGATGACAGTTCAGGACCTATTAGGTTGGCGACTCTCTTTTGAACCCTGTCCAGGAGTATGAGACAAGCAGCAGATGCACCATCCCAAATGTGACAACAGTACTTCATATTTGGACGAATGGTGGCTTTATAGAGGTGCAGGATACTTTCAGGCGTAAGTAATTTTCTAGCACGGTAGAAAGAGCCCACCTTCTTTGCAGCCGCATTGGCAATGCTCTCAATGTATATATTCCAGTTCATGTTCCCTGTAAACGTTCGGTCGAGGAGTTTAAAGGAAGTACTTTCAGGTAATATGTTCTAGGCCATTGCCATTGGTGGTAAAGAAGGTTTCTTGTAATTAGTAAAGGAAACAAGCTTAGTCTTGTCAGCATTGAATGTGCCCATCTATTTTTGTCCCCATTCCACTACAGATTGAAGGTCATCCTCTAGTGTTCCTGCCATTTCCTTAGATATGTATTCATTTGTTTTCCCCTCGTGCCTGTTATAGAGAGTGGTGTCATCAGCGAATATACCCATCTCCGAAACAATTTTATCAGGGAGGTCATTTATGAAATACTACTGTTCTCATCTTCAGTGTGTAGTGACCAGCTAAATTAAACCACTTGTCACGTAATCAGAAAAATATATTCGGCCGGAATTTATTCATTTCAGGAACAATTTAACTTTGTCACCGTTCGTCCACACAGTTCTCTGAGACGGCATAATCGCTGAATCTTCACTTCAATGTTAAAGGTACTATGGTATTAATGCATATACTTATTTATAGATGCCAATACCCAGAATCTGAATTCATAACTGTTAAAGGTAAATATCAACTATTTAGCACTAACACCGATGATGGTTGCCCAATTTTATCGACTAGTCTGTTGCATGTCGTTTAATATTTTGCACTTTTATCGTTTTGGGACTTAACCGACTCAATATAATCAAATTAAACTCAATCTCTGTAGAAGTTAAAATAGTTGAGAATACCAAACCAGTAAACTCTGATTTTTCTGTGTCTCCATTTTTTTTGTAATTATTAGCAAAGTTACAGAAAATCCGTCAAAAATAAAATAAAAAAAGATGGCCAATCAAAATAGGAATAAAATGGAGAAAACGAAACGAAAAAAAAAAAAAAGACGCAAGCAGTAATAGTTTTCGACTCGAGCTGTTTTTCCCCACGAAACGTTAATATTAAACAAAGAGTGACCTTTCGTTGGCGACGAGAGGAGCAGACATCGGGGTTGTGTGTGTAAGATGGCCAGCCTGAGTAAATTGAGGCAAAGCAGACAACTTATAAGAGAGAGGGAAGGAGGAGGGAAAAATAACATATTCAAATTTTTGTTTGCGTCGCCTCTTTGCAAATTGCCGTCCCGACTTGGTGATAATACAAAAAAAAAAAAATATATATATATATTATCGAAGGGAAAATGGCGCAAGTTTCGGTGACAAAAAAAAAAAAATGGAACGAAATGTGTCACACAAAACAAGTCATTCAATTTGGCGGGCTTGTTTCGATGGGACAAAATGGCGACGTTTCGTGTTCACGAGGGAATAACGCGTTGCAGAACTTTAACACTGACCTGTTGTTTTCTAACTCGAGTGGTACTTTCAAAGTTTTCTTTATTGTGGACGCTTTAATGTTTTTAAATTGAAAAATAAACAACTGAAAAGAAATTTGATTGAAATGATAAAATACAGCAGTAGTAGCAGTAGTAATAACGTCTTAGTTGTAGTAAAAGAAAAAGAAGCAATAGTAATATTTGCAACTATGAAGATTTCGTATTTATCCGAAATCGAAACTGTAATATTTCCTTTGTATTTTGTAATATTTTCTATCTGCCCCCACAAAGACGAAATTATATCACTTATATTAACTGTCCTATTGTGCGTCTAATTCTAATAGAGATTTAGTACCTGTCTGTCTGAAGCCGAAATTTTAATATTATGTCTATTAATAATGGGGATTTGTTATCTGTCTGTTTGAAGCTGGATATTTAATATTACTTCTATTAATAATGGAGATTCGGTATCTTTCTGTTTGAAGCTGGACACTTAATATTCTATTACTAATGGAGATTTGGTATCTGTCTGTTTGAAGCTGGACACTTAATATTCTATTACTAATGGAAATTTTGTATCTGTCTGTTTTAAGTTGGGCATTTAATATTCTATTACTAGTGGAGATTTTGTATCTGTCTGTTTTAAACTGGACATTTAATATTCTATCAATAATGGAGATTTAGTGTCTGTCTGTTTGAAGCTGGACATTTAATATTCTATTAATAATGGAGATTTGATATCTGTCTGTTTTAAGCTGGATATTTAATATTCTATCAATAATGGAGATTTAGTGTCTGTCTGTTTGAAGCTGGACATTTAATATTCTATCAATAATGGAGATTTAGTGTCTGTCTGTTTGAAGCTGGACATTTAATATTCTATTAATAATGGAGATTTGATATCTGTCTGTTTTAAGCTGGATATTTAATATTACTTCTATTTATTATGGAGATTTGGTATCTGCGTGCAACGGAAACTTTAATTTTACTTAATATTTATTGATAGATATTTGATATTTGTCTGTTGGCAGCAGAATCTTTAATATTACGTCAATTTAACGGAGATTTACTACCTGTCTGTTTGAAGCTGAAACTTTTAAATTACGTCTATTACAAATGGAGATTTGGTATCTGATATATATATATATAGGGTGACCCCCAGAAAACGGGTGCCAACTCTAATTAGGCCCCGTTTCTTAGTGTTTTGTCCGAATGAAATGAAACTTTGGTCATAACTAGTTTATTATATTCAAAACATCACACCAAAACACTAGGGTCTTTGGCCTTTTTTTTCCGTTGACTGTAAAATGCTCAGAAAAACAATTGAATGTCCTCTGTTTTTTTTTGGGGGGGGGGGAGGGGGTCACCCTGTATATATGTTGCTAAACTTTTGCGCATCAAAATCGGGCAAAAGTTATTGCTGTTGAGTGCTTTATGACAAATTAATATTAAAATACAGATTAATTTGGGCTCATTTCCGCATTAAATATCAATATCTATTAGTCCTTTATTGTTCATAAAAACTAGTTCGCTGCACTTTGTTATCACAAACGTCCATACAAAATTTAAGCCAGATTTGAAAAAAAAAATTAGAACAAAGATGTGAGAGTATATTATTTTTTATTCAACCCAAATAAGGCAAGTGACACTTTGAAGTATGGGCTACTATCGGGGACAATTTGCGGGGGCATTATGAAGGGAGATGAGTAGCAAGATGTTTGTTCACATTACACTTGAACTTCTGCATGTCAGTACAATTAGGAAAGCAGTATCCCGGAAGGGAGTTCCAAAGACTAGCAGTTCTGAGGAAGAAACTATTGGAGTAAAAGGATTTCTTATACCTAGGGATCTCTACTGTAAAGGGGTGGGACTTAGTTGCTTGTCGGGTTTGTCGGGAGTAGTCACGTCGAGGAGGTACAAGTGCTCGCAGTTCGTCAGAGCAGCCACCATTAAAGTATTTGTAGAACAGGCAGAGGGATGCAATATTTCGTCGATGGGACAGAGGCTGAAGCTTAGATGACAGTTCAGGACCTATCAGGTTGGTGACTTTCCTTTGAACCCTGTCCAGGAGTGAGAGACAAGCAGCAGATGAACCAGCCAAAATGTGACAGCAATACTCCATACATGGGCGAATGGTGGCCTTATAGAGGTACAGGATACTTTCAGGCGTAAGTAATTTTCTGGCACGGTAGAGAGAACCTACCTTCTTTGTAGCAGCCTTGGCAATGCTCTCAATGTATATATTCCAGTTCATGTTCCCTGTAAACGTTCGGCCGAGGAGTTTAAAGGAAGTACTTTCAGGTAATATGTTCTAGGCCATTGCCATTGGTGGTAAAGAAGGTTTCTTGTAGTTATTGAAGAAAACAAGCTTAGTCTTGTCTGCACTGAATCTGACCATCCATTTTCGTCCCCATTCCACTACAGATTGAAGGTCATCCTATAGTGTTTCTGCCATTTCCTTAGATATGTGTTCATTTGTTTTCCCTGTTATAGAGGGTGGTGTCATCGGCAAATGTACCCATCTCCGAAACAATTTTATTTATATGTGTGTATGTATATGTGTATATATATATATGTATATGTGTGTGTAGATATACATGTATATATATATGTGTGTTTGTATATATGTCTATATATGTGTGTATATGCATATATATATGTGTGTATATATATGCATATATATATGTGTATATATATATGCATATATATATGTGTATATATATATGTGTATGTATATATATATCTATGTGCATGTAATATGTATATATGTGTGTGTATATGTATATATATGCATATATATGTGTGTATGTATATATGTGTGTGTATATGTATATATATGCATATATATGTGTGTATGTATATATGTATATATGTGTGTGTCTATGTATATATGAATATATATATATGTATGTATATATATGTGTGTGTGTTTGTATATATATGCATATATATTTGTCTGTATGTATATGTATGTGTATATATAAATGCATATGGGTGTGCGTACATATATGTGTATATATATGTATATACATATGTGTGTTTTTATATATATGTATATACATATGTGGGTTTTTATATATATGTATATACATATGTGTGTTTTTATATATATGTATATATGTGTGTGTTTTTATATATATACATATGTGTGTATATATATATGTATATATATGTGTGTGTATATGTATATATATATGTGTGTGTGTATATATATGTATATATGCGTATATATGTGTGTGTGTATATATATATGTGCGTGTATATGATATATGTGGTGTGTGTGTATATATATGCATGTGTGTATATCTGTATATATATATGTGTGTATATATATACATGTATGCATGCATATGTGTGTGTGTATGTATATGGATATATATATAAGCTTGTGTATATACAGTAGCGTTCAAAAGTTAACGAACGGTCGATCATTTTTTTTAATGACTTCTAACTGTATCTATGAAAGGGGGAAAAAATTATGTTGAATTTTCCAATGTTTAATAATGATAGTAAAAGACTTTTTTTTTTGACTTTTGATTTGGAATATATATTAGTGTGTTACATATAAATAAATTTAATTAAATTACAGGCGTCCAAAATTAAGGAACGGTGGAAATTATTAATGAACAAATAAAGAACCCTTTCAGTATTTAGTGAAAAATCCCTTGTTTCTAATCACACTATTGCATCATTTATTGCTAGTCAGGACTAATCGTTCACATGTTATAGGTGAGATATTATTCCAAGATTCTTTTATCCATTCCAAGAAATCATCAAGATTTTTTTTCTGTGATCCTATCACCAATAATTTTCCAAACATTTTCAATTGGATTCAGGTCGAGGCTCTGAGCTAGCCAATCCATAACGCAAATATTGGATCTATTTAGCTCTTCTAAAACTAGTGTTGCTTTATGGCACGGTGCATTGTCTAGCATAAAGATATCAGAATCAGAAAGATTAGGAACCACATGTTCTCTAATCAATTCTCTGTACATTCGGGCATTAATTTTTCCATGAATCCTCACAAGAGAGCCAGTTCCTTTTGAAGATATCATGCTCCATACCATTATACTGCTTCCTCCAAATTTTACTGTACATTAACGCCTTACTCCATTTTTTCTTCTGGCATGTGGTTTTTTCTCTGATCCAAAAAGATTGAACTTAGATTCATCCCTAAAATGAACCTTTTCCTATTTTTTTCTTCCCAAAACAAATGTTTTGTCGGCTATTAACAATCTGGCCTTTTTATTTTTAATAGAAATTAAAGTCTTTGAGCATGGACTTCTTGAAAATAATCCAACTTCGTTTGAGATCGTTTGTCGGGAATCTTTTGTACAGTTTCGGATGTAAAACCCGGGATATCGAAACCGCACTTTTAAAACGATCAGAACGAGAGGATCGAGTGGTTTCTATTCTCTCTCTTAGTTGTTATTCGGCGTCGGCCCGATTTTTCTTTTCGGTCAATGGTAAACCTTTTTTTTTCTATTTCCAATAACCCAGAAAAGCAACGCTTTTAGACTGTTTCAATATTTTAGCAATCTCCCCTATGGCCTTTTTTCATCATAATGGTCACAAATAAGCTGTTTTTCTTGTATAGATAGCTTTTTTCGCATATTCGGAGTGAACATTTTGTTGTTATCAAAATGGTTAAAATCTGTATTAATTTTCCACGTTCCCTAACTTTTGGATGACTGTAATTTAATTAAATTTGTTTATATGTAAAAAAAAGTAATATGTATTCAAAATCAAAAATACAAAAAAAAAAAAATATTTGTTATTTAACTACCATTATTAAGCATTGGAAAATTCACCAAAAATGTTATTTTTTTCCTTTTTCATAGTTAAAGTTAGAAGCCATTAAAAAAATTATCGACCATTCCTCAACTTTTGTACGCTACTGTATGTATATATGTGTGTGTGTATACGTATGTATACATATATATATATATGTATATATATATATGTATATATAAGTGTGTGTATATATATGTATGTATATGTATGTATATGTGTGAATATATATGTGCATATATACGTATAGTGTATATGTGCTTATGTATGTACATGTATATGTGCTTATGTATATATATATATATATATATATATATATATATATATATAGCGATATGGTATGTATATATGTAAGAGTGAAGACTGCGCTTTTGATCATTTCTCTCCGCCTCCGCGCTTCTCTCCTCCCCCAAATACAATCTATTCTCTTCATCAACATTATCTTTAAAAGGTGAAAATAAAAGCGTCCCCTGCCCTCAAAGTGGCCCCGATCAGGTTGCTTTACATATGTATTTAAACCCGACGCCCTTCGCCATTCAGTCTTAACTTGCCATTGAAATCGGAGACGATCACACATTGACGTGAGCAAAACCAATGCCTAATGCCTAGCGAGACCAATGACTTGCTTTCATATACAATCACCGTGTCCGGGTTTGAACACACACAAAAAATAGATACATAAGGAAAGAGTTTCATTTCCTACTGGGCACCATCTGAGATTATCTTTCGTCTCTCTGTTCAAATTTTTGTCAAGATTCGTCCCGCAAAATAAAACCCTGTACGATTATCTCTACTAATATATTAAAGGGACTTTGTCTTTGCGTATGTATGCGTGTGTATGTGTGTGTATGTGTGCATGTATGTATGTGTACGTGTGTATGTGTATGTCTGTGTGTGTATGTGTGTGTATGTGTGTATGTGTGTTTATGTGTGTTTGTGTCTGTGTATGTATGTGTACGTGTGTATGTGTATGTCTGTGTGTGTATGTGTATGTGTGCGTATGTGTGTGTCTGTGTATGTATCTCTGTGTGTGTATGTATATGTTTGTGTATTTATGTATGTGTGTGTATGTGTATGTCTGCGCGTGTGTGTGTCTCTGTGTATATCTGTTTGTGTGTATATGTATGTGTTTATGCGCGTCTGTGTGTGTGTATGCGCGTGTGTGTATGTCTGTGTGTGTGTTGTGTGTATATGTGTGTGTTTGTAAGTTCGTTCTCTATGAACGCGAAAACGGCTTAACTGATTTTAATGAAATTTCATACGAAGGTACTTGCAGCGTTGTTTAATAAGTTTGCATCGGAATGACTTCGATAAATATCGATAACCGATAATCGAATTCATCCGATGAAACAATGAACAGGCGATTTTTTTTTCTCCTGACATCTTAAATTGCCTAACATCACAAATGCATTTCAGTCGATCACATATTGACGTGAGTAAAACCAGTGTCTAATGCACAGCGACACCAATGATTTGCTTTTACTTAAATCTTTTTGTCCGGGTTCACACTACGCGTACTAAACACACACACACACACACACATACGCACACGCACACGCACACACACACACACACACAATATATATATATATATATATATATAAATTTTGTTGAAAATTCAAAGACTCACGTTTTCTTTTTTATAACCTTCGTTTATTTTATAAACAATAAAATAAGAAAACGCGAGTCTTTGAATTTTCAACAAAATTTTGCACTGTATATGCTCTGCACCTATTAATAGGTACATTGAGCTAAACTCAAAATCAACGGTGACTGGTTTTTAAAATAACAATTTGGACCCGTTAAACGAAAACGGTATACCTTGAAATTAACGATAGTTCAAAAACAAACTTGAATTGTTTGAAGAGATCAGCAGGATGATATTATTGGCCTGTCGATTCAAACAATTTGTAATGATTTAAGTAAAAAAAAACTCCCGCGGTTGAAATAAACACACACACACACACACACACACACACACGCATATATATATATATATATATATATATATATATATATATATACTAGCAGGCGGTCTGGCATTGCCCGGTCGTCAAGTACGCTTAAATATGATATTTTAATTAATGCAGATTTCCTATTTATTATTCTATTATATTGAACGCAATATATGGTAATGATCTAAAAAGTAAAAAAAAAAAAAAAAAATGACTCAATAGCTATTACGTTACGCATGCATATTCGTAATGTCGTTGTTTGACTTTCACCTGGGAAATTCCATCAAATTTTTTTTTTTACACGTTTGCACCGATATCTCCCGGCTAAAACCAAAATATAAAGTTTTGCATGGATTTGAATACTCTATATATTAAGTTTCATATCTGTAGACCTAAAAATTGACAGAGGAGTTTTGTAAGCAACATTTTTTAACCAAATATATATACGCATACATAAATATGTATAAAAAGAGGTTTGTCTTTACTATAACTTTTTTACGCAAATATTACAAAAGTATAAATCATGTAGAATATCTGCATGAATATAATTACACGTAATTGTTAACTAAAGATGATCATCCCATAAGAAAAACCGAAAATAACTTATAGTGAATTAATTAAAATGAATGTTTAAAAGAATATGCAAATTAGCTCGATCTTTTGCAGATGAATGCAATTCCACGAGCCATGTATAACAAACGTTGTATTTTCTTTTAAGTAATAGGAAAAAAGAGGTTTTAATATAAATATCAATACACACACACACTATATATATATATATATATATATATATATATATGCATATATATATATGCATATATATATATGCATATATATATATATATATATATATATATATATACATATATATAGTTTTTGCCCTCCTTGCAAACCCCTCTGACCTCATTCACTCTTCCACTCTTTCATCCCAAAATAGCGAACATTTCTGTAAAAGTCTGAGGACGCTACAGACGGCAAAAAAAAAAACAACAAAAAAAAACGGCCGAGTAGCCGAAACAATAATGTAACTTAACAGAAAGATACGGCAATAAGAAATAAAACGTATATATATATATATATATATATATATATATATATATATATATATATATATAAGCTGCAAATCCCACCCCCACACTGTAGAGATCCCTAGATGTAAAAGATCTTTCTACTCCGGTAGTTTCTTCCCCAGAACCGCTAGACTTTGGAATTCCATTCCAGGTCACTGCTTCCCCAACTGTACTGACATGCAGAAGTTCAAGTGCAACGTGAACCAACATCTTGCTGCCCAAATCCCTACATAGTACCCCAGTAGTTGTTTCCCCTGACAGTAGCCCCCTACACCAAAGTGGCAATGTGCCTTGTTTGGGGTGAAAATGTAATAATAAAAATATATATATATATATATATATATATATATATGTATGTATATATATATGTATATATATATATATATATATATATATATATATATATATATATATATATATATATATATATATATATATATATATATATATATATAAAAGAAGAATTTAAGATTGAACGGTTGAAAAGATTAGAAAAGTTCAAAATTGACTTTAATAAACATATCTATTTATTAAAATTAAATTGAAATGTTTTTTCTCAAATTTTCGAACAGCAACATATTTTTCTTCGGAAAATAGAGGCAGTTTTTTTTTTCATGTCGTGGTGGAGGTAACGCCCGATACGTACTCGCAGGTTGCAAATTGAGATTAAATGATGCGTAAACGTCAGGGAACAGTGTGGGGTGTTGGTCGTACGTATGTGTCTGAATAATAATAGGAAGTCCACTTTGTAAGAAGAATTGTATATTAAGAAGTGAAGATTTAAACGGTTGAAAAGAATAGACAAGTGCAAAAGTTTATTTATCAAGCATTATTCAGCCTCAGTTTCCAACCTCAAAGGATGTGCCAAGCTTTACCCCCACCACTGTCTCTATTTCCTGAAAACAAATATTTTATTATTCGAAAAAAAAAAAAAAAAAAAAAAAACTGAATTTTATTATATTAAATATTTTTCTCAAAACCAATTTTGCCCTTGTTGGTCTTTTCAAAAGGTTAATCTTTATATATATATATATATATATATATATATATATATATATATATATATATATATATATATATATATATATATTTATAACATGTCATTGTCTGTGTCTGTGTATTTACCAAACTACTCTGTCAATTTTCAGTCTACAGACTGGGAATTTGACATACGGGGTATTGAAAGTTGGAAAAATCTTTCCGGCTACAAATTTGTCTGTCAAGGGGTCAAATGTCAGCAATTTGACCTTTGAAAACTCTACCAAGCTCATTCCCCAATTTTGGGTTCAAACACTTGAAATTTTAGATGTAGGTTATTTTGACATGGATCAAACTCTTTGATTTGATTTGAGTCCAAAACAATAAATGTTAAGGGGTCAAAATTGGAGTCAGATTAAAAAAAAAAATAACCTTCGCGGTCTCTACCAAATTACTCTGCCAACGTTTGGTCTAAACATTTGAAATTTTACAAAGAGTGTATTCAGACACAAGGCAAGCTTTTTAATCGGTTTTTGGCTGAACATTTGGCTGCCAAGGTGTCAAAGTTCAAAAGATTTGACCTTTGCGGTCTCTAGCGAACTACTTAGCCAATTTTCTGGCTAAACATTTGAAATTTTACATAAAGTGTATTCAGACATGTAGCACCTTTTTAATCAGTTTAGAGGCGAAAATTTGGCTGCCATATGATCAAAGTATAAAGAGTTGACCTTTGCAGACTCTACCAAATTCCTCTGCCAATTTTGGGTCTAAGCACTTTAAATTTTAGGTGTAAGTTACCTGGACACAAAGCAAACTTTTTAATATATATGTATACACATACACATAAAGTTATGAAAAGTACATAGGGCCCTATAAATTTGATTTTTATTCATATTAAACTTTTTTTTCCATTTATTTAAAAAAGAAAATACAACTAAGTTATGTATTCATCTGCAAAAAATCTAGCTAATTTTCATATTATTTTAAAAATTCATTTTAATTAATTTACTATTAGTTTTTTCGGGGTTTTCATGGGATAATCATCATTAACGTGTACTTTTATCCATACAGATATTCTACATGATTTTATACTTGCGTAATATTTTCGTAAAAAAGCTTATAGTAAACACAAACCTCTTTCTATACATACTTATGTATGCGTATATATATTTGTTTAAAAAAAAATTTGCCTTCCAAACTCCTGTTTGTTTTTGGTCTACAGGCATGAAACGTAGTATATAGCGTATTCGATCCCATGCGGAACTTTATATTTGGGTTTTAGCCCGGGAAAATTAATGCGAAAATGTGAAAATTAAAAAAGAATTTGCCAGGTAAAAGGTCGATCGATGGCATTACGAATATGCATGCGTAACGTAATAGCTATTGGTTCAGGTTTTAATTTTTAGCCTTGCAGCAAACATGTCTTCATAGCTCAGGCATTAACGTCAAGGGAAAAAGTAAATCGTGAGCTAAACGTTTTGGTTTCGATTCTCGGTGGTGGTGTACGAGTCATTCTTTTTTAAACTTTGAAAACAATTACTATATATTGGGTCCAATATAGCAGAATAATAAATACTTAATTTGAGGGCCATAAGATATGCTTAAATATATTTTAATTCATGCAAAATTTTGTATATATAATATTACAGAGTCAATTCTCTATTGAATATTAAATATATATATATATATATATATATATATATATATATATATATATATATATATATATATATAGTAATTTATAAAATATATATGGCGACTAAGCTACACTGAATATTCTGCGCATAAGCCTGACGAATCCTACAGTGGATGAAACGCAGAATATTCAGTGTAGCTTAGTCGCCATGTATATTTTATAAATTACTAACTAGCTCTACCTACGTATTGAGCACTTTTGAAGTAAATACTTAAAGTTTACGCATAAATCTATACTTTCGTATATTAAATTTATGTGAGTAAATGAAGTAGTTATATATATATATATATATATATATATATATATATGCTCCTATAAATTTGTGTTTTTTTGTGAGTTTGATATTCATATTAAAAACCCTTTTTTCTATTTATTTAAAAAGAAAATACAACCTTGTTATATATGGGTCGTGGAATTGCATTCAACTGTAAACGTTCTAGCTAATTTGCATATTTTTTTTAAACATTCATTTTAATTAATTTCCTAGTAGTTTTTTTCAGTTTTCTTATGGGATGATCATCTCTAGTTAACTATTACGTGTAATTATATTCATGCAGATATTCTACATGATTTATACTTGCGTAATATTTGCGTAAAAAGATTATATTTATGCATGCGTATTTGTATTTGGTTAAAATGTTTGCCTCCTCCATCAGTTTTTGGTCTACAGACATGAAACTTAATATACAGGGTATTCAAACTCATCCGAGACTTTATATTTAAAAAATGAAATTTGCTAGGTGATGGTCGAATGACGGCATTACAAATCTGTATGTGTAACATAATAGCTATTGGTTCATATTTTAATATTTAGCCTTGCAGCAAAAATATTTTCATAGCTCAGGCATTAACGTCAAAGGAAAAAGTAATTCATAAGCTAAATGTTTTGGTTTTAATTCTTGGTGGTGCTGCACGAGTCATGTCTTTTTTAAAAAAACTTTTTAAATCATTACTATATATTGGGTTCAATATAATATAATAATAAATACGAAATCTGCGTTAATTAAAATATCATATTTAAGCGTATTTTACGACCGGGCAATGCCGGGCGGCCTGCTAGTATTGAAACAAAACTGATAAATTAACTTGTATAATTTTTAGAAGCTTCTAAAGTCTTAAGTTTGGTTCAATATCAATTATGATTATGATTATTAACTTATTACACATAACTGCGTATTTTTTTAGATTTAACTAAATAGATACATCAACATTTAAAATAAATAAATTAAATTAAATTAAGTAAACATGAACATATAAAGGGTCGTACGATAAAAGTGTCGTCCTAAACAAAACAACACTACAACTCTATTTGAAAACGTTTATTGAAAAATCAATTCAGGTAACTTGATTACGTAGTTGATATGACATCTACTCAATGTAGCTGCCTTCAGCCTGAATCATCGCCCCGAGTCCGGAACTGGGAGCATGCTAAATAGACATACACATAATATTTGGGACAAATATGGTAAAATAGTCCTAATTTTTATTAGCTCTAACAGAGCGCCTGGGGCACACCCAAGAGATATCGTGCAGTATAGACAAACAAAATCATATAGAAATCAATTAGTTATAACTTTTCAGAAAGTTTTATAAAAATCCAAGGCATCAATTTTTTTAATGAGCACAAAAGTGTCAATTTTAGCCATTTTAACCTGAAAGGCACTCCTAGTTTTCCAGGAAAACCCGTTCTTTTACTTTTTTTTTTACCCAGAGGAGGCCCCAAGAACTTAATAAAAATGGTTTCTAGGATTTTTAAATGGTAAGATGAGTGCGACCTGCTTAGGATCGTGAACATGTCGACACTAAGTTCGTGACACAAGCACGGTTATTTATAAGGTGCTCACAGATAGCAGATCCATTAATATTACTAGACTACCCATGACCCGTTGGGTCAGTATGTTATATTAGCTATGGAATTAATGTGTGAGCGTGACACTTGTTACGTAAAGAAAATAGTTTTTTGTGACATAACAGAAACATTTCTATGAAAGTATATTAAAATGTAAAAAGAATATAGATAGATTTCTATGAGTCGTTCTGTTTATTATAATTGATTATTTTTGAAAAAAAATTACCCCGATTGAATTATAAGTGGTTTGCCATACTTATAGGTAAATGTACACTGAACAGATACCATAACACTTAAAGTTAAATTCAAATTTTTATATATCTTTTAATTTAAACGCGACAAAAAAAAGTTGGGGCGCTGAAAACGTACACAGTAAAACAACACGTTTTATTGTCGCGTTGATTATTTATTTGTAACGCAAATTAAAAAAGACATATTTTCGGGATTATTTGTTTATGCTGGTAGTATAGAAGTAGATAATAATTTCTAAATAATAGCGTTAATATTTCGGTGCACAGGTCAAATTCTGCAAAAGTAGTGATTTACGCTGTTATGGGGTTATGTTTATGTACGCATGCGCAACCGGAAGTCGTAAACCAGATGTGGATAACAACACCCGTTACAAGGTCATTTGAGTTTTATAGTTATATAGATGTAGTACGTTAAAAGGTGAAAAATTTGCATGAGGAATCTTTGATAGAACGCGTTGTTTTAAACGAAAATGCAATCTCTGCGATGTCCGCCCAACGTAGTGCGCACGGTAACTACATTTAAATAAATAAATAATTAATAGAATTATTATGGTGGTGCGGAAAGAACATCTAGTTGAAAAAATAACGCATGGATTGGACACAAAATAACACAGACACACACACACACACACACACACACACACACATATATAGTCATAGTCATCCCCATACAGTACTGTTTCGCTGTTTCACAGCTCATCAGTGCGGCTAGACAAGCCAGGATGGAAACCCGATCGCACAAACGACAGTCGGAGCTTCTAACCGTTGCGCTATACGGTTGCTGTTATGCGGGCAATGAATAAACACCGTTTTGACATTGCCCAAAGTATGTAAGCTAAATTTGTTTACACAAAGAGCATCGCTTCATACGCTAATGGTAATTTGTATATCACTTCCCAAATGCTCAACCCAAGATAGGGAGCATTATAGTCATCCACATACAGTACTGTTTCGCTGTTTTACAGCTCATCAGTGCGGCTAGACAAGCAACTACCTCAAGTCAGGATCGAAACCCGATCGCTCAAACGACAGTCGGAGCTTCTAACCGTTGCGCTATGCGGGCAGTGAATTAACAATGTTTTGACATTGTCCAAAGTACCTACGAATACTTCATTTGATCACATAAATTAATATACGAAAATATTATGCAAAATATTAATAAATATATAAGCTAAAACAATATTCCAAATTACATCTAACTACACCTAGGTTAAAAATAAGTCTGCCTACTTAGATATGTAGTCTTCCCATGAAAACACGCACACAAAGGAAGGGGTGAACCTAAGGTCAACTGTACCTTTGTCCCGTAAGTGCCTGTCCATTGGCTGATTAGGATGGGCACTGTGGAAACTAGAAAGCTGATTGGCTAACTAAAAATCCAATAGCATTTGCGCATATAAAAACGCGCGGCAACCACAACTCTTCGCATAAGCCTGACGAATTCTTACGAGAATGAAACGCGGAATATTCTGTGTAACTTAACTGCCATATATATCTTTATAGCTCACTACACACACACACACACACACACACTCACACACACACACATATATATATATATATATATATATATATATATATATATATATATATATATATATATATACTAGCATTTCAGCCCGGCGTTGCCCAGGTGTTTGGATGTGTATGTTGAGCAAAAAAAAAAAAAAAAAAAGTGGTAGTAGGAAGATAAGCTCGAAACCGTACCGCAAAGGAGGAAAAGAACGGGGTAAAACCTAACATTTATGCTGTTACGAACACCGCCAAACCGGAAGCGACATTTTAAAAAATTAAGGCTAGACAATCTAAAAGAGAGGATAACTTTCAAAAATATCAGCGAAAAAAGTGCCCCCCCTGTAGAAAAGTGCCTAGTTTAAGGGGAAGATATTAATGTTTTTAGCCAATTTTTCGATATTTGTCGTATGAAAGGTCGAAATTTAAAACGATACTGATCTTGGTAAAATCCGTCGCCTTTATTGAAAGTTTAAGGCAGACATGCAAACATACATACATACATACATACATTTATATATTGGTAACTAAAAATTTTCGACCCAAACTGATGAAAAAACTTGATCTATCTCTGAATACCATTTATGTAAAATTTCAAATTTTAGACCAGAAATTGTCTGAGTAATTTGGAAGAGACCGCAGAGGTCAATGTTTTTTTAAAATTTGACTCCTATTATGGCCCCTTAAAATTTATTGTTTTGGGCTAAAATCAGGTTATTAAGTTAGATCCATGTTCAAGAAACCTATATCTAAAATTTCAAGTGCGTAGACCCAAAATTGTCGGAGGAGTTTGGTAGAGTTCTCAAAGGTCAAATCGTTGAACTTTGACCCCTTAATCGCCAAATTTTTGGCTCAAAACCAATCACATCGATTCTCCCAAACTCAGTACTCTGTATATCAAATTTCGAGTATGTAGACTAAAAATCGACAGAGTTATTGCGTAGGGAAATGTACACAGACACACACTCACAGACACGTCCACTTATATATATATATATATATATATATATATATATATATATATATATATATATACGTTTATTTTTTATTACCGTATCTTTCTGTTAAGTTACATTATTGTTTCAGCTACTCAGCCGTTTTTTTGGCCGTCTGTAGCTTCATCAGACTTTTACCTTACCTACTTAGATATGTAGTCTTCCCATGAAAACACACACACAAAGGAAGGGGTGAACCTAAGGTCAACTGTACCTTTGTCCCGTAAGTGTCTGTCCATTGCTCTAAAGCGTTGCAGGTGTATAATGTACACTTATAGCAAGTGTTTAATTCCATCAAAGTAATTCGTCAGACTAACAATTAACCTGGTCAATTCTTTTAATATAAAACAACGAACGTTTGTGTAGCTCACTTGCTATAAGTATGTAATTTTATACTATTACATATACACACAGGCAAGTTTATATATTTGCAGAATATTATGGTCTGTTCTTACAACGAAAACTGTATTTTACGCGAACAAAAGTTTAAGGTCCATTTTTATTAGAAACAACGTAAAAATGCTTTATTAGTTTGGGTTGTTTTAACACTAAAATCGTGGGGTTTAGATTGAATAATAAAAACTATGAAATGCATTTTTTTTATTTTACTTACTAAACTCCTTTATTAAATTCGATGAAAGATCGACTTTTATAAAAAAAAAAATAGAAAGAAATGCAATCATAGCTAATCCATCTATTTATTTATATAAGTGAGAATGTGTGTGAAGACACTTCTCAACCTATATACTCAACGAGTCTTTGATCTACAGACTTGGAATTTTATATATATAATTATTTAAGACATGTGGAAAACATTTTAATCAGTTTTCAGCAGAAAAATAAAGGTTGCTAATGGGTCAAAATTTAAAAATTGATACGTGGGAGGGTCATCGGATTTTTTTTTCTGTTTGTCAACTGTTTCACGAATGCGCATGCGCGAATCGTTCACATGACAAATTACTAATGTTAAGAATAAGTTGTTTGAAAACACTTGTCAAATAATGCGTCAAGCTGACCTAATGCCTATCGTACTTCCATTTTTGTACATTTTTTTAAATGGAATTTAACGTCACGTTTAATACCAGGCAACGCTGGATACATCTGCTAGTAATTAAATGAAAAAAAAAACCTTTTATTAATTATTATTATTATGATTGTTCGACAGATCTTGATTGTTAGGACTTCAGACATGACATCATTTTTCAGTGCAAAGCCTGTAATCAATATTTACGTAGGTCGTGGTAATATTACAGCGTTTATGCAAATCTTGTTATCCGTGTATTTAGTCGTATATCTGTAGGAATCGGGATCTAAATTGTTCAGGGGAGATAATTGTATATATCTTTCCACAAAATCGATTTATCGTACTTGATTTTTTGTTTTAAATTGAGGTAAATAACTAATTAACGTGTGTAAAGCCTAAAAATAAGATTATTTTGTTACAAAAGGGTCGCCACATATCAAAACCCTGAGGCCGTTTGATTGGTTAGTTGTTTTTGTTTTACAGCATATCAACCTTTTTTAGGTTATTTAATGCCGAATCTAGTTATTTTGAGGAACGATTTTTAATGGAGTATATATATATATTTTAAGTCAGATTCTATTTAACCCATAGTTGGGGCCCTAACAGGTACTACCACTCCGGGTCAGAGCGGACCTGGGAGCAATGGCAATTAAAGGGTGGCTCCACACTCCCCAAGGCCCGCAAGGTGGGACCTCACCATCAGATATAGTTTTAGGTCATATCCAGGACCTGAGACCATTTGAGGATAAGGGCTAAGTTGTGTACGGTAGCCATTGGGGCAGTAGTGTAGTAATCGTTTATGGTGGAAATTTGGTATAATTAGACAGTTCAATAAGAACTTGTTTACATTAGACTTGAAGGCGACAATATTGTAGTCAGTTGGAAAGCAGACAATCGGAACATGTTTCACAGGAAAGAAGCTTTGTTCATAGAAACTACGTTTAGGTTTAGGCACTGACAGAGAGTGGGGGAAATTATTGATAGTGATTTTGATTAGTCGAGTGTTTTTTGTGAATGATTAGCGAGAGGGGACCATAGATTGGAGCTCAGACGAGTACTTGCCATGAAAATAACGATAGAACAGAGACAGGCTCACAAGGTCTTTTCTGTGGGACAACAGTGGTTGCAGGGAAGAGAAAAGGCTATCATCTGCTAGATTACGAAGTCGGTTTTAAACTCTGTCGAGAATGGTTAGGAGCCTGCGAGCCGTTCCTGCACAGATGTGGCAAGAGTACTCAATCCTAAGGAGTACTTAATGATCAAAAGCTGGGTCCTGTATATGACCTTAACAGACATCCAATAGTGAGAAACCATTGAGTGGTAACGTTGTTGTTCTCTGTAACGCACCCAGAAGGTATGTAGAGACAGTCGCAAAGATAATGAAGACTTCAACACAAACTTTTTTTGGTGAAGAATTTCATTTCACGCACTTAAAACCTGCAGACTCTCAGTACACGCCACCAGAAAATCATTGACACAACGACAATTTTCACAAAGTTTGACCCCTGGAAGGGTTAGTAAGAGAAAGAAACTCACGCTGCTCGCCAGGCGTACCGTGCCATTCATGTTTTTATTTTTTTTCGAAAGTGATTAGAGTGCTCCGAGCCGTTCCTGCACAGGTGTGGTAACAGTACTCCATCATGTCTGTCTCTTAAACAAGTAGAGGGTTTCATCGGCAGTGGAATATCTACTGAAGCGATGGAATGATCTAATATTTTTCCAGCAAAAATGGAAAATGATTGAATAATTTTTTGTCTTATACTAATAAGTATCATGATAAATAAATATGTCATTCAATATATTATATATATTGTATCTATATAAAATATATATTATAGCTATATATCATTCAAACACTACCATGTTTGAATACATGGTTAAGTGGCAGTTTTAGTCATTTAGAACTGCTTTAAAGCTTCACCGCTCACTCATTTTGTTGACCAAATTTCAAACAATTATTACAGTTTATAGATCACTTTCTCAGCTATATTGTGAAAAAAAAAAATTCAATTTTCATTCAGTAAAACAAAAGTTATGATGAATTTAGTGGTATTCAAAATCGTAAAAAGACGTAAAGAGGTGAACGACGTTTTTGTGACTGGTTTCCATAGCAACCACGTCTTTCAGCGACTAATGTAGCCACTAATTCACTGCTGTCGCGAAAAAGAGAAGTAACAAGTGAAACAGAGAGAATGAAAGAATGAAAGGGAGATAATTGGGGGATGTTATTGAAGCAGACTATAAATGTATTATAACGAAAACTTAAGAAAAAGGGGATTACACATGCATGGCTAGTCTGGTGGAAGATAAAAAATCCAGTGACGGTAAAATCCAAATGTAAAACTTCAAGAAAGTTAAAAGAATTTCCATTTGTACAAGTAAAATCCAAGAAAATCCCGTAATTGGAAGAAGATAGTCCACAATAATCCAAAGGCAGACATTCATGGAATAATTCACAAAAATGTGTACAAGGAAAAAATAATATTAATAAAAGAAAAATAAGATGTGCTTTTCACTCTACTTCCGAGGCATAACTATAAATAAAAAAGACCTGGGAAGAGAAAGGAGAGAAAAAATGATAAAGTTAAATATAAAATAAAAAAAGACTATCCATTCATGTGTAATCACCTTTTTCTTTACCATATTCCCTCTGCTTAACTTATTTTGTTTTTAAGTAAGATCTTTGACTTACTTGTTGTTTCATCAAATACTTCTGCATACAAAATCCGAACCCGCATTTTGCTAATTCCTACCATCTGATGAGAAGGAGAGTATTTCTTCGAAACTCCGTGGATTAAGGACTATCTATTTATCTAGTGTTTCTTTTTCAGATTAAATATGTTTTTAACTCATTTCAAAGTGTTTTTTAACATATTTTATTAATTGTTTGCTTATATATATATATATATATATATATATATATATATATATATATATATATATATATATAAAATCCAGTGATAAAATGTTAAACTACAGATAAAGTTGTTGCTAGTTCGATCTTTGCCAGTCAAACAATACTAATGACTGTTAACAAAAAACGCGCGTCTGTAAAGTTTTGTGTGCATGAAATGGTATGATGGCAACCTTCTATCGTTTTTTTTACTTATCAAGTCCCGAGGACAACTCAAGGATAAGGGTTAATGAATGTAAAGTTTAAGTGTAGTGATCACGACTGGTGTAAATTGGATAGAGTTTGATCATTTATGGGGACGAACTTGTTTACATTGGATTTGAATGCTACTATGTTGTATTTAACTGTGAAGCAGGCCAGCAGAACAGTGTTCCAAAGGCGGCCAGTTGTGTTTAGATTTACGCAGATAGAGAGTGGGGGAAATCGTATATAGAGGTTGTAGCTTCTCGAGTGTTTTTTTATGAAAGTTTGACAAGAGGGGGTCATAGATTGGAGTTCAGTCGAGCACTTGCCATGGAAATAGCATAGAGACAGACTTATGACGTCTCTTCTGTGGGAAAGGGGTTTCAGCGAAGAGAAAAGAGCACCATCAACTAGATTTCAAAGTCGGTTTCGAACTCTATCAAGATAGGATGCGGCTCGCCGGGCAGCTTCTTTTCAGATATGGCAACACTATTCCATTTTAGGACGGACCTAACTATTATAGAGATAGAGAATTGGCATCGGCAGTGAGAAACCTACTGGAGCAGTAGAGTGATCCAATCATTTCTCCAGCGATATTGGCAACAAATTTGATGTACGTGTTCAATTTTAGAACAGGAATGAAGATAAATCTCAGAAGCTTGTCAAGACATGGAGCTCCCCAGAACGAGAGCCATTCATTTTAGTTGGACGTTGTGGGGATGAGAGCGATGAGACAATGGTATTTTGCATTTGGTGGTGCACTGCAACATCTACTGTCGTTGTGCAGTTCGAAGCGGTTGAGTTGACCCTCTTGATGCAGGGCCGCGCAGGTGATAAGGAAAGCGATGTCTACTCAGTTATAAGCACCCTTTCTCAGCGTTGCATATAAAGGTCGACAGAAAGGAAAACTAATACAGTCGGAACCAGCGCAGGATGGAGTACGTCTGCCACATCTGGGCAGGAACTGCTAAAAACAGCTTATCCTGCCTTGACAGATTGCAAAATAGACTTTGTAGCTTAGTGGGGGACGTCCTTTTCTCTTCCCTACTACCTCTCCCCCACAGAAGAGACGTTGCGAGCCTGTCTTTGTTTTATCGTTATTTCTATAACAAGTGCTCGTCTGAGCTCCAATCTCTGGTCCCCCCTCGCCAATTTTTCACGAAAAACACCCGTCTAGCTGAAGCCACAGTCAATAATTTTCCCTACTCTTTAGCTGTGCCTACATCAAAATTCCATGAACAAAGCTTCTTTCTTAGAAGTGTACGCATATGGAACTCTCTGCCGTTTGCTTGTTTCCCACCTGACTACAACTTGGATGTCTTCAAGTCCAACATAAACAAATTCCTGATAAACCAGCCCCTTAAGTAAGGCACTTTATAAAATATCCATTACTAACTATTACTACGATATTATCCCATTGATAACACGCAATGACCTTTATCCCCGAGTGGCTTCCGGGCCTTGATAAGCGGTGATTATCATGTAAAAAAAAAGTTGCAGGAGTTGCCGAGAAAGTGTTGCAGCGCGCCACAATTCTGTGGATCGAGACTACAAACCGGACTATATATATCCAATATATAAACGGCTATATGTCTGTCGATCTGCGTGTCTATCTATCTATCTATCTATCTATCTATCTATCTATCTCTATATTTTCAAGTTCTAAAACGCTTTCCTTTCAAAATACTTCATGGCTGGGAAGAGGTGAAAGTCAAAGGGTGCAAGGTCAGGAGATCAGGGAGGATGGGGGTGTTTATAACCACACACCCGTGCTTCTGATCTGGCGACATGCGAGTTGTGGGCCGGAGCGTTGTTTTGCAGGAGGAGGGTACCTTTGCTGATCTTGCCCCGACTCTTGATTTTGATAGTTTCCCTTAATTTCCTCAAAAATGAAGCATAATAGACTCTTGTAATTGTGGCCCCCTTTGCCAGAAAATCTGTCATCACTACTCCGTCCTGGTCCCAGGTAAGCATGAACTTGCCAGCGGAGGGCTGCATCCTTGCCTTCTTTTGAGGTGGTGAGTCCAAGTGCTTCCACTGCATTGAAACTAAAAGTCGCAGAGCGGCTCTAAAGGCCTCAAATGATTGGATTCTTTTACGGAACGTTCTTTAGTCGGTTAAATCTCTTTTTAAAAGGGTTCCAAAATGAGTCAAAATTGAAAAAAAAATCGTTAAACATTTTATACATTCATCTTAGTTTATATTTAATTTTAATCATTCTGTATGTGTGTGACGTTGGTACAGTGGTAACGTCGCCAGCTTTGAATGCCACGGTTTCAATTCTAGCTGATGGCGCTTAATTACTTTTTTTTATTTTTGAAATCACAACTCTATCATATAAAGAGTTATAACAACAGCATATTCTTTTCATTGTTTTGACTCTCGAGTATATATCCGACACAGACACAATTAATCAACCGAGAACCAAATCTCCATAAAAGCATATAAAATATCAATAGATATATACCTGGGAATAAAACCAAGGAAAGGAAGATGCTGTTTTAATAGCCTTAATCATAATATATCCGAAATCTGGACGAATTAAAATATCATATTTAAGCGTATTTTACACCCGGGCAAAGTAGAGCAAAGCAACGCCTCCGCTAGTATATATATACGAGGGCGTGCAATAAGTAATGCCCCTGACCCACTTCCCATAGCAGTAGAGCAACGAAACTTGGCACAGTTATTAGTCTATCTCTACATAGGAACCAACCAGAGTTATGCATTTCTCCCATCGTTTGACGCAGCTCTTAATACCGTTTTTGTAGAACACCCCAGGTTGGTCCTCCAACCACGACGTGACTTCAGAAATCATCTGGGAAACGCTTTCCTTTCAAAAACAACTTCATCGTTGGGAAGAGGTGAAAGTCAGAGGGTACAAGGTCAGGAGATTAGGGAGTATAGGGAAGGATTTCATAACCACACGCCCGTGTTTCTGATGTGGCGACATGCGAGTTGTGGACCGGACCGTTGTCCTGCAGGAGGAGGGTACATTTACTGATCTTGCCTCGCTGCTTGATTTTAATAGCTTCCCTTAATTTCCTCGCATAATAGGCTTCTGTAATTGTGGTACCCTTTGCCAGGAAATCTGTCATCCCTACTCCGTCCTGGTCCCAGAAGACAGTGAGCATGACCTTGCAAGCGGAGGGTTGCACCCTTGCCTTCTTTGGAGGTGGTGAGTCCAAGTGCTTCCACTGCATTGACTGGGTTTTGGTCTCTGGATCATAGTGATGGACCCAGGTTTCATCCTATGTAATCAGTCTTTTGAAAAACTTTGACTAATCTTCTTGGCACAGCGTTCTCGCTTCTGGAATGGTGTGAGCAACCTGGGAATCCATCTGGCAGACACCTTATGCATATGCAAATGGTCATGAATGATAGTTTCCACAGACCCTGTACTAATCTTGGCATCTTGGGCAATTTGGCGAATAGTAATGCGCCGATCTTCCAAAATGGCAGCCTTAACTTGTCGGAATGATGCCTCATCTATGGCAGAAGGGGGGCGACCAGGTCTGGGAGCTGTTTCCACAGACTTCCGGCCAAGTTTGAATTCACGACGCCAGCGTTTTACAAGGTAATATGATGGGGCATTATCACCATAAGTTTTTTTCATTTCATCAAAAGTCTCCTGTGGTGTCGGTCATTTAAAATACAAAAACCGGATAACTGCTCGATATTACGCAGGCTCCATTTCACACCTGACTCAGTTCAAACACCTGTAAAACAAAAACCACAATTAGTTTAGAGCTGTAATTTCCCACATAACCCGTAGAGATATAAATCATTGCACACGCAAAATTTCAGCTAGATCAAACAACTGGAAATAGGTCAGGGGCATTACTTATTGCACGCCCCTCGTATATATATATATATATATATGTATATACATATGTATGTCTATATATATGTATACATATGTATATATATGTACATATATATGCATATATATCTATACATATGTGTATATATATATGTATATATGTATGCATATATATGTACATATATATATATATATATATATATATATATATATATATATATATATATATATATATATATATATATATATATATATATATAGGTTGATCATTTACTTGAAACGTATCCGGTTTGTATATACTAATGGTAATGGATTAAGAAATCTTTCTCAGTTTCTTTTTTATAATGAAAAAAAATATTTTTACATAACTTTTATAAATTTTGAAAAACATCAAAGCTAAATGAATACCTTTTTATTGGGGTCCAAAGAATTATATATATATATATATATATATATATATATATATATATATATATATATATACATAGATAAAGATATAGATATATATGTATATATTTTATATGTATTTTTTATTATTTTTTAAACAGTAATTACATAGATTACTCTTTTCAATACTACTACTACTACTACTACTACTACTACTACTACTGCTGCCGCTACTACTACTACTACTACTATTGATAATAATAATAATAATAATAATAATAGTAATATATATATATATATATTACCCTATTTCCTAGCTTTAATGTCCATTGTCTCATATATTATCTCTTAATCGTTCTTTTTAATAATAATGACGTATGTGTTTGACGGATAAAGCAATGTTACTATTATTTTAATTCAAATACTTTTTTTTAATCAGATAAGAATTTCATATTCATCTAAGTTTTTTAAATAACATTTCTAGTATATATATACTAGCATGGGTACCCGCCGTTGCGGAGGTGTATGTTGAGCAAGAAAACAAAACAAAAAAAAGCGGTCAATTCGTTTAAATTTTGACCCCTATTATGACCCCTTAAAATTTACTGCTTTGGTTTCAAATCAAGTTATTAAGTTAGATCCATTTCCACGGACCCAATATCTAAAATTTCAAGTGTGTAGACCCAAAATTTTCGGAGGAGTTTGATAGAGTTCTCAAAGGTCACATCGTTGAACTTTGACCCTTTAATCGCCAAATGTCTGGCCAAAAAACCGATCACATCGATTTTCCCAAATCTCAGTACCCTCTATATCAAATTTCGAGTCTGTAGACGTAAAATTGACAGAGTTATTGCGTAGGGAAATGTACACACACAGACACACAGGCACACACAGAGACAGACAGACATTTTCACTTCTATATATATATATATATATATATATATATATATATATATATGATGGTGATAGATTCTCAGTCGATTTCGACGTATGTGCTTTCACGACAATAACTAAGTTACTTAGAAATCCACACGGATGATTTGTTTATAGTGGTGAAGGCTTTATGTAGAACCAACACCACGTTTTGGTATTACTGCTACAGGACAGAGTATACAGTAGACCGCAATGTTTTACATCATAGTTTCCTTCTCCTAAATGCATGTCTTAAAGAAGACTGGGGGTGGATCTCTCCCAATGAATTAATGTGCCCCCAGATACCAACCTGGAAATTTCTACGACTCGGCGCGATACATACAGCGCCTAGCCTTCCCAAATGGTAAACCATCTGGTACTGGCCACCAGGCTCAGCGTTGCTTAACTTCGATAATCTGACGAGAACCGGTGTGTAAACGTGATTGTGTTGTATATATATCGATAAAATGCATTCCCATTGGCTGATAGGAAGGGGCGCGGTGGATACTAGAAAGCTGATTGGCTAACTAAAATCCTCAACATATATAAAAACGAGAAACAACCACGGAATTCGCGCATAAGCCTGACGAATCCTATAGTGGATGAAACGCCGAATATTCAGTGTAGCTTAATCGCCATATATATTTTATAAATTACTAACTAGCTCTACCTACGTATTGAGCACTTTTGAAGTAAATACTTAAAGTTTACGCATAAATCTATACTTTCGTATATTAATTTTATGTGAGTAAATGAAGTAGTTATATATATATATATATATATATATAAGAACAAGTAGTTAATAAAACACGTTGAAAAAGAGTTAAAAACATATTTAGTTTTAAAAAGAAAACACTAAATAAGTGGATAGTCCTTAATCGGCGGAATTTCGAAGAAATACTTTCCTTCAAAGAGACTTCATCAGGCAACCTGGAACCTATTCATATATTTAAAAGTTCAATATATTAGAACAATGATAAAAACACAAAAATTGGTTAGGGAAATAAAGATTGATTAAATTTAAAATAATATGGATCGATCTATACAATCAAAAAAGTCTCTCTTTGAAAATCCACGATTAGGAATTTTGTTTATTATAATCATTTGTAAAATCTTTGATAATAAATATTGTAATCTATTCAATTTTTAGTTGTATCATAAATAGTTCTTGTTATATATATATATATATATATATATATATATATATATATATAT
>NC_136523.1:14347678-14410178 GCF_053919585.1 Euprymna scolopes | reverse complement strand
AACACGTACCTATCATAATCAGGAATGGGACATACCAAACAACAGACGTAAATGCCAACACATACGGGTCTTCAATTACTAACGATCTTATAAAAAGCCCGTCTTTTGCTGCGAACTTTAGCGCGAATTCTTTTACAATCTTGAGTCGTGCTCAGTCATTATTTCAGTTAAAGATCTTGGAGACTGTTCACGTTCGGTTGAGAAGACCTTCTCTCTGTAAACGGAGGGAATGCCTCTTGAGTTTGACCGTGATTAGTCTCTAGGATCTTTGAGTAATAGAATTTAGCTGTAATTTGATCGCTTTCCCCTATTTTTTTTCTTTTTTCCCACACATAACGCAGCGTGATTTTATTTGTACATATTTTCGATTCCCATTCGTATTTTTCCAAAAAAACTCTCGATACTGCTGTAATAAAGCGAGGGCGAAACCGGTCTGCTGACTTACCCATTTTTTCTTCTCTTCTCTTCACCCCGTTCACTTTATTTTAAACGTTTTTAATCATGAATTTAAGTCTTCCCTTCATGATATATATATATATATATATATATATATATATATATATATATATATGTATATATATATATATATATATATAAAGCGAGAATAAATGTTAAAAAATATACTCCAAAATTCATGATGTTGACCATCTTATAATTTATTCCTTTAATTCAGTTGACTTATATATATATATATATATATATATATATATATATATATATATATATATATATATATAATGTGTACAGGCTCCTGCAGTCTCTGACAGACTGTGGTTACCCACGACATTTTTGTGGCAGGAGGTGTGCAATCTACAACCACACCTCTCTTAAGTCGACAATGGCATGTGAGTTGTATGTGCAGGATCACTAGAAACAAATGCCGAGATAAGCAGAGAGAACATATAGCGTCTAAAATACTCAAATGGTCACGCATCTGCTCCTAACCAGGCTCAACTTTGCTTAACTTCGGTAATCTGACGAGAACCGGTGTGTCAACTCAATTATGCCGTATATATATATATATATATATATATATATATATATATATATATATATATATATATATATATTCTAATTAAGGCATATTTCTATTTTATTATTATAGTGCCAATTCTCTATTGATTATTATATTTTACCCAATATATAGTAGTGACGTTAAGTTTTCAAAAGAAATACAACTTTGGTGCCATCGACTAGAATCGACACCAAAACATTTAGCTATCAAATAAAAACTGTATTGCGAGGGGCGTGCAATAAGTAATGCACCTGACCCACTTCCAGTTGTCTGATCTAGCTGAAGATTTGCATATGCAATGATTTATATCTCTACGGGTTATGTGGAAACTTACAGCTTTGAACTAATTGTGGTTTCTGTTTTACAGGTGTTTGAACTGAGTCAGGTGTGAAATGGAGCCTGTTGAATGTCGAGCAGTTATCCGGTTTTGCATTTGAAAGGACGCACACCACAGTAGACCTTTTATGAAATGAAAGAAACTTATGATAATAATGCCCCATCATATGACCTTGTAACACGCTGGCATCGTGAATTCAAACATGGCCGGAAGTCTGTGGAAACAGCTCCCAGACCTGATTGCTCCCTTTTTGTCATTGATGAGGCATCTGTCCGACAAGTTAAGGCTGCCATTTTGGAAGATCGGCGCATTACTATTCGCCAAATAGCCCAAGATGTCAAGATTAGTACAGAGTCTGTGGAAACTATCATTCATGATTTTTGCATATGCATAAGGTGTATGCCAGATGGATTCCCAGGTTGCTCACACTATTCCAAAAGCGAGAACGCGTCGAGTGCTCGAGGATGAATTTGGAGATGTGCCAAGAAGATGAGTCAAAGTTTTTCAAAAGACTAATTACATAGGATGAAACCTGGGTCCATCACTATGATCCAGAGACCAAAGCCCAGTCAATGCAGTGGAAGCACTTGAACTCACCACCTCCAAAGAAGGCAAGGGTGCAACCCTCCGTTTGCAAGGTCATGCTCACAGTCTTCTGGGACCAGGACGGAGTAGTGATAACAGATTTCCTGGTAAAGGGTACCACAATTACAGGAGCCTATTATGCTTCACTTTTGAGGAAATTAAGGGAAGCTATCAAAATCAAGAGGCGGGGCAAGATCAGCAAAATTACTTTCCTCCTGCAGGACAACGCTCCGGTCCACAACTCGCATGTCGCCAGATCAGAAGCACGGGCGTGTGGTTATGAAATCCTTCCCTATACTCCCTACTTTCCTGACCTTGCAACCTCTGACTTTCACCTCTTCCCAGTCATGAAGTTGTTTTTGAAAGGAAAGCGTTTCCCAATGATGATGCAGCCTTGATTTCTGAAGTCACGTCGTGGTTGGAGGACCAATCTGGAGGGGGGGGGTTCTGCAAAAACGTTCTCCAGAGCTGCATCAAACGATGGGAGAAATGCATAACACTGGGTGGTTCCTATGTAGAGAAAGACTAATAACTGTGCCAAGTTTCGTTGCTCTACTGCTATGGGAAGTGGGTCAGGGGTATTACTTATTGAACGCCCCTCGTATGTATTAGTTGCAGTTGACGATTTTTTTTACACTAAAATCGTTCATGCTTCTTATCTAAATTGAAATATGATCTCTCTCTCTCCTCTCTCTCCCTCTCTCTCTCCCTCTCTCTCTCTCTCTCTCTCTATATATATATATATATATATATATATATATATATATGTATTATTTAAATATTTTATTTAAATTTTATAATGTACATAAAGTAACTTACGCTCCAAAATGTGATGCGAATAAAATGTAAACAAAGGGCAAATAACTTCTCTCTTAAGCGCCCCAGGAAGCAAGAAGAAAAAATACCACAGAATCGCGAATAATAATAATAATAATAATAATAATAATAATAATAATAATAATAATAATAATAATTATTAAATAATCAATTTATTGCAATTGAAGTACACAGCATCTTCTAGGTTCTAATCTACGTAGGAAATAAGGATCCTGTGTAGCTTAAGCACCATATATATTTTTTTCATAATTTACTACCTAGCAAAACTCATGTATTAAACAAGGTGGTTACACTAATTGTCACGCTATATCCGACTTTGAACACCAGATCGTATTTCAAGCTGAAATAATGTTAACGTCCCGACCTGCGGATATTGTCATTTGGTCTGTAAACTTATTATCGTTGGCGTTAATAACAGTGCCGCTAATATAAAGGAATATCTTGACTTGGAACACAATACAAATAGGAAAAATGTGAATATTGTCAATAAGCCAGAAGTTAAAAAAACAAACAAACAACAAAAACAAAAAAAAAAACAATAATGTATTTTGTATAAGGGTCAGATGACGAGGTTTCATTGCCAGCTCAACTTCCGCATTTTGTCCGTTTCATATTTTCTCGGAAACTACTGGGCCGATCTGGATGAAATTTTCTATAGCTTTATGATAAGGTAGGTATTACGGATGCATAGTTAGTGATTAATAGAGATCAATATGGATAAAGATATATTCAATCATCAATTTGGCATAAAGTACTCCTATTACATTAAGTCTATTGTTAATTCTATTAAAAATAGTTAAATATTGTTTATTCTATTAGAAATAGTTAAATATTGTTTATGTCGGAAAAAAGAGTCGATTGTCCATTCTTTCAGAAATCTAGCTATTAAATATGTCATGCACAATGCGAGTTAAAATATATTGTTTAAAAATAGGTTAGAATTAAAATTGAGGGTTCTTTTGTTTGCCAAAAGTGTGTTTGGACAAACACATATGTAAAGCCACGTAAAAATAAGTCACGTTTGAAAAACACACTTCTGACGCCATAAACGAAGGAGATTTCTCAATATAGGAATCTAAGGTTCGAAGTCAGTTGATCAGTCAGGAGTTAGAGTTGATGAGAGAGCGTCAGTTTAAGAGGAGAGCCCCTTAGAAGCGAAGGGAGGAAAATAGATCATGTAAATCAAAGTTTGAATCCCTGATATTGAAGAATAAAGAAACCAACTATGAATAAGAATAAACCAACTATGTTTGTAACTGTTTGTGTCGTGTCGTCATTCCTTACAACCGAAAAGGTAAATGTGTTTTGTCATCATCTTGTGACGAACTCCTGCATAACCCTTCCAAGTATTATGTGTCCTCCTCTCCATTACAAGTATAGTGTCCTTCCCTCCTCTGTGTTAAGAACTTGCATTAATATGAAGTCCGCTCAGTATTGTCATTATCGTCGTAATCCCTGTATTACATGGACCCGTTAATGTGTCCCCAATATGAGCCCCTGCTATTCAACAATCATCGTCAACGTGCTATAACTTTGGCCCAGTTTAACAGGTAAAATGTCTAGTTCAATTTAAAGCTCTTTGTTCTAGAAGTAATCCGATCTAAATTGATATTTATAAATAAATTGCAAATGACCTTTCACATATCTAGGACTCAACAATGGAGTCTTACTCGGTGATCTAGAACACAGGCCTGTACGATTCAATGATCTTTTGATTGTGTCCTTGCTCACATCAATACCTGCTTCCTGCAAATCCTTCTGAATTTTTGAACGAGCCAGAAAGGGCTTTTTCTTCACGTTACAAGCAATGTAACAAGCAATGTAACGAGCAATGTAACGAGCAGTAACATCATTTAATTTACGTCGCCGATCACCTCTTAAAAGATTTTTAGTATTACCACCCATCGTTTTCCAATTTATCACGACAGCCTCAACTGTACTCACCACCAAATTTAGTTCTGATGTAATTACATCAACGTCCGTTCTGTCTCCATTGGGATCTCCAGATCACTCTTTTGTCTCCGTTAAGATAAATAAACAAAATGTAATACATCCTCAAATGTACTGTATTGCGATACTATATGACACTTTATAAAAGCCATGTACGCCCAAAGATGGAGTACTGCTGCCACATCTGAGATGGAGCTTCTAAAAATAGCCTATCCTGCTTTGACAAAGTACAAAATAGACTTCGTGGCTTAGTGGGGGATGCCATTTTCTCTTCCCTGCAGCCTCTCTCCCACAGAAGAGACGTTGCGAGCCTTTGTTTTATCGTTATTTCCATGGCAAGTGCTCGTCCGAGCTCCAATCTCTGGTCCCCCCTCGCCAATCTTTTACGATAAACACCTGTCTAGCTAAAACCACTGTCAGTAATTCCCCCCCCCATTCTTTATCTGTGCCTAAATCAAAACGTAGATTCCATGAACAAAGCTTCTTTCTGAGAAGTGCACGCATGTGGAATTCTCTTCCGATGGCCTGTTTCCCACCTGACTACAATTTGGATGTCTTCAAGTCCAACGTAAACAAGTTCCTGATTAATCGCCCCCTTAAGTGAGACACTTTATCAAATCTCCAACACCAACTATTACTATGATATTATCCCATCGATTACTGTACACACAATAACACTTATCCCCGAGTGGCTTCCGGACCTTGATAGATGGTGATCCCCCATGTAAAAAATAAAATAAAATGACTGACTGGGGTAACTTCCAACTATTTTTACTAGCTATATCTATGCGTTCTATGCGTTCTAAGTCTAAAAAAAAGAACCTGTCTTCTACAGTATCAGACTTGATGGAATGGTTAATTGTTGGTATAGACCGCTTCATACCTTCCGAGAAATTCCAGCAAAAGCCTAACAGCCAACCTTGGTTCATTCCAGAATGTGCTGCTGTCATTGTGCACAGAAAACGCTATTTCCTTTGCTTTCAACGAAATCGGTTTTATGAAACTAAAACTACCTTTACGGCTGCCAGCAACCACTTTAAAAGAACAAGAAAAATGCGAGAGATTCGTATTCTCAGTACGTCAAGTTAAAAGTAGCTAAGCAGCGACTTGGTTCCTACCAGGTTTGGCAATTAACAAACAGGGATCTGAATGGAGGCGAATCCTTTATCCCAACCATTATCAATGGACCTGAGATAATCTCACCAGCCTCTGACAAAGCCAGACTTTTTGCTAAAATCTTTGTAGCAAGTTCTACCTTTTGCGAACAGGGTCACCTATCCTCACTATTGCCTCCTGCGACTATGCGACATACATATATCTGTGCGTAATGTTGCCAAGTTTATTAAAAATCTTGACTCCAGTAAAACAACTGCCCCAGACAGCATTCTAATAATAGTGTTCAAAAAGCTTCAACCGGAACTAACTCCCATACTTACAAAGCTGTTTAAACGTTGCCTGAAGGAGAAATGCTTCTCAACAGCTTGGAAATCTTCATCAGTCTGCACCCTATTTAATTACAGACCAAACAGTCCTGAAATCTGTAATAAAAAGAAAAGTTAACCCCGTATATAGCCTAACACCACAAGTTCATTTGAGAAGTTTTTTCACCGCACAAGCAGAAAAGCCTGGCATATAAAATCGATAGTAAGCATTTGATGAGACAGGGGCGTGTTCCAAAATACATGTTTCTGTTTATAACACAATCGAACCATAATAATTGATTTTTGAATTGTAAATTTTAATTAAAGGCGTTACATGAATACATTTTAATAAAACTAACAAAGGGTTCTCTACAGTGCAATATAGACTAGAATGCATTGCGAATTAAGTTAATCTGGAAAGTTTCCTTCCAGTGCACCACGGTTGGTCCCTGACTAGAGCAGGAAATCGATCGATTTGATTAAAAAATAGATAATTTAATCAATTTCGATTACAAAAAACATGGTGCGGAACATTAATTGACCTTTATAAAATCCCGGCCAAGGTCGGATCTCATTGCTAGTGTGTGTGTGTATATATATATATATATATATATATATATATATATATATATTTGTACTCATCGATATACAGTCCTGTTTCGTTGTATCACAACACATCAGTGCCGCTAGACCAGCACCTCAACCATCGCGTTATAGTCAGAAGTTCTACTGATCGACCCATGGGAAACGGTGCCACGCATATATATATATATATATATATATATATATATATACACATATACAGATATATATATACATATATATGTATAAGGAATGAAAAAATATACCAGCGGTGGTTGACGTTATGTTTAAAGAAAAAATAGTAAAATAATTTCATTCGGTTTTTTCTATTTTTTCTTTAAACATATATATATATATATATATATATATATATATATATATATATATATATATATATATATATATATATATATATATATATATATATATATATATATATATATATATATATATATATATATATATATATATATATATATATATATATATATATATATATATATATATATATATATATATATATATATATATATATATATATATATATATATATATATATATATATATATATATATATATATATATATATATATATATATATATATATATATATATATATATATATATATATATATATATATATATATATATATATATATATATATATATATATATATATATATATATATATATATATATATATATATATATATATATATATATATATATATATATATATATATATATATATATATATATATATATATATATATATATATATATATATATATATATATATATATATATATATATATATATATATATATATATATATATATATATATTAGACTAGGCACCGCCAAAACTGGGGGAGGGCAGGTCAGTACTTTTTGACGGACCGTTTTTCTAAAAATCTACCAAAAATCAGGTAATTATCCGATCAATACGAAATTTTCAGCGATTATTAGGAGAAGAATGAACTTTATAACAGTGTACTTATTTTTCATAAACGATATTTATATATATATATATATTTTTGCTTACAAAACCCCCCTTGTTTTGAAGTGGGAACAAATATGCTTAAAATAATCATCTTAAACTGAACAAAACATATTGTGTTGTTGTAAGGGACAGAATTATAGATTAAAAAAAAACAAACTTGTTTGCATACCTTATTTTGACGTCTGAATATCAGAACTTCGATTGTGTTTAATTATCCCGCTTTTGAGTTTTGAAGTGTGAAATTCGGTGAATATGTTAAGTAAAATAATTAATTTAAGTTAAGCAAAACAAAAAAAATTTTTTTTAATATTTATACGAAAAAAGCCATTTTAAAATTTTTGATAAATAAATTAACAATTTTTTTTTAGCGAGCCGAATAATGCATGACCATTATTAAACAGGGCATGCTTTGAATAATCGATACAAAAAAAAATCGATAAATATTGTGCCCTTTGTGTTAAAAATAGCATCATTTTTTTCGATCCCGTTTGAAAACGTTTGCCGCCTTTCGACTACGGTGGACCAAACGCGCTGAAATAATTTTTTTTTATTCTGCTTTAAATTGCCCCCCCCCCCCATTTTGGGGAGCCTGGCCCCCACACACATACACATTAAAAACCAAACTCATACAAATGGTCACCCATCTGGTACTGGCCAGCCTCAGCTTAATAATACATTGAAATTTTCGTCACTGAAAAAAAGGTTTTTTTTTGGCCTGTTTGGTCTTCCATAGTTTTCTCCTTATCAAACGCAAACGTAAACAGAGTCGATCTAGACTCTACATCGACGCGAAATATCTGGTTACCTATATGAATAAGTGGAATTATTTGAAATTCAGGTACGTATATTATAATATTTTTGCATATTCTCTTAGAAAATCATCCTAAATCTTAGTTAGACAATAAATAAATAAATAAATTAATTATTTCAAAAACCTTTTTTTTTAATATATAAGTACGTTTTTTGTGTAAGACAAAAGATGTCAATTGTTAACTTTTTGGGAAAATTTAACATTTAAAATTTAATTAAAAAATAGTAGAAAAAGTTTTACATTATTCTGTTTTCTATATGATAAAATTCAGGGTTTTATCTTTCTGGAAAAAAAAAGTTACTCAGAAATAATGGATTTTAATAAATGTAATTTAGTTTTAAAAAACAACAACAACTTGATTTTGCGGCCATTTTTGACGGTGCCTATATTAGACATTAAGAGGAGATTATAGGTTTATATAAATACCCGTTCACATACACTTTTTACGATAAAGCTAGAACCCAGAATGAGACAGAATCGAGCAATTGCATCGACAACGGACAACGCCAGACCCAAAGTGGGTTTCGATGTACTGCATCTCTCCGACATAGGCGCGAACCCAGGTCGTCGCACTCATGAAATGTGCAATACTGACGACCTTACTCTAGGGGCCACGGCGCAATCTATTGGCCATACCTCGATTTTTAAATTCTTATATTTTTATCCAGTTCTACATTCTACGGGCGTTGTCCGTTGTCGATGCAATTGCTCGATTCTGTCTGATTCTGGGTTCTAGCTTTATCGTAAAAAGGTGTATTTGAACGGGTATTTATATATATACATATACATATATATATATATATACATATATACATATATATACATCTATACATAGAATATATATATATACATATATAAACATTCACACACACACATATCTATAAATATATGTACTTATTTATTTATTCATATTTCCAATTATTATATTTAGGTATGTCTTCGTCTGGTTCTTTGTGCCAGCATTGTTTGTGTTATATCCTTCTAGTTTGGTGTTTGGCCGAGTCTATTAAAAATGGGTGTGATACTTTTTTTTTGTTGATTATCATTTCTCTATGGGTGGCTCCCCCTACCATAGCGAATGCGAATCAATCAGACGCGGACACAATTTAATTTCAAAAATGTCATTCACTTTTTATCTCCTCCCTACTGCCCTTCTGAACAAATACACAAACATACACGTATGTGTATAGACCTATACACCCCCCATATATATATGTATGTATGTATGTATGTATGTATGTATGTATGTATGTATGTGTGTGTGTGTTCATAATTTTATTCACATTCACACCTCAGCCATACCACATATTCTTCATTCTTTACTCAAACCAGAAAAAAAAAAAACTAGTAGAAATTCCATGGTGGACTATTCAGCTAATACAATACAATTATGTTATATATATATATATATATATATATATATATATATATATATATATATATATATATATAGTAATTTATAAAATATATATGGCGATTAAGCTACACTGAATATTCTGCGTTTCATCCAACTATAGGATTCGTCAGGCTTATGCGCATAAGCCTGACGAATCCTACAGTGGATGAAACGCAGAATATTCAGTGTAGCTTAGTCGCCATATATATTTTATAAATTACTAACTAGCTCTACCTACGTATTGAGCACTTTTGAAGTAAATACTTAAAGTTTACGCATAAATCTATACTTTCATATATTAAATTTATGCGAATAAATGAAGTAGTTATATATATATATATATATATATATATATATATATATATATATATATATATATACTAGGAGTTCAACCCGGCTTTGCTCGGGCCCTATGTACTCTTCATAACTTTATGTGCATATGTACATATATATATTAAAAAGTTTCACTCATGCCCAGATAACCTACATCTAAAATTTCAAGTGTTTGGATCAAAAATTGACTGAGGAGTTTAGTAGAGCCTACAAAGGTCAATTCTTTCATCTTTTATCTCTAGGCAGCTAAATTTTCGCCCCAAAACTGATTAAAAAGCTTGCTGCATGTCTGAATACCCTTTATGTAAAAATGTTTAAACCCAAAATTGGCTGAATAGTTTGCTAGAGACTGCAAAGGTAAATCTTTTGACCTGTGACCCCTTGACAGTCAAATTTTGCCCCCGACCCCCAAAAAAACGATTAAAAAGCTTGCCCTATGTCTGGATATACTATAAAATTTCAAATGTTTAGACCAGAAATTCGTTGAGTAAAGACTTGGACCCCAATTTTGACCCCTTAACATTGATTGTTTTGGGCTCATATCTAATTAAAAGTTACATCCATGTCCAAATAAAATGCATCTAAAATTTGAGGTGTTTAGACCTAAAATTTGCGGAGGAGTTTGGTAAAGTTTTCAAAGAGCAAATCGTTGAACTTTGACCCCTTGACCGCCAAATATCTGGCCGAAAACCGATTGAAAAGATTTTCCCAAATCTGAATACCTCTTATATCAAATCTCGAGTCTGTGTTATCATTCTTTCTTTTTTTTTTCGAATTTGTCCACCGGGTAAATTATTTAAAATTATTCATCGTAATATATAATAATCAATGGAGAATTGATTCTATAATAATACATACGCAATCTTCATGAATAAAAATATCATGTTTACGCGTATTGTACGACCGGGCGACGCCGGGCAACGCCGGGCAACGCCGGGCAGCAAGGCAGTATATATATATATATATATATATATATATATATATATATATATGTATATATATATATAACTACTTCATTTACTCACACAAATTTAATATACGAAAGTATAGATTTATGCGTAAACTTTAAATATTTATTTCAAAAGTGCTCAATACGTAGGTAGAGCTAGTTAGTAATTTATAAATAAATTAATCGCCATATACATTTTATAAATTACTATATATATATATATATATATATACTAGTGTTGGGCCGATTAATCGGAATCGGAACCTGTTTTCTGATGCCAAAACAGTTCTTTTAATTGGCTTTTGATTTTATTAAAAAAAAAAATATCTTCCATTGCTGGTAATAATGATACAATAAATATTTAGGTCTTTTAAAATACCAGTAAAGTTAAAATCGATAGATCATCCCCCACAAGTGTAAATTTAGGTTTAGGAAAATATTTCCATATTTAACATGTTTTTTTTTCCCAGAAATCGGGGGAAATAATAACTCTATAGTTAAATATTCAGAGATTTATAAAGAATCGGAATCGAAATCGGTAATTTACTATTGAATCGGTAATTATATCGGAATCGGGAAAAATATTCGAATCGCCCCATCACTAATATATATATATATATATATATATATATATATATATATATATATATATATATATATATATATATATATATATATATATATTAGTGATGGGACGATATCAAAACATCGTTAAACTCACTACTCGTTCAAGCAGCCGCCAATAGCGTAATGGTTAGAAGCCTTGACTGCCGTATAAACGGTCGGGTTTCAATCCTGGCTTGAGGAAGTTGCCTGTCTAGCCGCACTGATGAGCTGTGAAACAGCGAAACAGTACTGTATGTGGATGACTATAGTGCTCCTCACCTTGAGTTGAGCATATTGAGAAGTGAAAAACGAATTACCATTAGCATATAAGCGACGCTCTTTGTGTAAACAAATCGAGCGGAGGTATTTCGGACGATATCAAAACATCGTTAAACTCACTACTCGTTCAAGCAGCCGCCAATAGCGTAATGGATAGAAGCTTTGACTGCCGTATAAACGGTCGGGTTTCAATCCTGGCTTGAGGTAGTTGCCTGTCTAGCCGCACTGATGAGCTGTGAAACAGCGAAACAGTACTGTATGTGGATGACTATAGTGCTCCTCACCTTGAGTTGAGCATATTGAGAAGTGAAAAACGAATTACCATTAGCATATAAGCGACGCTCTTTGTGTAAACAAATCGAGCGGAGGTATTTCGGACGATATCAAAACATCGTTAAACTCACTACTCGTTCAAGCAGCCGCCAATAGCGTAATGGTTAGAAGCCTTGACTGCCGTATAAACGGTCGGGTTTCAATCCTGGCTTGAGGTAGTTGCCTGTCTAGCCGCACTGATGAGCTGTGAAACGGCGAAACAGTACTTTATGTGGATGACTATATATATATATATATATATATACATATATATATACTCTGATTAAAAAGTGTTCCTCTATTCTTTAGCAGTGTATATGCTTATGTGTAAATTGTATATATATATATATATATATATATATACTAGCATTTCAGCCCGGCAAAGGAGGAAAAGAACGGGGTAAAACCTAACATTTATGCTGTTACGACCACCGCCAAACCGGAAGCGAAATTTTTTTAAATTAAGGCTAGACAATCTATAGGAGAGGATAACTTTAAAAAATATCGGCGAAAAAAGTGACTTCCCCCCTCCCCGTAGAAAAGTGCCTAGTTGAAGGGGAAGATATTAATGTTTTTAGCCAATTTTTCGATATTTGTCGTATGAAAGGTCGAGATTTAAAACGATACTGATCTTGGTAAAATCTGCCGCCTCTATTGGAAGTTTAAGGCAGACATGCAAACAGGCATACATACATACATTTATATATTGGTAACTAAAGATTTTCGACCCAAACTGATGAAAAAGCTTGCCCTATCTCTGAATACCCTTTATGTAAAATTTCAAGTATTTAGACCAGAAGTTGTCTGAGTAATTTGGAAGAGACCGCAGAGGTCAATTTTCTAAAAACTTTGACCCCTATTATGATCCCTTAACATTTATTGTTTTAGGCTCAGATCAAGTTATTAAGTTAGATCCATGTCCAAGGAACCTATATCTAAAATGTCAAGTGCGTAGACCCAAAATTGTCGGAGGAGTTTGGTAGAGTTTTCAAAGGTCAAATCGTTGAACTTTGGCCCCTTAATCGCCAAATTTCTGGCCAAAAACCGATCACATCGATTTCCCCAAATCTCAGTACCCTGTATATCAAATTTCGAGTCTGTAGACTAAAAAATTGACAGAATTATTTCGTAGGAAAATATATACAGACACACACACAGACACACAGATACATACACTGACACGTTCACTTTTATAGATATATAGATAGATTGATATATATATATATAGATAGATAGATGGATAGATAGATAGATAGATAGATAGAGTAAACAAAAATATATACGTATACATAAATATATATGGAAACAATTTTGTGTTTGCTGTAACCTTTTTACGCAAATATTATGCAAGTATAAATCATGTACAATATCTGCATGAATATAATTACACGGAATAGTTAACTAAAGATTATCATCCCATAAGAAAACCGAAAAAAACTAATAGGGAATTAATTAAAATGAATGTCTAAAAGAATATGCAAATTAGCTAGATATTTTGCAGATGAATGTAATTCCACGACCCATGCATAAGAAAATTGTATTTTCGTTTTAAATAAATAGAAAATATCAATACACACAAAAGAAACACGAATTTATAGGAGTATAGAAAGATATATATATATATATATATATATATATATATATATATATATATATATATATATATATATCCAATTCACACAAGCATATACACTGCTAAAAAGTAGAGGAACACTTTTTAATCAGAGTATAGTAACCTATCAGTCAAACTTTTGGGATATTGCTCAATTAAGATGGGGCATTTACTTAAATTCAGGTGTTTTCTTATTAATGAAATCAACAACAGGTGCTTCAGAGGGCAATAATATCCCCCCCCCTCCAAACTGGTTGCGGCCACTGTCAGAGCCTTATAAAATGACCTTCATCAGGTCACTGGTATTAATTTTTCTAATCAAACAACCAGAAACAGACATATGAAGGTAGCCTGAGGGCCCGATGTCCTGTTGGGGTTCTGTGCTTACTGCCCAGCATCACAGAGCTCGATATGCATCTGTAATTTATCACCATAATTGGCAACTACGCCAGTGGCGCCCTGTGCTCTTCACCGCTGAGAGCAGGCACAAGCTGATCACATGCAACAGGCGTGAAACGGTCTGGAGATAGCGTTGAGAACGTTATGCAGCCTGTAACATTATTCAGCATGACCGGTTTAGTTGCAGGCCAATAATGGTCTGGGGAGTATATCCCTGGATGGACGTACGGATCTCTGCAGGTTAGACAATTGCACACTGACTGCTATTAGGTATCCTTATAAAAATCTTAGGACCAATTGTCAGACCCTACACTGGTACAGTGGAACCTGGGTTACTCCCACTCCCCGACAATGCTCGACCTCATGTGGTTCAAGTAATCAAGCTGGAGGATAGAGAAATCAATACCCTTGACTGCCCCCCCCCACGTTTATCTGATCCAAACTTAATAGAATTAACCTAATAGAATATGTCTCGGACATTATATTGAGGCCTATCTGGTACTGCCAGGTTGCGCTCGGAGTGTCCAGGAGCTTACTAATGCCCTGGTCCAGATATGGGAGGAGATCTGTCAGAACCCCATCCGTCGTCTTCGTGGAGACTGCTGCATAATTTTGTTGACTTTTATTTTTGGGATAGAGTGATCTTCCTTTCTATGAAATTACTCCATATGGGCTTTCGTAGGTTTATTAGCCAAGATGGCCGATTGATGCTGACGTCACGTGGTAATTATAAAAATATTGCAGAATTAAGAATTGATTATATAATGTTATAAATTGAATAAAAAAAATCTTAATGCTGCAATACTTTAAGTTATAAATTTATTATATTCTTTTACTAGAATATCTTGTTCTTTTCTCTTGCAGTTTTAACAACTAGTCCTTTACTTTTCCATGTTTAAGCTTAACCATATTACTTTTCATGCTCGTATTTTTCTATTGAAATCCATGATTCTTCCCAGCTTCCAATAAACTCACTTGTTCTTTGTTTAATAACAGTTGTATTTTCTTGCCCACATAAACATATATGTAATAACAATGTACGGCACTCGTCTGCTTTCAATAAAATTTCCCCAATTATCTCCCTTTCATTCTTTAATGAGCGAATTAGTAGCAACAGTAATCGCTGAAGCAAAGTGGTTGCTATTGAAACCAGTCAAAAAAGTGTTGCTCACGTCCTTACATACTTTTACGATTTTGAACACCAGAAAATTCATCATAACTTTTGTTTTAGTGAATTAAAATTGTAAATTCTTTTCAAAATATAGCTGAGAAGGTGATCTATAAACTGTAATAATTGTTTGAAATTTTATAGAAAAATGAGTGAGTGGTGAAGGTTTAAAGCAGTTCTAAATTACTAAAACTGCCACTTAACCATATATTCAAACATGGTAGTGTTTGAATTATATATAGCTATAATATATATATATTATATAGATGCCATATATATATAATATATATTATATAATATATATATTATATAATATATATATTATATAATATATATTATATAATATATATATATATTATATATTAATATATAATATATATATATAATATATATATAATATCATATCTCCTATTTCATTTTAATATCATATATATATCATATCTCCTATTTCATTTTAATTCAATTTAATTTAATATATATATATATTATATATATATATATATATATATATATATATATATATATATACCCATATATACATGTACGTAAATATTAAATATTTATATATATATACACACACATATACACACGCACACACACATATATGTGTATGTGTTAGTGTCTGTTCTTTTTACAACGGTCAACCCATTTTCTAGGTAGGTGCTGATTGATAAGTCTATTTTTACCTCCGGCTTTAAAAATCCATTTAAATGTCTATACCTTAGAAGTTCTAAACTTTTGTAATTTCCTGGTTCTCATGGCAACAAGTGCGTCTTGCTTGATGGCTACAATTATTACCTTTATTTAAAAAAAGGTAAAAAGAACAAAACAATCTACGACAAGGCGAAGGTTCAAATACTGTGAAGTCTGCGAAAGACTTCCATCAAATTAAAATGCATCCTAAATTTGTTCACAAATATCGCTTTAAACATTTGCATGGCACCGTGACCTTTTTTAAAACATCTGCATGACATCATGGCCGTTTGGTTAGGAGCAATGTGCACTGTATATTTTAATCAACGGATTCCCTAATTATATCGTTGAAAATATACAAGGTGTTCTCAAAGTCAAGTTACATTATTTAATCAACCTTTGTGGACACTCTGCCAGATTTTGTGGTCACCCTGTAGATTATTTAGCCATAATTTCTAGGCGCCTTTTAGATTATGTAGCCAGATTTTGTGGGTACCTTATAGATTATGTAGCCAGAATTTTTGGGCACCTTATAGATTATGTAGCCAGATTTTGTGGGCACCTTATAGATAATGTAGCCAGACTTTGTGAACACCCTGTAGATTATGTAGTCAGAATTTGTTGACATCCTGTAGATTATGTAGCCAGGCATTGTAGGCACTCTGTAGATTAAGTAGCAAGACTTTATGGACATTCTCCATATGTAACGTAGTCGCTAGCGCTGGTAGCAGCAGCAGCTACATAACACATGTGCAAATGACCAAGCCAGTGTGCAATTTGAAGTCACAGCGAAGGAAGAGGAAGGAAAAGAAAAAGAGAGTGAAAAAAAAAAAAACGCAGCAGAAAAAAACGTGGCGAGGAGCAGAAAGAAACTATGGGAATATAAAGTTCACAAGCGGTACACAGTCGCACGCATATCCCAGTCAGTGGAGTGAGCTTTTTGCAGTTTTTATATTGTGCTGTCGTCGTCATCTTGCATATAGCGCTTGGTATTCCAAATGAGTAGAAATAAAAACTCGCACCGGGTAAGATGAACGTGTGGATCCGTGGTGGCGATGAGAGACTTTTAAGCCCGTGTTGAGACGGCAGGATTTTGTAAACTACATGGCAGACAAGATGAAATTTAAAACAATACTCTGATTTTTTTCACACACGCCCATCAACTCTATGATGTGTTGTTAGAAACTACCGGTAAAAATGTCTTGTTAAAACTGAAACAAAAAGGCCAGAATATTTTCTTTTTGTTTGTTCTTGTGACATTGTCTCGGATACAAAGTGTTGGGTCGTCTATTTTTTTTTTTTATATATACTAACAGATGCACTCAGAGTTGCTGGTTGGTTGTTTATTTTTGAAGAAATTTTTTTTGATAGAATATTTTTTCTTTCAAGTCGGTTTCTATTTAACCCATATTTGGGACCCTAACAGGTACTACCACTCGGGGTCAGAGTGGACCTGGGAGCAATGGCAATTAAAGGCTGGCTCCACACTCCTAAAGCCCACAAGCTGGGCCTCATCATCGGATATAGTTTAAGGTGATATCCAGGACCGCAGCGTTGCTGGCACTAAAGGTAACATTAAGTTCCTTAAAAAAAATAAAACTGAAAAAACACGGAGATATGTGCATGCAAGTATTATTTTCTTTTCTAAGCAGTTCAATTCGTGTGAGTAAAAAAAGAAAATACTCGAACTGAGATCGAAACAAACATCTAAAGATATCATAAATCATGTACGATAACCATTAGGACAGCTTGCCACGGTATTTAAAACGTGTTGTAAGATTTAGGCTGCTGAATCTCTGTACCATTTAAGGATTCTTGATAAGGTGCAGAAACGTATCTGTAATTTAATCCCCCCCACCATTTCATCTTCAGCTCAACCTCTCTCTCACAGACGTGATGTAGCTAGTCTCAGTCATTTCTATGAATTTTATTATGCCATGTGTTCTTCAGAATTTTCTTATATATTTCCTGCTTCCTTTGTTTCGGTTCGTTTGACTCGTTGGTCCAAAGATTTTAACGAATGCGATGTTTTGATATCTCAATGTAATACAGGTTTCTATTCCAGTAGCTTTTGTCCAAGTACAACATGTTTATGGAATTATCAGGTCGACAAGAAAATTCTTGCGGTTTTATAAATTTTAAATTCAGATGAACATATCTCAGCTCAAACAAAAGTTTATTGATCGGAATAAGCACCATCAGAGTTAACACGCAAAACAAGTGTAGTTATGCCAATAACGTAAAAATTTTGCGTTCTGGTAGCGATGAAGTCGCTGAAGGCGGTTTTGATATCGTTTTGATTTTCAAAGTATTTCTCACGTAGAAAGTTATTGAGATGCTTGAAAAAGTAGTAGTCGATAGATGGGAGATCTGGAGAGTATGGCGGATGAGGCAAAGTTTCGTGGCCCAATTCGTTCAACTTCTGCAGAGTCGGTTTAGCAACGTGCGGTCGGACATTTTTGTGGATGAAAATTAAGCTTTTTCTATTGACCTATGCTGGATGTTGTTGTCGAAGTTTCTGATGCATTTCATCCATTTGTTGACAGCACTTTCCGCTATAATGGTTTCGTCTACATAAAAAACAAAACTGTAACGGATGAAACAAGTCACAGGCAACCAAACAGTCAGCATGACCTTCTTTTGGTGCAACTCTGGCCTAGGGAAGTGTCGGGGAGCTTCGTCAGCGTCTAACTACTTAGCTGAGCATCGGCGGTTGTCGTAAAGTACTCACTTTTCATCGAAAGTCACACCCCCGTCAAGAAATGGGTTGTTCTTATTGCGTAAAAGAATGGAAGGTGACACCTCATAATGGCATTTCTTTTAGTTATCGTTCATTTCGAAAAACATCCATTTATGAAGCCTTTTTGTTTTCTCAATCTCTCTTAAGTGATTGGAAATCGTCGTATACGTGTGCCTGATCCAGAAGCAAGTTCTCGGATATTTGTGCGTGGATTGGCTTCGACTAAGGCTCTTAATTGATCGTTGTTAACATCCGATGACCGACCACTATGTTTATCATCTTCAAGACTCTCGTCGTCACCAGGAAATTTCTTAAGCCACCATTGTTGATATCGCGAGCTGTTTCAGTAGATTTTCGGCCTAGCTTGAATTGAAATAAGAAAATTGAGCAAATTTGTTTTTTTTTTCCATCTTGTATTCAACGTTCTGAAAAGAAGATATAATTGTTTTAAAACGATTGTAATTTTAACCGATTAGATAGGGCGAAAAACGCCCTTTAAAACGATATCTATATATCTATAAAAGTGAATGTGTTTGTGTACATTTTCCTACGCAATAATTCTGTCAATTTTCAGTCTGCAGCCTCGAAATTTGATATACAGGGTACTGAGATTTGGGAGAATCTTCGTGATCGGTTTTTGGCTGTTAAGGGGTCAAAGTTCAAGGATTTGACCTTTGAGAACTCTACCAAACTCCTCCGACAATTTTGGGTCTAAACACTTGAACTTTTAGATATAGGTTTGTTGGACATGGATCTAACTTAATAACTTAATTTGAGTCCCAAACAATAAATTTTAAGGGGTCATAATAGGGGTCAAAGCTAAAAAAATTGACCACTTTTTTATTTATTTATTTTTTTTGCTCAACATACACCTCCAAACACCCGGGCAACGCCGGGCGAAAATGTTAGTATAAAATAAAGGTATTATAACTAAAACTTCATTGAAAATACATCACGTGAAATTAAAATTAAAAATGCTTGCAAGAACTTTCTTCTCTTCCTACTGACTGTTTTCTTCAAAAACAGAGACGAATCATTTCTTTTAGAGGCCTGAAGACTTTGGTACCCTGTGGGTGTCATTTAAAATACGGGGTGAAACGATAACATTGTCGCCCTAAAGAAAACAACACTACAGCTTTATTTTAAAACTTTTATTGAAAACAAAAATTCGGATAACTTGATTATGAAGTACCTATTTACAATGCCTCCCCACGGGACAGAGTTAGACACCAGCGTCGTTTTTTAACGTGGAGAAAAGGTACAAAAATAAAAATTGTCTCAGTCGTGAAAGATTTCTCCTGCACAGAAAGAGAACGAGAAATGAAAGTGCCGCATCTGAAGAACAGATACTACACTTTAATCTTGGCCTTTGGGCCAAGAAGTAGAGCAGACATTTATTCAGTATAGGTGCCTTCAGTTGCAATCACCGCCGCGATACAAGTCCGGAACAGGGAACATGCCTTTTCCACAAGCGCCGGCGGGAACTCGGCGAATATTCGCCAGATGGCGGCGATTAGGCTGTCTTTGGTGATGTGCGAGGTCATGTTAGTGATGTTCTCGAGGTATAACCAAACGAAGTTGTTCAGCGGGTTCAGGTCGAAGTAGGAGGAGGCCAGTGCGAGAAGGGTACAAAATCGGATTACTTTGGACTTGTGGGGCGGCGCTGAGTCTTGCTGCCCCACCCAAGGTCTGCTAGCGGCCACTTGTTTGCACCAGAGGAATATGACACTCTTCAGCACATCAAGGTACACTTTGGTATTGAGTTTCAAGCCGACTACGAAACTATGAGATGACATGATGTTTCCCTCACTTGAAACCACACCAAAGACCCAAAAACTTTAACCGTGGCCGGAAACGTCGTTGAGCTATATCCTCAAGCGTTGAACCGTCCGGATTTGCATGTTGAGGGTGCTGGCAATGGTTCTGTTTTCATAACTTCGATCTCGCTCGTTGAACATTATGTCACTTTCAGACATGATAGAAGTCTCCAATCACTCTCGGGATTTGTACACAACTAGCCAACTAGTAGATGGTCTGCAACAAAATAATTAAACCCAGTTTTCATCAAAGGAAAATTGAATCAGGACGTCTTTTCTAGGGTAACAATATTCTCGTTACACTCTTATATTAAAAGAAACGTTGTCTGCGTGTGGTCTGAGTTCGTTCCCTATGGACTTCCAATCGGTTGGGCCGATTTTAAAAATAATTTCGCTCAAATGTAAATTTATGTGCCTGGCAGTATTCTTGCATAGGTTTTTTTATGGGAATGTCTTCGATAAGTAACGATAATTGATATTCGAAAAAAAAATCCGATGAAAGAAGGTACATTCGATTTTGACTTAAGTTAACGCCTTATACAACCTAACATGACAGGTGCATTTGAAAATTTTTATTATCACACAAGCAGAAAGACGGCATATAAAATCAACAATAGATTCTTTGATATAAAGGGTGCGCGTTTGAAATGAATATTTTAGAGCACAATTGAAAGATGATACTTGACTTTTGTATTTCAAACTTTAATCCAAGCCATTATCACTGCACAAGTAGAAATGCCTGGCATATAAAATCAACAATAGGTTCTTTGATAGGACAGGGACGCGTTCGGTATGAATGTTTCTGTTTAGAGCACAATTGAAGCAGGATAATTGACTTTTGCATTTTAAACTTTAATTCAAGCCATTACATAGAAATAATTTCCTAAAATAAACAGTAAGTTCTCTACAGTGCAATGTTAACTACAATTTATTGTGCATTAAATCACTGCAGGGAGGCATGTGAAGCTTCCTGCACCACAGTGGGGTTTCAACTAAAGCAAGGAATTAATCGATTTCATTGAAAAAAATGGCCGATTTCATGATTTCAATGACAAGAAAAATATGGAATTATATAATATTCGTTGATCATCATTTAATCACAGGCAACGCCGGGTCTCTCTGCATCATAAATTACACAGAAGTTTATCCATTGAAATAAAACCAACTCATTATAGAAATTCGGTTATAAAAATTTCTGATGTACCTCTCTTCCTCTGGTGCTCCTAGCAGGTGCTTATTTTGCTTAATGATTAAGCCCTGACCTTGGCTTTTGCAGTAATAAGAACAATAGGCAACTTCTCTCTTCCGATAATTTTTTTGTTCTTGTTGACTCTTTACATACAGTGGCTTCACGCCTTGTTTTGTGCGTTTTCGATTAAAAAAAAACAAACTCTTGAGTATAAATCTGCCCTCATTCGGAGGCATATAAATGGAAACGTGATTACGTCTGTCACTTAAGAGTGATCTCCCCTTGTGATCTTCTAGTTGTCCTGGTGCTATGGTGAAATGGGTTTAGGTGGAGTTTCTGATGACGAGAATAATTACAATTCGAAAAAAAAAAAATGAAACGAAACGCAGTGACAAGTCAAATAATCCGATTATATGTAATTTAATACGAAAAACTCCCATCATTACAGATAAAAATATAAAATAAAAGTAAATTCAAGGATATATATATATATATATATATATATATATATATATATATATATATATATATATAATTCAAACTCGGTAGTGTTTGAATATATGGTTAAGTGGCAGTCTTAATAATTGAGAACTGCTTTAAAGCTTCATCGCTCACTCATTTTTCGACCAAATTTCAAACAATTATTACAGTTTATAGATCACCTTCTTAGCTATATTGTGAATAAGAATTTTCAATTTTCGTTCAGTAAAACAAAAGTTATGATGAATTTTCTGCTCAAAATCGTAGAAATATGTAAGGACGTGAGCGACGCTTTTTATGACTTGTTTCCATAGCAATCACGTCGCTTCACTGCTGTCGCTAAAAGAAAAGTAACAAATGACACAGAGAGGATGAAAGCATGAAAGGGAGATAATTGGGGGGATTTTATTGAAAGCAGACGAGTGTCGCACATTGTTATTACATATGTGTTTATGGGGGCAAAAATAAGACTGGAATTGAATAAAGAACAAGTGAATTTATTAGAAGCATGGAAAAATCATGGATTACAACAGAAAAATGCGAGTATGAAAAGTAATATGGTTAAGCTTAAACATGGAAAATTAAAGGACCAGCTATTAAATATGGAAAAGAAAAAGATGAGATATTCTAGTAAAAAATATAAGTTTATAACTTAAAATATTGCAGAATTAAGAATTGATTATATAATGTTATAAATTCAATTTTAAAAAAAATTCTTAATGCTGCAATATTTTAAGTTATAAATTTATTATACTTTTTATTAACACATCTTGTCCTTTTCTTTTCAAGTTTTAACAACTACTTCTTAACTTTTCCATGTTTAAGCTTAACCATATTACTTTTCATGCTCGCTTTTTCTACTGTAATCCATGATTTTTCCATGCTTCCAGTAAATTCACTTGTTCTTAGTTTAATTTCAGTCTTATCCCCCCCCATAAACATAACATACACATATGTAATAATAATGTACGGCACTAGTCTGCTTTCAATAAAATCCACCCAATTATCTTTCCTTCACTCTTTCATTCTGTCGGTTTCACTTGTTACATCTCGAACGAAAATTGAAAATTCTTATTTACAATATAGCTGAGAAGGTTATCTATAAACTGTAATAATTGTTTGAAATTTGGTAAAAAAATGAGTGAGCGGTGAAGCTTTAAAGCAGTTCTAAATGACTAAAACTGACACTTAACCATATATTCAAACACTACCGTGTTTGAATGATTATATATATATGTATACATATGTATATATATATACATATATATATATAAATATATACACACATATATACATATATATACATATATACACATATATACATATATATACATATATATACACATATATATACATACATATATATATATATATATATACATATAGATATAACCAAATATATATATATATATATTCAAGCATATATATATGTATGTATATATATATGTATATATATATATGTATAGCTCATTCGCCAAAGGGCGAATGAACTCTTTTTCTGAGTCAACGGCCAACTAGCACCGTGTATATTTGTGTGTGTGTATATGTGTATTGGGGTAGAGAGGGCTCCCGTAAGCCGTGGCGAAGGCAACCTTTCTAGGAGAAGCAAATCTCTGATTTAAAAACCATAAAGCGAAATACCAGTACCCGCATTAAGCTGGTCTGCAGTTTAATTTACACATATATATACATATATATATATGCATATATATACATATATATACATATACATATATATATATATGTATATGTATATATATATGTATATGTATATATATACATATGTATATATATATGTATAAATACATATACATATATATATATATGTATATATACATATATATATGTATATATACATATATATATATGTATATATACATATATATACATATATATGCATATATATATATATATATATATATATATATATATATATATATATATATATATATATATATATATATATACTAGCATGAGTACCCAGCGTTGCCTGGGTTTACATACAGCTCCGTTTTGAAAACACCTGCTACACTAATCATTTTCATCATGGGTAACATGGATACCCTCACAACAAGTCCATAAATAAAAGAACGGATAAAAACATGTAAATTTAATCGTTCCTTAAAAGAAGAAGTACCTGATACCCTCTCCACCAGATATTTCGGCAGAATGGATACAGATAGAAGAAACTATTTCCCGGATATATATATATATATATTCCCGGTACTATAAATACCCACCCTAAAAATAAATAATTAAAAATAAATCATTGGAACTTTTGTTTCACTAAAAGTTAACAGCGAATGCCCGCGTGATCGCAAAAATAAATAAATAAATAAAAATAACCAAGTAGATAGAACTCCTAAAAAAAATCAACAATTAATTTCAAAACAATTCATTTCAAAACAGTTAAATTGAATTTTTCATCATTTTATGCTTCTAATGTAATCTCCCTCGAAAATAACAAAAATGAATTTGTCATATGTTGGGGTTCATTTTGTTTATAAAATTGTAAGGCGAAAGTACAGAATGGTGTCATGAAAATTAATTAAATTTATAATTATTTTATGTTTCAAATGTAATTCCCACGCCCACCAAACAAAAAAAAACAAACTGTATTTGTCATGTTTTGCCCCATCCATCTCGATCGCTAAATTTGAAAAAAAAAAAAAAAAAATGCTAGAGATGATATATCTCGTTGAATGCTTTGTGGCCAAAAATGGGTGTTCATTTTACGTTCAATTTCTATGAAAAAGTGATCCCCACTTTAAAATGTTAATTTTCTTTTTTTCGAAATTACTTTTTTCATATTATTTATAAAGATTGTTTAAACGTATTAGGGCCCCAAAAAAGTAGGTCCTAATTTTTTAGGGGTTAAAAGACGCTGAGTCACGTCGTAAAAATTTACCTTTTTTTTTAATTAGAAATTAAAGTTTATAATCGATGAGATTAACGTGAAAAAGAAAGAAAGAAAGAAAAGTGTAAATTGTGGAATTCAGAGGGGGGCAGTAGATGCTATTTTTTTTAGGTATTAAACAACGATGGGTCACATCGTAAAATTTGCGATTTCTGTACAGCTGTTTAAAGAATAATAACAACAAACAAATGAAATGATTGGAAGATTCTAAGGGGCAAATAACTCTAAAAGTTTTTTAAAAATTCGATGTTGAAATAATAATTTCCCCAAAAATAAATGTTATCAATATAATTATTGTTTAAAATGTATTAAAAACAATTTTAAATAAAACACTGAAAACAATTCTCTCGCTAGAAACATTAATTAAGATACCGCTATTTAATGAAATCGATTTTTCTTAATGTCATATGCAAATGACATAATCTTTTTTATTGTATCTAATTTCCAAGAATTAAGCTATATATAGACATAAATGAAAGAGTAAAGTAAGGAAACTTTTGTATATATTAATAGGGGTAGGCTATAAAAACAAAATTTTTCAAATAAATGCCAAAAGTGGCTTATTACCTTCATTTATATGTAAATAGATGGGAACAAGTGATTTTGTTCAAAACGGGTCAAAATTGGAGGGTCGCTGGCCCCAAACGTGATTTGACCGCGTCGGCGCGTAAAAATGGCCCAAATTTCGCCCCCGAACACACTTAATCACTTATTGAAAGCCACAGGGTGCATTTTTTGACTATAAATGCATTTGTATCATTAAATCTAACATTCCCATTGGCTATCCCACAAACAAACAAACAGACAGGATTACGGATTTATATATATATATATATATATATATACACACACACACAAACATACACGGTGTTAGAAACAGAGCAGCCGAAAGTCATATTGACATAGAGGGGTATAATTTTCGCTCGTTACCCACAAATGGATATCTCCTTACCGGCCACCCCAAGGACACGATATTTAGTAAAGTCCTGACGTTCCGCCGCCAGCCTACAATCTGCCGTTTTATCGGAGTCGCAGGAATATCACGGAAACAAAGGCGCTACCATTTCCTGTGACACCTGCTGCGTCCAGACATTTTCGCCTTCTTTAGTTTCAGGCCACTTATTACTTATTCACCGTGAGAGCGTTATGAGATGCCAGTGATTGGCTTAACGTTTCAGTTTCTATAAGCAAACGTAACTTGCGTTGTCCGGGAGCTATATGTTAAAACTTAGAAGTTTAGGAAAATTTTCTGATTGCATTTTTTCTGGTTGTCTTTTTTTTTTTTTAAATATAAATTGTTTTTATGTTTTCTTTTAATACACAAAGTGTTCTTTGTATCTGTCCGCTTCTGGTCAGATCTAATAGCAGTGATTCGACAAAACAAGTGTCTCTTTCTCCTTTTATATTATATGTATAATCTTATATATATAGAAATGTGTGTGTATATATATATATATATATATATATATATATATATATAATTAAATGAATAAATAAATAAGTAAATAATAATAATAATAATAATAATAATAATAATAATAATAATAATAATAAATAAATAATGATAATGTCGCTCATCAAATTTCGTCTCTGTTTATTTACAATATCACGTCAGCTGATATATGAGCTTGACGATGAATGCGCTGGAAAAGTCACTTCTGATTAATGTTTAGTTTTTAAAATATGGAAACGAAGAAATGATTTGCGGCGATTTTAAATGATACATCTTCTTTTATGGTAAATTGAACTCATTAATAAGAAACAACTAAAATAAAATGGCGAGGTATACCCGGGCTTGAACAGGGAATCATTCGATTTGTAGTTGCATGCTTTACCATTAAGTTATGTCTCCAAATTATAATAAATCTTTTTTTTTTTTTAAAGAAGAAATGAGTTACTTAAATTTTATTATCTCCCTTAGTTGATGTGACGTAAAATATTTCCCCGTAAGAATTATTCTTTTTTTTTTTATCTATAAGAAAGAAAAGCTATTTTTAAGGTGGGACTTTTTCGACTTTCGATACTAATCGAATGGATTCATGTACAAAACATATCTAAGAACACTGCCAGACTTATTAATTGCCCTAGTGTGAAATTTGCAAAATATAAACTTAGCTGTTTCGGAAACTATAAGGAACTCTCTCTCTCTCTCTCTCTCACACACACACACACTCACACACACTCACACACACACAAGTGACTTTTATATAAGAGTGGAGTTTAAATAAAAGGAACTCTTTGTGCCTGTGTATGTAAGTTTGTTCCCTATGGGTTCGGAAACGGCTTGGCATTTTTTTTTTTTTGGAAATGTCACACGAAGGCATTTGATGTCTCTGGGAGTATTTTCATGCAGGTTTTGTATCTGAATGCGTCTGATAAGTATCCAAAATCGATAATCAAATAATCCGATTAAAGAAAGTCCGATTTTCACCAAAATGAACACTTTTAATTAACCTAATATCACATGTGAATTTGAGAAGTTTTATCACCGCACAAGCAGAAAAACCCAGTCTATAAAAGCAACAGTAAATTCTTTTATGAGACAGAGGGTCGTTCAAAATGAATGTTTCTTTTTTAAAGCAGAATTGGACCCTCGTACTCGAATTTTGTACGTTTAAGTTAAATTGAAATGATTATGTAATAATAATTTCATAAAATCAACTGTAGGTTCTTTGGTAAGACAGGGGCGCGTTCGAAATGAAGGTTTCTGTTTAGAGCACAACTAAACCGTGATACGCGATTTTCGCATTTAAATCAAGCCATTATTTACAGACAATTTTATAAAATCAACAGTAGATTCTCTACAGTACAATGTAGACTAACATGTATTGTGGATAAAGTCACTGTTGAGAGGTTTATGAAGCTTCCTCATGGTGCACCGAGTTCCTAACTAGAGCAATCAATCAATCAATTTGATTGAAAAGTGATCGATTTTATCGATTTCGATGACAATAAAAGTATAGACGGCTCGAACATATGTCGGTCCTCATTCGATCCCGGACAATATCGGGTGTCCCTGCTAGTAATTCGTATATCTGCATAATTTTTCTTTGTAATGTATGTTCTCATCTAAATAAATCTGTCTCGAAATTATCACGAATAAACGAGACGGATTAACGTTCACAGGGAAAATGAATTGGAACAAATATATCGAAAGGATTGCCAAGGCTGCTGTGAAGAAAATGGGCTATCTCTGCCGTGCTACAAAGTTACTTAGGACTGAGAGTATCCTGTATAATAATAATAATAATAATAATAATAATAATAATAATAATAATAATAATAATAATAATAATAATAATAATAATACAGGGTGACGCTCCCAAAAAAAACAAAAAAAAAACAACAGCTAAATGGAGGCCATCTAGAATATATGCTGTAGAACGGAGAAAAAAAAAAGGATAAAAGACCCTAGTGTTTTGATGTGATGTTTTGAATATAATAAACTAGTTATGACTAAAGTTTCATTTCAGTCGGACAAAACACTAAGAAACGGAGCCTAATTAGAGTTGGGACCCGTTTTATTTGGGTCACCCTGTAATAATAATAATAATAATAATAATAATAATAATAATAATAATAAAAACAATCCCGAAAAACTTTGAAAAGGAATGGGAGAAATTGGAATCAGAGGATGACTGGAAAAATACAACGAACAACAATAATGAAAGCAGCTGAAATATTGAGGAAAACCCTTGAATGTGGAGACCAACACATACGAACAGCTGCATATCAATAAGTTCTCTAACCCCACCCCATCACCGATTACCATTGCTTCTTTCGCCGATATTTTCGAAAGCCATCCCTTCTTTTTGATTAACTAGACTTAATTTAAATCTTCGCTATTTCCGGTTTGGATGTAACGGCAGAGGCATCACGTTTTTATTTTCACTTTCGTTTCCCCATTCTCGGTACTGGTTCGAGCCTACCTGCCTACTACCACTGTTTTTTTTTTTTTTTTTTTTTTTCCTCAACACACTCCTCCAAACACCCGAGCAATGTCGGGCACCCAGACTAGTTATTGTATAACTCTTTATCTGCCTACCTGTCTGTCCGTTCCATTTATTCTTGGAAACTATTTGGCCGATCTGGCTGAAAATTTTGCATGGACTTTTGTTATGATTAGGTGTAGTGAACTAAGTATTATGGTATCTATTCAATGAACAATCAGACGTTAATAAGTGTTAGTATTTAATGCAAAAATGAGCGCAAATTTAACCATATTCAACCTTTAATTCGACATAAAACGACCATTGGAAATCAACGAGCTATTACTTTTGTCTGATGTTAAAGGCCCCAAAAGTTCAATAATAATAATAATAATAATAATAATAATAATAATAATAATAATAATAATAATAATAATAATAATAATATCAAATAATCGAGGAGGCTTAAGAAGGATGGAAAGGCTGAAGAGTGAAAGCACTAGCCAGACCTCCATTGGATAAGAGTACTGGGGCCTTGGAGAGGCTTATTGCCATCCACATTCCATTGAAGACCATTGGTCGTCCCCAACGAGAAACCAATGGTAAACGGATGTTGCGATAACGCAACTTTATCTGCGAATGTTAACGAAAGGGGTGAAGAGTACTGGAAATCTGGAGAGACTTGTTGTCACTCAGACTCCAGAGAACACCACAAGTTGTTCTCAAAGAGAAATCTTTGATAATGGTCTGTGTGACTACTCCTAGTGAGTAAAAAAAACAAAACAAAAAAAAAAAATAATAATCCAATGAGTTCGTGTGACAGAAAAACGGACATTGTAAAGCGTGAGAGGAGACCGGAGTAGGCGTGACAGAAGGACGTACCTAGCGTGGGCGTATATAAAAACGAGGCCGATCCGTAAGGAGGTAGACCCGTGGGGTTAGAACATTACCTCCCCCCCTCCACCTCTGATTCGAGTCTTTTTATAATCACTTAAGACTGAACGCGAAGCTTCACTTTACGCCTAGGGAAACGGAGGTAGCTGAAGAGAGAGAGAGAGAGAGAGAGAGAGAGAGAGAGAGAGAGAGAGAGAGCTAAGAAGGAAGTAAATATTGGGTCTGAAACAAATTAAAGAGAGAGCGAGAGGGGGGGGGAAGAATAGATGAAATAGGAGAGGTGGAAGAGAAGGGGGTCATGTGGGTTAAGATTAGGGTTAGGGTTAGGGTTAGGGTTGGGCTTCGCTAAGCGCAATAAATTGTAATCAAATAATTTTTTTTTTGTCATTTGAAGGTGAAAACCGGAGACACACCCGACTTAGTATTTTTTCTTCAACCGCTTTTTTTTTCTTCCCCGACAATGTTCATTCCTCCCTATCATAATCCCCTCCCCCATTCATAAATGTGTTTCGAAGAATTTCTTTTGTGTTTCTACTTTATTTTTAGGGTGTTTTCTATATTTCGTTTTTTTTTCTTTCAACTTTGCTTTTTTTTTTTAATGTTTATTTTCGCTTTTCATATCTGAATTTTTTTAGATGACTATTGGTTATCGTATTATTTGGATTCATCGGACTAATGTTCTCATCTTAAATGTCATTTTCACAACGTTTCGGTCGATGTAACCTGAGGTTAACCTCCGACCTTCTTCAGGTGTATATTGTCAAAATCGAGAATGTTTCTGTCGAACTCGGGAATTTGGACGGAATTTTGAACATAACCCCTTATTTGATTCACGACGGTACCACGCTCTTGTTACCCGACGGACCCATGGCGCAGTGGTTAGAGTACTTGGCAAAATCAATTGTAAAAGTGATAGTCTCCTGAACGTCGAAAAAATATATGAATATCGAAAAATTGGCTACTTCACCATCCGTTGGGCACTTTTCTATAAAGAGGGGTCGCTTTTTTCGCTGATATGGCGATGGACGTAACGGTTTTATTTGTTTTTTTTTTCACGTTCTTTTCCTCCTCCTCCTCCGGTACGGATTCGAGCCTGCCTGCCTACAACCACTTTTTTTTTGGTTTTTTGTTTGCTCAATACACACTTCCAAACATCCGAGCAACGCCGGGCACCCAGTCTAGTAAATTAAATAAAGGCTTATGTTCGAAATTCTGTCCAAATTCCTGAGTTCGACAGAAACATTCCCGAGTTCGACAAGATATACCCGAAAAAGGTCGGAGGTTACACTGACCGAAACGTTGTTTATGTTTATTTTTGCTGTTGATATCTTTTTGTTCGGTGCTGGTCCAGAATTTTTCCTATATTAAAAAAAAAAAATATGATGTACGTACTAGTGACGCAAATAAAACATCGTATTCAAAAAAAAAAAAAAAAACAGTTAAATTAATCAGATAGTTTACTTTTTAAATAATAAACTAAAATTATATAACTAATCGAAGACCAACTTTCTCTGATACCATTTAAAAAAAAACACCGTTTGACTGCTTCTCCGTTGACTATAACATGACCATTTTCAAGTCTAATGTAAATAAGTTCTTGTTGAACCGTCCTCTTTAATAATTAAACTCTACCGAAGTTCTACCATTACTGATCACTATGGCGTTGTCTCGTTATCATTTATCCTCGATTAGCCTATAGGCCTCGATAAATGGTGACTCCCCATAGTAAAATAGTCTTCCAAAACAAAGGGATATAACTAAACATGATTCAAACTTGTGAGGGTTTTTTGTTTAAATGTTTATGAATTGTTAGGAAAATTATTTAATAAGAATAGCATATATATATATATATATATATATATATATATATATATATATATATATATATATATATATATATATATATAAAAATAAAAATAAGTTTACCAAGGTAATCAAAATGGTAAACTTAAATATATATATATATATATATATATAAATAAATAATATAAAGCTGAATGTCTGAGTGTGTGTGTGTGTGTGTGGTTACGAATAGGCTCCTATATGGTTGACTATTTTAAAAAACTGATTACATATAATGATAGAAGATGTATCGAGACATAGGAATAGGTATGTTTGATCTGGCAGAACGGTGGTTCATTATAATTGTGGGGTCTGCGTTCGTGGCTGGTCCACAAAGTATAGAAATAAAAAAATTAAAAATTAAAATAAACGTTTACAAGTGTTTTTGATATAGATGTGCATAAGAATACTTTGATACATATGTTTTACTTAAAATAACTTAAATAGGGATGGTATAATAAAATTGTGGGGTCTGCGTTAGCGCCTGGTCTCCATAGAATGGAAATAGGCACAAACTTTAATAAAGACTTTTTATATCTGCGTAAGTATACTTTGATAATTATGTTTCAGTTTGAAGAAATATGGTATAATAAAATTATGGGGTGTTCGTTCGCGCCTGATCTCCAGAGAATGTAAATATGTCCCAAAGTTTAACAAGGTTTTGTTAATATAGATCCACAGAATATTGTGATAAGTGTTTCAGTGTGAACAGGTATGGTATAATAAATTATGGGGTGTATCTATTTTATTTTTACTTTCATCATATTTTGTTTTGGTTTTGATACCCCCGAATTCGAAGCTATCTTTTTACAACCCTTCCTTTTCATAACCTATCATACTTTCATAAATCAGAGTCCATTTTTTGTAGGCTGCTTTTGAACCAAGTCAACGACGGGTACTTTTGCTAGTATATATATATATATATATATATATATATATATATATATATATATATATATATATATATATATATATATATATAACAAATAAATGACAAAAATCGATATTCTAAATTATAGGTGAAGAGGGTAAGGACGATTAATCGGAGTCGGAATTCGTAAACACTGGAGCTTTTTGGGGTATCGGAATCGAAAAAATTTTAGCCTATTTTCCGATGCTAAACCCGATTCCTGGAATTAACATTTTTATTTGATTTTGGTTTAAGGAACATCTTCCATTGCTGATTGTAATAATAAAATAATAAATATTTATTGATTAAAATTCCCAGTAAGACTAAAATCTCTAGATCACCCCCTCACATTTGAGAAAATATAGGCACATTTAAAATATTTTACGGCAATCACAAAATAACACTCTTATAGTTAAATATTTAGAGATTTATAAAGAATCTGAATCGGTAATTGCATAGGAATCAGGAATTTAGTATGGAATCGGTAATTGTATCGGAATCGGGAAAAATACTGGAATCGTACCATCACTAATATATATATATATATATATATATATATATATATATATATATTAAAAAATAATTTTACTAAGTATTCTTCATAAGTTTCAGTTATCGTTGAAGCTGAAGTTCATAGTTCATATATATATATATGTATATATATATGTATATATATATGTATATATATATGTATATATATATATGTATATATATATATATATATATATGTATATATATATGTATATATATGTATATATATATATGTATGTATATATATGTATATATATATGTATATATATGTATATATATATATATATATATATATATGAACTATGAACTTCAGCTTCAACGATAACTGAAACTTATGAAGAATACTTAGTAAAATTATTTATTACAAGAAATGGAAGTCCATAACAATTAAAGGACAGTCACTCAGATGTAAGCCTGACACACAAAATAAATAACACACACACACACACACACACACACACACACACACACACACACACACACACACACACACACACACACACACACCATCCTATTAATATATAGAGAGATATGGTCCCAAACAGTAGCCACTTACGTCTAAATGGCAATACGCACTTGTTAGGGATGAACGTGAGTAGAAAAGCGAAAACACTAGTATTTTCATCTTGAGTGTTATTTACGTTTTGATCGATTAAAGTTAATGTTGGAGTCATCGAACTTGGTGACCTTCTTCCATATATTTAGTTATATCCCTTGTCCCGAGTCGATATTCGAAATGGCGTCCGGTTAACAGTAACACGTATTCTCGAGAAAGCGGTTAGTAAAAACTTTTAAATCCAACTGGGCATTTTGTTTCGTTGATGGAACGGAGTTAAAGACAAGGCAGTTATATTTCCAGTAACTCTCGTAGGAGGCGTGAAAATACATAGAGGTTGACATTCTAAAAAAAAAAAAGAGAATCTAAGGTTTCTCTGTGCAGGGGGTTGTCAGGACAACCTAGTATGATGATACTTTTCCCAAGAAGTAAACCCACCCTGACTAAATATTCAAAATCACATAGTATTCGCTGCCCAACTAAGATCTCCTCACTATGGCTAACCCATATTAGCTTTTACGAGGAATGGTGCACCTTCTCCAATTGATGTTATCTCAAGTAACACCACGAAGCTGGATACTCCACCAGACTAGATAAATTCTTGTCCTGGGATCCAGTAAGACCAAGAGACCAAAACAAAAGATATACTACAACATATGAAAATGGTTAATTGGGGAGAGGAAAATTATGTTCTCAATTTCTTTTCTAACTCAATGTTTGAGAGATAAAGAACTTAAATGGAACATTCGAATATCTATGTATCTCATAAAGAGTTCAAGTGTTAGCCCCAGGTCGTGGGCACCTTGATTTCTGAGAACTTCGACTGAAGTAAAATGAAAAAAAAAAAAGAAAAAGATTTACCCTGGTTACTGAAGCATAAATCAATGAAAACTACTGGCATGATACTAGATTTTAAAAGTAACAGCTGTACGATTTTAGGCAGATATATAAACTCGCAAAAGACAACTTCTGGACATTAGCCTTCCATTGACAAATATATTTTTGCATGTTGAAAAGTCACCAAGCTTTGTATTACACTGTGAAGTTAAAAAAATGCTGTATAATGGAGAAGAGAACAAAAGGCTGAGAAATTACATAAACGGTTTGCTTGTGAATCACAAGAGAAATTGGCATCATTGGTGAGAGGCAATAGGGCCTTCCATGATGAGGAATTAATGACTCTTATTAAGGATGTCTGTGATTCAGATTTAAGTCTGTGATTCAGATTTAAGTGTGGTTTGCTATTCTGATGCTACCCATGTCAGCTTGGAGGATGGTTCCTCACTAAGTAGATTTATCATCTTTGTTTGCGGTAAAATGAATAGACTGGCTCCTATATGCTGATCAGTAAAAAAGCTTAACAAAGTGACAAAGAGTCCATTGGCGTCCGAGACTCTTGTACTCGGTGAAGTTGCTGATGCAGGTGTATTGATATCTGCCATGCTGAAGAAATTTTCTGACGACCTAAGTTGCTAGAAATACTTTGCAAAACAGAAAACGCATCTTTCGTAAAAACCTTAAAATCATCAAATCTTGTGACAGACGTTTGAGAGTTGATGTGGCCAGAGCAAATGGAAATGTTGGTAAATGCGGAAATCCAAATTGAATTAATCAGGGGACATGAACAGATCACAAACTGTTTGACAAAGATGGGAGCCTCTACTGAAATTCTGAAAGACTTGTGTTATTAATCTGTTTTGTTTTTCTGTTTATTCAAACTATAACTTAAACCTGACACCTTCTTTAGGTGTATCTTCTCAGACGCGAGAAATTTTCTGTCGGACCTTAGAATCTGCAGCGAAGTCACTTAGCACTTCTACTAAACCATAATCTTTACTTTTGAAATCACGACACTATGATAATATGTACGACATCTGACCAAATTAAAATATCATATTAAAGCATATTTTACGACCGGGCAAAGCTGGCGTCCCCCGCTAATCTCATTATATTGTATAATAGAAAAGTATGCCTCACTCTACACGGCAAATATTTTTGATAGTCCTTTTTTTTTTCCATTTTCGTTTTTAGTTCGTCAATTTCAATAGCATGTAGCCATTTTTCCTCTCCAAAACAAATCCCTAAACACAGCTTTGACAAAGCGAAGGCGAAACCGGTCAGCTGACCCCCATATTTTTTTCTTCTCAAAACCCCATTAACTTTATTTAAACGTTTATAATCATGAATTTAGATTTTCATGTTTGCGTTATATATATATATATATATATATATATATATATATATATATATATATATATATATATATATATGATTGCGTTATATATATATATACATATATATATATATATATATATATATATATATATATGATTGCGTTATATATATATATGATTGCTTATATATATATATATATATATATATATATATATATATGCTAGCAAAAGTACCCGTCGTTGACTGGGTTCAAAAACAGCCTATTGAAAATGGGCTCTGATTTATGAAAGTATGATAGGTTATGAAAAGGAAGGGTTGTAAAGAGATAGCTTCGAATTTGGGTTTATCAAAACCAAAGCAAAATATGATGAAAGTAAAAATAAAATAGATAAACTTGTGATTACTATATTGTCCTTTTGACTACTCTACACTCTTTAACCCTTATCCTTGAGTGGCCGATCGGCCTTGATAAGTGGTGACGCCTATGTAAAGAAAAAAACCCCCCCAAAAATCCTCCATAATTTATCAGATCATACTTGTTCACACTAAAACACTTATCACAATATTCTGTGGATCTATATTAAAAAACCTTGTTAAACTTTGTGACATATTTACATTCTATGGAGGTCAGGCGCAAACGAACACCCAATACTTTTATTTTATTATAATTTTATAACTGAAACATAATTAACAATGTATACTTACGCAGATAGATATGAAAAGTCTTTATTAAAGTTTGTGCCTATTTCCATTCCATGGAGGCCAGGCGCGAACGCAGACCCACAATTTTATTATACCATTCCTATTAAAGTTAAAACATACTTATCAAAGTGTTATTATGTACATCTATATCAAAAACACTTGCAAACGTTTTTTTTTTTAAATTTTAAATTTTTTTATTTCCATACTTTGTGGACTACGCTGGAACGCATACCCCACAATTTTAATGAACCACCGTTCTTCCAGATCAAACATACCCATTCCTGTGTCTCGATAGTATCATTATATGTAATCAGTTTTTTAAAATAGTCAACCGTATAGGAGCCTATTCGTAACCACACACACACACCTACACACCTACACACACACACACCACACACACACACACCACACACACACACATTCAGCTTTATATTATATATATATTTATATATATATGTATATATGTATATGTATATTATATGTATATATATATATATGTATATATATGTATATGTTTATATGTGTATATGTATATATACGAGGGGCCTACAATAAGTTATGCCCCTGACCCACTTCCCATAGCAGTAGGGACAGGCAACTTGGCACAGTTATTAGTCTTTCTCTACATAGGAACAACCATGAGTTATGCATTTCTCCCATCGTTTGATGCAGCACTGGAGACCGTTTTTGTAGAACACCCCAGGTTGGTCCTCTAACCACGACGTGACTTCAGAAATAAAAGCTGCATCATCTGGGAAAAGCTTTCCTCCCAAAAACAACTTCATGACTGTGAAGTGGTGAAAGTCAGAGGGTGCAAGGTCAGCAGAGTAAGGAGGATGTATATGTGTATAAATATATATGTATGTATATATGTATATATGTGTATATACGCATATATATGCATGTATATATGTATATATATTTATATATGTATGTATGTATATATTTATGCGAAGGGCGAATGAACTCTTTTTCTGGGTCAACGGCCAACTAGCACCGTGTATATTTGTGTGTGTATATGTGTATTGGGGTGGAGAGGGCTCCCGTAAGCCGTGGTGAAGGCAACCTTTCTAGGAGAAGCAAATCTCTGATTTAAAAAACCATAAAGCGGAAGACCAGTACCCGCATTAAGCTGGTCTGCAGTTTAATTTGTTGCTGGCTATCTTGCTCTTGCTTGTTGCTGGATCTCAACATTTTGAACCGAGAGAGAGACTTAGCTGTCGTACAAAGCTAAGACTCTGTAACATCATCTTTGTATAGATACTCCCTCAGGTATTTGGGCTCATGGATTTTAAATGTCTGAGGGAGTGGCACTCGTCTGACAAGAGGTTGCAATCATCATGCATATATGTATATGTGTATATGTATGTATATATACTGGTATATACATGTATTTATATATATATGTATGCATATATGTATATGTATATATAGCTATATATATATGTATGTATATATATGTATGTATATATATATTTATATATTTATGTATATATATATATGTTTGCATATATATGTATATATATACGTCTGTACAAATATATATATGCATACATATATATATATGTATTCATATGTATGATTATATATATATATAAATATATCTATATATATGTGCATATATACATGTTTATACGTATATATACATGTGTATATGTATATACACATGTGTATATGAATACATGCATGTGAATAAGTATATATGAATATATACATGTGTATATATACATGTGTATATACATGTGGATAAAAATATACCCTGCATGTGTATATACATATGTATATATATGTATACATACATGTGCATATACATATGTATATATATATATATATATATGTATACATACATGTGTATATACATATGTACATAAGTATATTTGTATACATGTGTATATACATGTATAAACACATGTGTATATATACTCGTGTATATATATATGTATATATATTTGTGTATATATATGTATACATACATGTGTATATAGCTATGTATGTATATACATGTATATATATGTATATATAAATATGTACATATATGTATATATACATGTGTATATATAGGTACATATAGATGTGTATATATATCTATATATACATGTGTATATATACATGTGGGTATGGTTGGTTGGTTGTTTTTGTTTTACGGGTTATCCACCCTTTTCGGGTTATTTTATGCCGAATCCAAAGATTTTGAAGAAAAATTGTTTTAATAGAATATATTTATTGTTTTCAATTCGGTTTCTATTCAACCCATAGTTGGACCTGGGAGAAATGGTAATTAAAGGGTGGCTCAACACTCCCCAAAGCCCGCAAGCTGGGGCCTCACCACTGGATATAGTTTAAGGTCATCTCCAGGACCCCCATTGAGGGACTTTTACCCTCTGCAGGGGGGCAGTCGGTGTATTCTAATGCCCCACCGACAGGGCCCTCACGTGTGGGTATAAACGTCTAAATATACATGTGTATACATATGTATATATATACATGGGTATATAAATGTATGCATACATGTTTGTATATATATGTAAATATATACATGTGTATATATAAATACATATATATGTGCATATATCAATGTATATATATACATATGTATATATATGTATATATGCATGTGTATATATATGTATGCATATATGGACATGCATATATATGTGTATATATAGGTATAGATATACATGTGTATATATATATATGAATATTTATACATGTGTATATATAGTATATATTTACATGCATATACATATGTGTATTTTCATACGTGTATATATATGTATATGTATACATGTGTAAGTTTTACAAGGTTTTTTAATTTAGATCCACAGAATATTGTGATAAGTGTTTCAGTGTGAACAGGTATGGTATAATAAATTATGGGGTTTATCTATTGCATTTTTACTTTCATCATATTTTGCTTTGGTTTTGATACCTCCAAGTTCGAAGCTATCTCTTTACAACCCTTTCTTTTCATAACCTATCATACTTTGATAAATCAGAGTCCATTTTCTGTAGGCTGTTTTTGAACCTAGTCAACGACGGGTACTTTTCATTTTTTATATATATATATATATATATATATATATATATATATATATATATATATATATATATGTGTGTGTGCGCGCGCGTGTGTATAAGGAGTATCGTCCGCACTAGGGATTGAAACTTTCAGTCTATAGAAGAGGTGGCTTAAAATAAATTTTGCTAAGTACTTTATCCGCTACTCCACGTTTTAAATTTTAATATTTGAGATTTTTTGATTTGGCTTTGTATAACATGTCCGTTTTTTACCGCAATGTTTTATTTGAGTGCTTACCCCCATTCGAATAATCATGATTTATTTATTTATTTGCGGAATGTTATCCTCATCTTCATAGTCGTTATTTCGCGACGTCAACTATTCCTCTGGCCTTCGTCGTTGCGTAGCGGTTTCAATCCTACCAAAAGCCGGCGAGAGGATTAGTGGGCTAAAAACGTGATGAGACAACAACTATGGAAGGCAGTACTCGATTCAATAGATTCAGCATCCCTATGCCGTCTCAGTTAACCACCTGACGGAGGTCAGGGGAATAGTTATCCGAAACGTCGTGAAACAACAACTATAAAGATAAGAATAACCGTCCGCAAATAAATAAGTAAATATACAAATTACTCACCCCAATAATAAAAATAGCATTTATTTGTCAAAAATATAATGCAACGCTCGCCGATCAGATAATTGTATCAATTAACCCTATTCCTAACACATCAAATAATTGTTAACATTTCTGTCATTTTAAAAAGATAAATCTTGTTTCAGAAATAAATTCATGGTTAGGGAAATTATTGCAACCATCAACTTTCTTCAAGCGTATCTTGTCAAACTCGGGCATCTTTCTGTCGCACTCGGAAATCTAAATGGAATTTTGAACGGAACCTTTTATTAATCCAGGTGTAGTAGCATGTTGTCTCATCAGCCATGACTGGTTAGAAGTCCTAGGTAACGTACACTTGTATTTTGAGTGTCGCCCATACTGAGGGTTGAACCTTCAACCACCAGAAGACTGTAATTTACAACTGAATTTTACCAGTACTTTATCCACTAGGTCACGTCTTAAATTTTAAAAGTGTGGATTTTAAGAGAAGGCTTTGTATAACATATCCGTTTTATTTGCTTGAATAAGCATTTATTTACTAAAATAAAATGTAACGCCCATCAAATAATTGTAACTCTAAGCCTAACTCAGCAATTTCTAACTTTTTCACATGGTGGTACACTATTGAGATATTTTTAATTTTTGCAGCATAGCTATCATAAAAATGAATAGTTTCTATTCATTAAGCCTTCTTGCAAAAAAGAAAAAGAAAAAAAAAGCATGCATGGTCACCCAGGAGGGCACAGTGAACGCGATACAAAAAAATGACTAAGTTCAGCATTTAGACCTAAAAGTCCCCAGGGGGGCATTAAATCCTGGTGTAAATAAACAAACGATGCAGTTTTGAGCCTTAAATTATGTAAATTTGAGTTCTGCACCATGCAATGACTAAATCCATCATTTGTCCCTCACCCAAAACTGCTAAATATTTGGAATTTTTGGAAATTTTGCACAAACATTAAACATGATATGTGTAAAAATGTGACAGAACGGATTTTCCGGAAAAAACTCCGGTTGCCCCCCCCCCCTCTCCGGGGTGCCTTTCGGGTTAAAATGGCTAAAATTGACACTTTTCTGCTTATTAAAAAAAAAATTGATGCCTTGGATTGTTATAAAACTTTCTGAAAAGTTGTAACTAACTGGTTTCTATATAATTTTGTTTGTCTATACTTCGCGATAACTCTTGGGTGTGCCCCAGGGACACTTTTAGGGCTAATAAAAAACTCCGTTTTTTTTTTTTTTTTTTTTTTTTTAACTATTTTACCATATTTGTCCAAAATTTTCTGTGTATGGCTATTTAGTAGTTTTGCATGTTTAAATATGTTAAGGCCTTGGGGACTTTTGGGGCTAAATGAAGAAATGATGGACTTAGTTATTTCTTTTTTGTTATGGTGCAGAACTCAAATTTACATATGTTAAGGCCTAAAACTGCGCTGTTTGTCCATTTTCACCAGGATTTGAGTCCCCTGGGGACTTTTGGGGGTCAAATGCTGAACTTAGCCACTTTTTTATGCCTCGTTCACTGTGTATGTGCCACTTGTTTATCTTGTGTGTGTGTATGTGTATGTGTATGTGTGTGTGTGTATGTTTATGTATGTGTGTGTGTGTGTGTGTGCAGGAAAAAGAGTTCAATTTATTTATATCAAAAAAATTTATTTTTTTTAAATTTGGTAATCTATCTATATATCTATAAAAGTGAACGTGCCTGTGTGTCTGTCTGTCCGTGTGTCTGTCTGTCTGTGTATCTGTTCGTCTGTGTACATTTCCCTACGCAATAACTCTGTCAATTTTAAGTCTACAGACTCGAAATTTGATATACAGGGTACTGAGATTTGGGAAAATCGATGTGATCGGTTTTCGGCCAGAAATTTGGCTATTAAGGGGTAAAATTCCAACGATTAGACCTTTAAGAACTCTACCAAACTCCTCCAACAATTTTGGGTCTAAACACTTGAAATTTTAGATATAGGTTCCTTGGACATGAATCTAACTTAATAACTTTATTTGAGCCCAAAACAATAAATGTTAAGGTGTCATAATAGGGGTACAAAGTTTAAAAAAAATTCACCGCTTTTTTTTTTTTTGCTCAACATACACATCCAAACACCCGGGTAACGCCGGGCTGAAATGCTAGTAATCTATATACAAGAATGTGTTGTCACTTGATCCTTATAGTCCAGTGTTATTAGTGTAGAAAAAAAAGAAGATACGAAAGGTGAAACGAAAATAAATAGCTGATAATCACGTCGTTATGAGTCCTGAGCAACCTCTTTACTCACCGTGTGTGGCTTGGACCCAGATTAGGCATTAATGACAAGACCCGCCCCAAATCCCTCTGGGCCTCATCTTGGTCCTCCACCCTTTCTCAACACATCGCTCACTATCCCCTCCGCCTTCACCCCTTTTGTTTCTATTTTTTTTCATTTAGTAACTTTGTTTCTTTTTTTTTTTTTTTTTGCTTAATGACCTTTCAAGATGGTTCTCGTCAACATCCTCTAATCGTTGTTGAGATCAAGTTTTTTTTTTTTTTATTCAATTGAATTACCTCAGTCAAAGAGGTTATGTTTTCCGCGAGTTCTTTTTTATATACTAGGGTATGGAGAGATCGTCGATTATTAAGACCTAAAGTCTACGCGAGGATTAGAGTATTAAGTGCCACGTGGCCGCTCTGAAAATGTTTAAAGGACACTTCTTCTATAATCTATACAATTAAGCAACGTTGAGCCTAGTCAGTACTAAATGGGTGACCATTTGGGACTTCCAAACGCTGTATATATGTATATATCTCCGCTTATCTCGGCATTGTTTCCAGTCGTCCTAGACTTCTCCTTGCTACTGGACTCAAATAGTGCCGATTCAGGAGAAGTGTGGTTGGAGATTGCGCAACCCTTGCCTCACAATAAAACGCGCAGCTGCTCCTACAGGGGGTATCCTTTGTCTTTCGAGACTGAACCGAAGCATCATACAATTATTAAACTCTGTGGACCGTCCGGTCATCCTTGCTTGCTTGCTTGAATCTTGTCTTCGACGATCGGGCGATTCCATCTTTCAAAAAATAGATGACAGGTATATATATATATATATATATATATATATATATATATATATATATGTAGTCATCCACATACGGTACTGTTTTCTTGTATCACAACTCATCGGTGCAGCAAGACTAGCACCTCTCCCAAGCCGAGGCTTGAACCTAGAACCATCGCATTGACAGTCGGCAGTTCCACCCATCTACCCACGGGAGGGCGCCCGTAAATTATCTCAACAAATGTCCGTTTTTAACAAACATTCGTCCACCACTTTTATAGTGCTCAAACCGCTTGTTTACACACACACACACACACACACACACACACACACACACACACACACACACACACACACACACACACACACACACACACACATATATGATTAGTTTGCTTTTTTTTTGAAAAAGACATCCAGCAGAGTGCTCAATTAAAAGGAAAATCCGAGAAATAAGAGCGTATTTATGCTTTGTATTTTGGGTACAGAAAGTTGTTTGATGAGATAAGTCATTGGTACCGTCGGTTTCAAGCCCGATAATTAGGACCGTTTTAGATATCCATATCAAGCTCTCTTCAGCCAATACTCATCTCATTGGCTGAAGAGAGCTTGATATGGATATCTAAAATGGTCCTAATTATCGGGCTTGAAACCGACGGTACCAATGACTTATCTAATAACTTTCTGTACACAAAATACAATATATATATATATATATATATAATCTGAGGTTATTATTTTCTAGATGTAAAGTAACCTATGACGTTTAAAGAGGTTAATGCAAGAGTGCTCAGTACCAAAGTAGGGCAAGGTGAACATTTTATTTCTTTTTACATAAGCCGTCATGAGAATGTTTCGGAAAGCTGGTTAGCAACATTTGCTTTCGTATAAGCTGTATCGCCTGAAGAGGTCTCTAGTTACTAAAAACTAGCTGACTGAAACATGCTCACGACTGTGTAGCAACATATTACTGCTTATGTAAAAACAAATAAAAAGTATATATATATATATATATATATATATATATATATATATATATATATATATATATGTTATTGATGGGACGATTCCGATATTTTTCCCGATTCCGACACCATTACACATTTCACTTTCCGATTCCGATACAATTACCGATTCTGATTCTGATTCTGATTCTTTATAAAGCATGTTAAACGTTTAGATATTTTCCGAAATGAAAAAAAAAAAAAAATGCACGTGGGGAATCATCTATCGATTTTAGTTTTACTATTAATTAAAGTTAAAAACCTATAAATATTTCTCATTTAAGAATTATTACCAGCAAAGGAAGATTTTACTTTAAACACAGTCAAAAACAAACAAAAAAAAAAAAAAAAAAAAAAAAAAAAAAATAAAATAAAATAAAGAAATTAAAAGAATCGTTTTGGCATGGGAAAATATGCACAAATTTTTCCGATACCGATTCCGACACCGACACCTCCAAAGGTCTGGATTTTTCCGATTCCCGATTCTAATTCCGATTAATCGTCCCAAAACTAACACACACACACACACACACACACACACACACACACACACACACACACACACACACACACACACACACACACGCGCGCGCGCGCAGATATATATTGTGTATATTTGAGTAGCATTTTTTCATTTAAACAAACATTATTAAAGAAAATGAAGTTTCTATTAATTTATATATTGCGACCTTCGTCAGGTGGTAACCACGACGGGATAGGAACTCTGAATCTTCTAACTGACGAAGCCAGAAGAATAGTTGGCCGAAACGTCGTGAAACAGCAATTAATAAAGATGGAATAAAGATGAATGAATTAATATAAATAATACTCATCTCAATAATGAATTCCAATTAAAATAACATATAAACAAAGTTTCTGTTTCACTATAACTATTAAAAAAAAAAATTTCTCATGTATTTTTTGTGGAAATCAAAAATGTTGATATAAATCCCATAAGTATTACTCGTAACGTTGATTTCGGTTCGAACCTGCATCAGCAAGAGTAAATGGAGCACCGCGCATGTGTGTGTGTGTGTGTGTGTGAGAGAGAGAGAAACAGAGAGAGAGAGAGAGAGAGAGAGAGAGAGAGAAGAAAAAGAAGAGAGATGTAGAGAGGTACCGGACGGTAGAATAGAGAGGAAGACGATTAGAGACAAGAGCGAAACAGGATAAGAAAAAGAGAGAGAGAAAGAAAAGTCTATTATGACATCACAATGTATTATGAAATCCTTCAACTCGGTGAAATTTGGACTTGGCGAAATGTGGTTTCTTCTCTCTATTGCTTCCTGTTACTTAAAACATTGAAACTGTTTAACCTTGCTTTTTACCTTCCTTTCTTTTTATCTTATGTGCAATCTACTAACGTTGGCCCAAGGGGTCACGGGTCGTTAAGTATTTATTTTAATCTCTTAAAAACAAAAACAAAAATGGCCGCAGGCCAGTTCAAATTTCCCCCGCCCCTTAACCTCTATTCAAACCCTGATACTATGACGTCAAATGTCAATTAAATGACGTCAAATGTCATTCTATGTCGACTTACTCTTTACTATTTTACACGAATTAATCTTGATTGGATTTATTTATTATTTTTTTTATTAAATTTTGCCTCAGGAGTAGCATTATTCGCGCACTTTCGAAAGAGACGACACACCCTGCTTTTTTAAAATACTATTGGGAGGGTGACGTTCATTCTTGCCTTGACAGCATACAAAATCGACTTATCATAACAAAGACCCATAAACATTTGAACCAGATCAGCCAAGTAGTTTCCGAGAAATAGTATAACGGATATATATATATATATATATATATATATATATATATATATATATATATATATATAACTATATATATATATATATATATATATATATATATATATATATATATATATATTTAAAAGAGTGTAGCCATCAACAATTGTGGGTTTTTTTTAAAGGTTTTCATCATATTTTTATTTTAAAATATTTTTATAACGCGTTTCGAGCTTTGGGTGTGCTCTCTTCAGATATTTTCGTAAAAAGTTTTTCTTTAAAATGGGAGTTTGTAGAATTGCCTCCGCTGATATTAAATATGTTTTTCAGAGTGGTGTTCAGACATTCTGTTGTTGTTGGTGTTCAGACATTCTGTCTCCAACTGTAAGTGTTCAGTGTCCGGTCAAAGTTATTTTCAAAGAGTGTTTTTTAGTCCATATGGTGAAGGTTTTTAATGTTTTTTTAGGGTTCTTTTTAAAGACTTTCTTTCCCCATGTATAGCATACACTCACACACAATCACACACGCATACATATACATTCATGTACATGTACACATGCACACGCACGCAGGCACACACACATACACACACGTACATACATAGAAATATATGAAGGAGCATACATATATACATATATACATATATATATACCCTATAACTATATATATATATATATATATATATATATATATATATATATATACGTAATTATTTTCAATTAACACACAGCGCATCTAAAACCAAGCTTCTATCTTTACATGATCAACGCTCCGATGCCCATCTGGCCTCAATTGAAATGAACTGCTCTCGTCTTGGGGAGGCTTCATGTTTTGACAAACTTCTGGGCTTGACCATTACTCCCGATCTGAAATGAGAAACGTATATCAAATCCATTGCCAAGGCTGCTGGAAAAATGGTAGGATCCTTCTACCGCTTCAGTAGATATCTCACTCCTGATGCAATTCTCTATCTATATAAAAGCCAAGTCCGTCCAAGGATGGAGTATTGTTGCCACATCTGGGCAGGAGCTGCTAGAAACAGCTTACTCTGCCTTGAGTTCAAAATAGACTTCGTAGCTTAGTGGGGGGATACCCTTTTCTCTTCCCCGCAACCTCTTTCCCACAGAAGAGACGTTGAGAGCCTGTCTCTGCTTTATCGTTATTTTCATGGCAAATGCTCAGCTGAGCTTCAGTATATGATCCCTCCCCTCGCCAAACTTTCACGGAAAACACTCATTTAGCCAAAACCACTACCAATAATTTCCCACACTCTTCATATGTGCATAAATCCAAATGTAGATTCCATGAACAAAGTTTCTTCCTTAGAACTTCACGCCTGTGGAACTCTCTTCCGTTTGCCTGCATTTCAGCTGACTACAATCTGATTCTCTTCAAGTCCAACGTAAACAAGTTCTTGATGAACCGTCCCCCTGAGTAATCCAATTTACAAAATTCCCACTACTTATGTTTACTACGCTATAATAACATTGACTAATGTATACCCATTGACCCTTATCCTCGAGTGGCATCCGGGCCTTGATAAGTGGTGTTTTCTCTGTAAAAAAACAAAAAACAAAACAAAAAAACAAAAAACTTTTCAAGTACAGGTAAAGAAGAAAACATTTTTTCTTTCGTTATTTCAATTTTGCGCGGTTAGCGCGATACCCCTGCTGATGACTGATTTTTATTTTTTATTTTTGAATATCGAGCCGTTACGAAGACCTACGGACTAACAATAACACTCTCACACGCAGAAGTTCACCATGCCGTCAAGAAAAAGAAGAAAAAAGACAGACTCTTCATTTATTAGGATGTGTAACATTGAAATATATCTGATATAAGCAAATCAATTTGTTTGTGCGTATATATATATATATATATATATATATATATATATATATATATATATATATATATATATATATGGTAAAACTGGTTATTAGTAAAAACCTGAAGAGAGTGCTCAATACTATTGCAGAGCAAATAAGTGTTTTATTTTTTTTATTACCGTCTTATCTGTCTATGGAAGAAGTGTTTTTTTTTTGCTCGTATTTCTCCTAAAATACTTCTTCCAAATACTAACAACCATTTCTGTAAGGTATGACGGGGCTGTTGGATTGTAAACATGGTCCAACATCCGAAACATATGTAACCAAACAGATAAAACGGTCATAAAAATAATATATATATATATATATATATATATATATATATATATATATACATATATTTATGAACATATATGAATTATATATATATATATATATATATATATATATATATATATATATATATATAAAGCCGAACGTGTGTGTACGTGTGTGTGTGTGTGTGTATGTGTGTGTGGTCACGAATAGGCTCCTATATGGTTGACTATTTTAAAAAACTGATTACATATAATGATAGAAGATGTATCGAGACACAGGAATGGGTATGTTTGATCCTGCAGAACGGTGGTTCATTAGAATTGTGGGGTCTGCATTCGCGCCTGGTCCACAAAGTATAGAAATAAAAAATTAAAAAGAAAAACGTTTACAAGTGATTTTGATATAGATGTACATAATAATACTTTGATAATATGTTTTAACTTTAATAGGGGTGGTATGATAAAATTGTGGGGTCTGCGTTCGCGCCTGGCCTCCATGGAATGGAAATAGGCACACACTTTAATAAAGACTTTTCATAGCTATCTGCGTAAGTATACTTTGATAATTATGTTTCAGTTTGAAGAAATATGGTATAATAAAATTATGGGGTGTTCGTTCGCACCTGACCTCCATAGAATAGAAATATGTCACAAAGTTTAACAAGGTTTTATAATATAGATCCACAGAATATTGTAATAAGTGTTTCAGTGTGAACAGGTATGGTATAATAAATTATGGGGTTTATCTATTGTATTTTTACTTTCATCATATTTTGCTTTGGTTTTGATACCCACGAATTCGAAGCTATCTCTTTACATAACTTATCATCATACTTTAATAAATCAGAGTCCATTTTCTGTAGGCTATTTTTGAACCCAGTCAACGGCGGGTACTTTTGCTAATATATATATATATATATATATATATATATATAAATTTGAGATTTTTATGTATTGATATTCATATTAAAAACCCTTTTTTCTATTTATTTAAAAAGAAAACACAACTTTGTTATATATCGGTCGTGGAATTGAATTCATCTACAAAAGATCTAACTAATTTGCATATTCTTTTAAACATTCATTTTAATTAATTCCCTATTAGTTGTTTTTTTTGATTTCTTATGGGATGAGTATCTTTAGTTAATTATTACATGTAATTATATTCATGTAGATATTCTACATGATTTATACTTGTGTAATATTTGCGTAAAAACATTAACGTAAACACAAACCTCTTTCTATATATATATTTATGTATGCGTATATATATTTGTTTAGAAAATTTTGCCTACCAAACTCCTGAAAGTTCTTTGTTTAGAGACATGAAACTAAATATATAGGGAAAATCGGTGCAAAGTGTGAAAATTAAAAAAATGGGATTTGCCAGGTGAAGGTCGAATGGCGGTATTACGAATATGCACGCGTAATGTAATAGCTATTGGTTCATGTTTTATTTTTTAGCCTTGCAGCGAACATATCTTCATAGCTCAGGCATTAACGTCGAAGAAAAAAATAAATCGTAAGCTAAGCGTTTTGGTTTCGATTCTCGGTGTTGGCGCACTAGTTATTCTTTTAAAAAACTTTTAAAATCATTACTATATATTGGGTCCAATATAATCTAATATATACAAACAGCAATATATCTGTCTGTCTGTCTGTCTTAATATTTTCTAACTCTATCTCCTCCGAAACTAAAAGTCGCTAAGCGGTACTAGGGGCCTCAAATGATTGTTTTTTTATGGATCGTTCTTTTATGGGTTTTTAGGTTTAAATAGTTTTTAAGGGGTCAGATATGGGTCCAAATTAAAAACAAAAAACAAAACACCGTTATACATTTTGTACATTCATTTTAGGTTATTTTAAATTTTTAATCAGTTCAGATGCGTGTCACGTTGGTACTGTGGTAACATCACCAACTTTGAATGCTACAGTTTCGGTTTCGATTCTAATTGATGGCACCCAAATACGGTTTATCTTTACTTTTGAAATCACGACTCTATGATAATCTATAATATAAATCTCACCTGTCTGTTTGAATGTATGTATGTTTATATGTCTGCCTAAGACTTTCGACAAAGGGGACGGATTTTCACGCAATTGGAATCAATTTAAATCTCGACGCCTCGGACAACAAATATCGAAAAATTGCTAAAAGCATTAATTCTTCCAACTTTAACTGGCCATTTTTCTACAAGGAGGGGTCGATATTTTGACGAGCAATTTTGTTTTCGAGTCATCGTATTGGTTGGTTGGATTGACTTTGCCTAATTTTAACCTTACGAACTTCTAGTCGCGTCATGGTGTAGAGGTAAGATGTAAGCTTTTCTTTCATTTTCTTTTCCGCATTCGCATACGAGTTCGAGCCTGCCTGGCCATTACCATTTTTTTTTCTCAACACACACCTTCAAACACTCGGGAACGCCGGGAACTCAGGATAATATATACAAAATCGGGGTAAATTACAATATCATATTTAAGCGTATTTTAGGGCCGGGCAATGCCGGGCGCCGCCCCCGCTAGTGAATAAATAAAACACCAGTTGATAACGGAAATGTCCGACTGTGAAGATATACGAGCCTTTGGTATTTATAAAATAAATGCCGAAAAAAAAAATCGTAACGTGAGAATGCCTTTTTTGATATCTTCCATTTTTATTCTCTGTAATAGGACACATCGCTTACCGTTTCTTCCTGGATTTTATCTTTGAAATAGAAGAGTGTCCTTGCACAATTTGAAGCGTGCAACACTCATTTCGCTTCGTTGTATAGGGAGCCTCTTTGCTTTTGTTTTTTTTGGGAGTGGGTGGGTGGAGAAGGAGGTATGATAGAAGCGAGAGAAGGGCTGGTATCTCATAAAATAGTAAAAAAGAAAGCAACAATAAAAACAAACCATTGAATCATTTATATATCAACTTTGTGTCCTCTTTAATAGTAAACAAGAAAAATATACCAAGTGTAAACAATATTATTTTAAGCTACACATGTGCATACATATGTACTTTATACACAAGTGAGTAAATGTGGTTTTACTTTCGTTTGCTTACGTAATCACACAAGATAAAGGAATGCAGCAAAAAAAAAGCAACAACGCAAAAAACAAAAAGAAAAAGCAACGACGCAAAAAAATACTTTTAAGAAGGGTGCATTTAAACCACTTACTCAGCCTAGAGTATATAAATTTCATTATTCATAAAAAAAACAGTTCATTTAGGAGTAAATCACATACACGTATATATTTGAGGAATATCAATTTATCATTAACCAGTTGCCTAAGTGATCAAGGAAAAACGTGCAATATAATGAACATTTAAATTGATAGAGGAGTTTGGTAGAGACCGTTCTTCAAACAGACAAAGTGCTTATATATATATATATATATATAAGTATGTATATATACTATGGAAGAGAGTAATTGCTGAGAATGCAGTTAGGAGATTCGGGGTATATATATATATATATATATATATATATATATATATATATATATATACGTATGTATACATACTATGGAAGACAGTAATTGCTGAGAATGCAGTTAGGAGATTCGGGGTATATATATATATATATATATATATATATATATATATATATATATATATATATATATATGGTGATTGTCACTTCTTGACAGAAGAAGACCATCTTTCCCTTGCTTTATTGTTGATTACTCAATTATTTTCATGTATTTTTGAAAATATATATATTTTATTTTTTTAAATTTTTTTGTTTATTTATTTTTTTATATTATAATTATGTACACATATATACACTTATACACACACACACACATATATATATATATATATGTGGAGATGTGATCAAGAATGCATCAATTCCTATTTTCTGTGCGAACGAATGTGGCTCTTCAGACCAGCCCTGCTTTTACACAGTCTGTTGCAAAGGTCACACTTAAACTGAGATTGAGGGATGCTAACTGGTGCTGCTCTGCTGTGGACGCTCATATGACGCTTTAGGCCTCCACTCGATTTACAGACCACAGAGCACACAGAACATCTGTGCCCTGCAAAGTTTACACCATAAAAAAAAGATTAATCTCCATGTGAACGCTTGTGGCTAGCCAGGCCAGCTCCGGATAAAGTCATTTTACCGCATAAATCACAGGTGTGGTTCTGCATGAAATCCTCCGACAGACCTGATATATCTGACGGATTTTTCTTCCGGATATTACGCTTCATTTTTGCATGCTCATATTTTTTCTTCTCAAAACTATCTCAGCCATGGTAGACTAAGGAGCGCCACTTTTTACGATCATTGGAAGCACTTTCCCAACTGAACACGTCAATACCAAGAGCTTTAAGATTATCTTTGATGTTATCCTTAAAGCGTTTCCTCGGATATATATATATATATATATATATATATATATATATATATATATATATATATTTATATATATATATCGTAATTTTCATGGAAAATAATCGTTTGAACTCCAATCAATTGTCCTGTTTTGCCAAACTTACATAAAACACTAACAGTCTAGCCCTGCTTTGCTCGGGCCCTATGTACTGTTCATAACTTTATGTGTATATATATATATATATATATATATATATATATATATATTAAAAAGTTTGACTCACGTGCAGGTAACGTACATCTAAAATTTCAAGTGTTTAGACCCAAAATTGGCGGAGGAGTTTGGTAGAGTCTGCAAAGGTCAACTCCTTAAACTTTGACCTTTTGACTTCCAAATTTTCGCCCCAAAACTGATTAAAAAGCTTACTGCATGTCTGATTACCCTTTATATAAAATTTCAAATGTTTAGACCAAAAATTTGTTGAATATTTTGTTAGAGAAAAAAAAGGTAAAATCTTAGCAGAAAAATTTTCGACCAAAAACCGATTATAAAGCTTTCCCTATATTTTAATACACTTTACGTAAAAGTTCAAATGTCTAGAGCAAACATTGGATGAGTAATTTGGCAGAGACCACAGAGGTCAATTCCTTTTAAAAATTTGATTCCAATTTTAACCCGTTAACATTTATTGTTTTGGGCCCAAATGAAATTAAAAACTTTGATCCACGTCCAAGTAACCTACATCTAAAATTTCAGATCTCAGATCTTGCTTAGATCCAAAATTGGCGGAGGAGTTAGGTAGAGTTTTCAAAGGTCAAATCGTTTAACTTTACCCCTTGACAGCCAAATTCCTGGCCCAAAACGGATTAAAAAGTCTTTCCTAAATCGTAATACCCCTTTTGTCAAATCTCGAGTTTGTAGACTGAAAATTAACAGAGTAGTTTGGTAGAGAAATGTACACATATAGACACACACGCATACACACATTCTTCATTGAAAAAAAAATTACAAAAACAAAAAAATTAAAACTTTTGTTTAGAACTAGCATTTCAGCCTGGTGTTGCCCGGGTGTTTGACCCACTTCCCATAGCAGTAGAGCAACTAAACTTGGCACAGTTATTAGTCTTTCTCTACATAGGAAAAACCATGAGTTACGTTGAGCAAAAAAAAAAAAAAGAAAAAAAGGGGGGGGGGTAATTTTTTTAACTTTGACCCCTATTATGACCCTTTAACATTTGTTGTTTTGGGCTCAAATCAAGTTATTAAGTGAGATCCATGTCCAAGGATCCTATATCTAAAATTTCGAGTGTTTATACCCAAAATTGTCGGAGGAGTTTGGTTGAGATGTCAAAGGTCAAATCATTGAACTTTGACCTCTTAACAGCCAAATTTCTGCCCGACACCCGATCACAAAGATTTTCACAAATCTCAGTACCCTTTATATCACACTTCGAGTCTGTAGACTTTAAATTGACAGAGTTATTGCGTAGGGAAATGTACACAGACACACACGTTTATTTTATAGATATACTAGCAGTTCCGCTCAGCTTTGCTCGGGCCCTGTGTACTATTCATGAGATTATGTGCCTATGTATATATTAAAAAGTGTGAATATGTAAAGTAATGCCTTTCTGTATAATAGTCTTTTTAACTACCATAGAGAAAAGACAGACATACGAGGGGCGTGCAATAAGTAATGACCCTGACCCACTTCCCATAGCAGTAGAGCAACTAAACTTGGCACAGTTATTAGTCTTTCTCTACATAGGAAAAACCATGAGTTATGCATTTCTCCCATCGTTTGATGCAGCTCCGGAGACCGTTTTGTAGAACACTCCAGGTTGGTCCTCCAACCACGACGTGACTTCAGAAATCAAGGCTGCATCATCTGGGAAACGCTCTCCTTTCAAAAACAAGTTCATGGCTGGGAAAAGCTGAAAGCCAGAGAGTACAAGGTCAGGAGAGTAGGGAGGATGGGGAGATTTCATAACCACACGCCCGTGCTTCTGATCTGGCGACATGCGAGTTGTGGACCAAAGCGTTGTCCTGCAGGAAGAGGGTACCTTTTCTGATATTGCCCCGCCTCTTGATTTTGATAGCTTCCCTTAATTTCCTCAAAAGTGAAGCGATAATAGGCTCCTGTAATTGTGGTACCCTTTGCCAGGAAATCTGTCATCACTACTCCGTCCTGGTCCCAGAAGACTGTGAGCATGACCTTGCCAGCGGAGGGTTGCACCCTTGCCTTCTTTGGAGGTGATGAGCTCAAGTGCTTCCACTGCATTGACTGGGCTTTGGTCTCTGGATCATAGTGATGGACTCAGGTTTCATCCTGTGTAATCAGTCTTTTGAAAAACTCGGACTCATCTTCTTGGCACATCTCCAAATTCATCCTCGACCACTCGACGTGTTTTCGCTTCTGGAATGGTGTGAGCAACCTGAGAATCCCTCTGGCAGACACCGTATGCATATGCAAATAGTCAGGAATGATAGTTTCCACAGACTCTGTACTAATCTTGACATCTTGGGCTATTTGGCGAATAGTAATGCGCCGATCTTCGAAAATGGCAGCCTCAACTTGACGGACAGATGTCTCTCAATGGCAAAAGAGGAGGGGGGCGACCAGGTCTGGGAGCTGTTTCCACAGACTTCCGGCCATGTTTGAATTCACGATGCCAGCGTTTTACAAGGTCATATGATGGGCCATTATCACCATAAGTTTATTTCATTTCATCCAAAGTCTCCTGTGGTGTGCGTCCTTTCAAATACAAAAGCCTGATCACTGCTCGACATTCAACAGGCTCCATTTCACACCTGACTCAGTTTAAACACCTGTAAAACAGAAACCACAATTAGGTCAGAGCTATAATTTGCCACATAACCCGTAGCGATATAAATCATTTCCCCTGCAAAATTTCAGCTAGATCAGACAACTGAAAGTGAGTAAGGGGCATTACTTATTGCACGCACCTCGTACATTTTCACTTATATATATATATATATATATATATACTAGCATGGGTGCCCGGCGTTGCCTGGCTGTTTAGAGGTGTGTGTTGAGCTAAAAAAAAAAACAAACAAAAAATGGTAAACTGAAGGCAGGTTCGAACCCGTACCGTGAAGGAAGAAAAGAACGGGGGAAAAACGTAACGTCTTTGCTGTTACGACCATCGCCAAACCAGAAGTGGCGTAAGTTTAAATTAAGGCAAGACAATCGAAAAGAGGGGATGACTGTAAAAAATATCGGCGAAAAAAGCGACTCCTCCCTGTAGAAAAGAGCCCAGTTGAGGGTTAGGATATTAATGTTTTTAGCCAATGTTTCGGTATTTGTCGTCTGAAAGGCCGAGCTTCAAAATAATACTAATTTTGCTAAAATCCGTCGCCTGTGTCGAAAATTTTAGGCAGACATGCAAACATACATACATACATAATACATACATTTATATATTGGGAGCTAAAGATTTTCGACCCAAGCCGATTAAAAAGCTTGCGCTATCTCTGAATACCCTTTATGTAAAATTTCAAAAGTTTAGACCAGAAATTGTCTGAGTAATTTGGTAGAGACCGCAGAGGTCAAATTTTTTTAAAACTTTGACCCTATTATGACTCCTTAACATTTATTGTTTTGGGCTTAAATCAAGTTATTAAGTTAGATCCATGTCCAAGGAACCTATATCTAAAATTTCAAGTGTTTAGACCCAAAATTATCGGAGGAGTTTGATAGAGTTCTCCAAAGTCAAATCGTTGATCTTTGACCCCTTAACAGCCCAAGTTTTTGCTGATAACGGATTACAAAGATTTTCCCAAATCTCAGTACCCTGTACATCTGTAGACTGAAAATTGAGAGAGTTATTGCGTAGGAAAATGTATACAGACACACACGCACAGACACGTTCACTTATATATATATATATATACAGTGATGATCATATTTATTGGCACGGTAAAATAAAAGTTAAATTTTGTCTAATAAATTCTAAAAAAGGGATTAAATTAAAGAAAATAACAAAGTATATTATGTATTTTTAACTGGCCTATATGATCATCACTGTATATATATATATATATATATATATATATATATATATATATATATATATATATATATATATATATATATATATATATATATGTACTAGCATTTAAGCCCGATGTTGCCCGGGTGTTTGGATGTGTATGTTAAGCAAAAAAAAAAAAATGGTAGTAGGAAGGTAGGCTCGAACCCGTACTGCAAAGGAGGAAAAGGGGTAAAACATAACGTTTATGCTGTTACGACCACCGCCAAACCGGAAGCGACATTTTTTAAAATTAAGGCTAGACAATCTAAAGGAGAGGATAACTTTAAAAAATATCGGCGAAAAAAGTGACCCCCTCTGTAGAAAAGTGCCTAGTTGAAGGGGAAGATATTAATGTTTTAAGCTAATTTTTCGATATTTGTCGTATGAAAGGTCGAACTTAAAAACGATACTGATCTTGGTAAAATCCGTCGCCTCTATCGAAAGTTTAAGGCAGACATGCAAACAGACATACATACATACATTTATATATTGGTAACTAAAAATTTTCGACACAAACTGATGAAAATACTTGCCCTATCTCTGTATACCCTTCATGCAAAATTTCAAATTTTAGACTAGAAATTGTCTGAGTAATTTGGAAGACACCGACGAGGTCAATTTTCTTTAACTTTGACCCCTATTATGACCCCTTAAAATTTATTATATTGGGCTCAAATCAAGTTATTAAGTCAGATCCATGTCCATGGAACAAATATCTAAAATTTCAAGTGCGTAGACCCAAAATTGTCGGAGGAGTTTGGTAGAGTTCTCAAAGGTCAAATAGTTGAACTTTGACCCCTTAATCTCCAAATTTCTGGCCCCAAAGCGATCACATCGATTTTCCCAAATCTCACTACCTTGTATATCAAATTTCGAGCAAGTAGACTAAAAATTAACAGAGTTATTTCGTAGGGAAATGTACACAGACACACAGGCACGGTCACTTATATATATATATATATATATATATATATATATATATATATATATATATATATAGATAGATAGATAGATAGATAAATAGATAGATATAGTAATGATTTAAAATGTATATAAAAAAGACTCATGCGCCACCACCGAGAATCGGAACCAAAACGTTCAGTTTACGATTTATTTTGCCTCTGCCGTCAATGACTGGACTATGAAGACATTTATAATGCAAGGCTAAAAATTAAAGCAATAACCAATAGCTACTACGTTATGCATTCCTAATGGCGGCGTTCGACCTTCACCTGGCAAATTTCATTTTTTTTTTAATTTTCACACTTTTGCACCGATTTTTCCGGGCTAAAACCCAAATATAAAGTTTGGCATGAATCCAAATACGTTATATATGAAGTCTCATGTCTGTAGACAAAAAAAAAAAATCTAGGAGGAGTTTGGTAGGCAGGGGGAAAACAAATGAACACATATCTAAGAAAATGGTAGAAACACTAGAGGATGACCTCAAATCTGTAGTGGAATAGTAGAATCGGGACAAAAATGGATGGTCACATTCAATGCTGCGATGACTAAGCTTGTTTCCTTCAATAATTACAAGAAACCTTTTCTACCACCAATAGCAATGGCCAAGAACACATTACCCGGAAGTACTTCCTTTAAATTCCTCGGCCTAACGTTTACAGGGAACATGAACTGGAATAGATACATTGAGAGCATTGCCAAGGTTGCTGCGAAGAAGGCGATCTCTCTCTCTCTCTACCGTGCTAGAAACTACTTACGCTTGAAAGTATCCTGTACTTCTATAAGGCCACCATTCGCCCATGTATGGAGTACTGTTGTCAGATTTGGGCTAGTGCATCTGCTACTTGCCTCTCACTCCTGGGCAGGGTTCCAAAAAGAGTCGCCAACCTGATAAGTCATGAACTGTCACCTAGGCTTGAGCCTCTGTCCCGTTGATGAAATGTTACATTCCTCTGCCTGTTCTACAAGTACTTTGATAGTGGATGCTCTGACGAACTACAAGCACTTGTACCCCCTCGACGTAAATACCCCCACCCGACAAATCAAGCAGCTAAATCCTACTCCTTCACACTTTTTGGAGTGAAAATTGATTAAAAAAAGTGTTGCCCGGAATCATTGATTCAGTTATCTTAGAGACTACTTAAAGACTAGTAGTGTCCAAAATGAGCCAGAACATGTGGCAAGCTTACAAAAAGAAAAAAAAGAAAAAAAAGAAAAAAAAGGAAAAGAAAAGAAAGAAAAAGAAAAAAAGGAAAAGAAAAGAAAAAAAAAGAAAAAAGTAATCATATCTAGTTGTGCTTTCTCCACAACTCGTATCTACATTTGGTTTAATGTAACCGTTACTATCACATCTAATCTTAGCCTTCACCTGATGCTTAAAAAAATTAAAATCAGATTTTACCGCTATGCAATTCACTAATATACATCGCCCACACCACCATTCAATCAACGCTTAGGGTTACAAGAAACACGATTCGTTTCTCTATCGGCATTTTTATCTGTACACAAATTCCAGTAACTGCTCGGTAACTTTTCCCACTCTTTAACTGTGCCTAAATCAAAACGTAGGTTTCACGAACAAAGCTCCTTTCTTATAGCTGCCCACCTGTGGAACTCTCTTCCGTTTGCCTGCTTCCCAGCTGACTACAACTTGGTTGTTTTCAAGTCCAACATAAATAAATTCTTGAGTAACTGCCCCCTTAAGTAATCCTATTTACCAAATTTCCATTAATAACGACTACTACGACATTGTCCCATTCAATACTGTACACTCGATAACCTTTATTCTTGAGTGGTCTCAAGGCCTTGATAAGTGGTGACTTCTATGTATATATATATATATATATATATATATATATATATATAAAAATTATGCGAGTCGGCAGATCATTGACATACCTCCAGAACAGTCGAAGGTCGGTACGGTTGAAGCAGTTTTTTCTTCAAAGCTGTCATAGCGTGGACAATCAAGCATATTCGGTCTGCTTATGCTATATAGAATCATTTGAAAAGGTAACGAGTTCCGGACCAATCGTCAGGTCAGAGAGTACTCATAATTGTTGAGCTATCTCGAACCTGAACCCTACTCTATTGAAATAGGATCGTCTCGATGGACTATACCAGTCATTCCTTAAGTGGATATGAAGTGGAACCATCCACTAAATCTCTGCATAGTTCCTTTCTAGACCGTGGAATGTCACTGAACCGCGGGAGCGTTTTTAGTGTTGCCCGGTACCAGACAAAGAACCGTGGTTGACCTATTAGTCTACGAAGGTCCTTAGATGGGAAATGGTGACTCCTGTTTAAAATTTCAGTTTAAGAAATTCTGTCTCTTAACAGTTGAACACATTTGATTTTACGTGAGGTACTCTTTTCATATACAGGGTGGAACGATAAAATTGTCGTCCCAGAAAAGACAACATGATTCCATTTCCGTTTTTTTTTGTTTCGTTGCAGACCATCTACTAGTTGCTCAGTTGTGTACAAATCCCAAGATCGATAAGAACCTTCTATCACGTTTGAAAGTGACACAATGTTCAACGAGCGAGATCGGAGATGCGCCGATGTACAACCCATGCTCTGTACCGATCAAAGGTCTGGCAATAGAACCATTGCCAACACCCTCAAAATGCATCGCTGGATTGCCACGCTGTTTCCCACCTGACTACAACTTGGACGTCTTCAAGTCCAACATAAACAAACTCCTGACAAACCGCCCCCTTAAGTAAGACACTCTATCAAAACCCCCAATACTAATGATTACTACAATACTATCTCATTGATTACTGTACACGCAATAACCCTTATCCCTGAGTGGCCTTCGGGCCTTGATAAGTGGTGACTTCCATGTAAAAAAATATATATTTAGTGAATCTTAAAAAATAAATAAATAAATAAATAAGTAAAATGTAACAATCAAATATCTTAGTGTTTTCTTAAAATATTTCTGTTTTAATAAAATAAAAGTGAATATCCATTTTCGGTGATTAAAAAGAAATTAGCAACAATACTTCAAAATAAAATATATTTTTTAAATTTACAAATAAAATGTAATCTATCTATATATCTATAAAAGTGAGAGTGTGTGTGTGTGAGAACACTTCTCAACCTATATACTCAAGGGATTTATATCTACAAACTTAAAATTTGGTATCTAGAATATTCGGACATGTGGAAAACATTTAATCGGTTTTCATTCGGCAAAAGGGCTCAAAATTAAAAAATAAATTGGTACTTGGGGAGGGTAATCGGATTTCTATCTTTCAACTGTTTCACGATTGCACATGCGCGATTTTTTCACATAACATTCCGTATGTTAAGAATAAGTAAGTTTAAAAACTTTTTAAAAACAGTGGCAAGCTGGTTTAATGGTTATCGTACTTGACTCATTGTCTTTAGATTTTGGTTTCGATTTCAGCGCCAGTATTTTATTTTTTTACTTACAATAAATGAACTATGTTGAATTAATTTTTGGAATTATTTTGGAGATGAGTAATTTTTTTTTTGATTTAATTATTTGAACTTTTATTCTTATCTTCTAGTTTTTGTTTTCACGACGTTTTGGCCAATTATTCCTCTGGCCTTCGTCAGGTAAACCGCAACGGGATAGGAATGTCGAATCCTCCAGCTACATCCACAGCAATTATTGCTTTCAGTAGTTGTTGTTATAATTAAATAAAAAACAAATTTACTAAATAATTTCAAAAAAATTAATTCAATGTAACAATCGGTACGGACCCGATAATGGGAAGATTGTGGATTTATAAGACCAAAAGATCCAACCTTGATTGCCCTTTGGTGCCCGTAACGTAGTGGATAAAGATCCAGGAATATCCAAGATTCTTAGTGAGTATTGTCTGGAGGTAGCGGTTTCAATCACCCCCAGAGTTGGTTAGAGGATTAGTTGACCAAACCGTGGTAAGATAACAACTTGACCAATTAAAAAAAACAAAAAACAAGTGAAGCATACATGGTCCCCCGTGAGTGCACAGTAAACAAGGCATAAAAAGAAGTTACGCATTTGTCCTTCCACCAACCATGTAACCCTCAAAGTCCCCATGGGACACCAAATACTGATGAAAAAGAACAAACGGTGCAGTTTTAGGCCTTAACATATGTAAATTTGACTTCTGTGCAAAAAAAAAAAAAAAAAAAAGAAATGACTGTCCATCATTTGCACTCCTCCCCATTTAGTCCCAAAAGTTTCCAAAGTCCCCAAAGCTTTAACATATTTGAATTTGAGTTCAGCACCATGCAAAACTGCTAAATAGACATATACACAGAAGATTTTGAACAAATATGGTAAAATAGTTCCAAAAATGGAGTGTTTTTATTATCCCTAAAACAGCCCCTGGAGCACATCCAAGGGTTATCGCGAAGTATAGACAAACAAAATTATATATAAATCATTTAGTTACAACTTTCCAGAAAGTTTTATAAAAAATCCAAGGTAACAATTTTTTTTTTATAAGCACAAAAGTGTCAATTTTAGCTATTTTAACCAGAAAGGCAACCCCAGGGGGGGGGGCAACCGGAGTTTTCCCGGGAAATTCGTTCTATTAATTTTCATTTTAGTGATATAATGTTTAATGTTTGTGTAAAATTTCAAAAAATTCCA
>NC_136523.1:14232678-14342678 GCF_053919585.1 Euprymna scolopes | reverse complement strand
AACAACAGCAACAAAACAACAACAACAACAACAACAGCAAAAACAACAACAACAACAACAACAGCAACAACAACAACAACAACAGCAAAAAGAAGAAGAACAACAACAGCAACAAAACAACAACAACAACAAAAACAGCAGCAGCAGCAACAACAACAACAACAACAACAACAACAACAACAACAGCAACAACAACAACAACAGAGAATGGATTGGTAATGAAATTCTGTTACGGAAGTAACACCAAACACCAAAGACCGAGGAATGAAATTCTGTTAACACCAAAGACCGAGGATATCACAAACAGATGAAACAGTTGTAGGGCATGTCCCGCGACTACCATTCATCAGATCAAAGAATTGCAGACCAAGCGAAACTTAATCTCAAGAGAGGTGGCCATTCAAATTTAGAACTGAATGAAATACAACAAAAGGCACATGATTGAACAGACCAAGAAACGCCCCTCGCTGAAACCCCACACATAGAAACTCCAGATGTAGATGACCTGTAAAACTCGGACGCAAGAAACATGGTGACCGATATCTATGAAACAACAGAACTTAACGAGAATGAAGTAGTTGAAGTAGAAGGCATCAGTCAAATTATGAACGAGTAAAAAAAAAACAAAAAAAAAACAAAGCTTCCATCTTTAATGAAAAAAGAATGGAAGGAATTAAAAGTTACGAAAAAGGTACACACCCCAGTAAGTAAGAAAGCAAAACTAGATAAATTCGAAAAATTATATCAGGAAAAGGCTAGAATCGAACCCAGTAGGCAAGTTTTAAAAGATAATAGATATTGAAATTTTAGGAATTCAGTCAATTATTCATTCTTTTAGAAATAACTGGATATTAAATATGCCAGTTAAAAGAATGGACAATACGAGTTTATAAATAATGATTAAAAATAGGTTAGATATTGAACAATTAAAATTGGGAATTCTTTGTTTGCCAAAAGTGTTTGGACAGACATATGTTAAATCCACGTGAGGTTTATTCACGTGGAATAGCACACCTCTGACATCATAAAAAAGAAGATTCTCAATAAATTGAGACAGGGTTCTAAGTTAGAGAGAATCACAATCAGAGAATCACAGTCACAAACAGCGATAGTTAGAGACGAGATTTGGGCAGCGACGAAGATTCTAAAAGAGCCGTAGACGAGAGTCTGACAGAGCCTTAGACCAGAGTCGGACAGCTGATGCCCTTAGAGGCAATGGTGTGTGTGGGGGGAGTAGACCATTTAGTCGAAAAAGCTTGAATTCCTGACATCACCAATCATCCAACTGATATGAATTAAGTAATTATCTACTATTCGTAAACTGTTGTCTTCGTCTGTCGTCATTCCACCAAGGTAAATGTGTTTTTCTATCATCATCTTCCAAGTAAGGTACATCCTTCATCATCGATAATGTATCTACCTATCTCTCTATCTAAGTACGGCACAATCACGTTGACACACCGGTTCACGCCAGATCACCAAAGTTAAGCAACGTTGGCGATCATTTGAAAAGGCTAGGCGCTGTATGTTTTATCGTTATTTCCATGGCAGGTGTTCGTCTGAACTCCAATCTCTGGTCCCCCCTCGTCAATCTTTCACGAAAAACACCCGTCTAGCCGAATCCACTGTGAAAAATTTCCCCCACTCTTTATCTGTGCCTAAATCAAAACGTGGATTCCATGAACAAAGCTTCTTTCTTAGAACTGCACGCCCGTGGAACTCTGTTCCGTCTGCCTGCTTCCCACCTGACTACAACCTGGATGTCTTCAAGTCCAACGTTAACAAATTCCTAATGAACCGCCCCCTTAAGTAAACACTTCATCAAATCTCCACACTAACGTAATGTACTTGCAATAACACTTATCCCTGAGTGGCTTCCGGGCCTTGATAAGTGGTGACCACTGTATAAACAAGAACTGTTGCATAAATGTCTCAATTCCGTATTATAATGTGATAAAAAAAATTATAGCATGAAGTCCCTAAGAATTCTCACAGTCGTCGTCGCGATGTACCAAGAATATAAATGTCACTCCCTCAGTATTGTCATTATCACCAATATGTATTCGCAACACAACACTCCGACACATCCAAACAGATACCATTACAGACCTAAACAATTTAATTAATGCAGGTACAAAGACTGTAAATATGAAGTTTCAAAGTAGAAAAAAAACGTTAGGAAAAGAAGATGAATCGACAAAACCTGGATAGGAAGTTAAGCTGCAAACCCAGATAAACAAACTTAAAAAATAAGTCAAAAAGGCTATGAAGATGAACAAAATTAGAAACGAATGGAAAAGTAAAAATGTGACCAGCGGGGAAAGTCTCAACAAAAAACAGGGAGAATTGGAGTAAAAAATAGCAGCAAAAGACTTAACACGATACTGATACAAATCAGAACAGTGCAAGCAGAACAGGACCTTTGAAAACAATGAAAGTCAATTCTATTAGAATGTAAATGGAGTAAAACCACGAACAGAACAACCGGACCCAACAGAACCAACTATGGGAAGAGCGACGGGAGCATAATAGAGATGCCGAAGTCCTGAAAAACATGAAGAAAGAGTAACGGCAAATCGAGAAAGGGACAGAGAAGAAAATCAACAAGAAAACGTTCAAGACATCCCTCCGAAACATGGCAAACTTGAAAGCACTAGGCCACGATGGAATACACGCGTACTGGTTCAAAAAATTCACAACACTACATGAAAGACTAATTCAGAATCTGAAAAATGTATTTACCAAGCAAATATGCGAGAATAGATGATTAGAGGTAGAACCACACCGGTGCAAAAAGACTTGGAAAAAAGGAAACAATCCAGTAATTACCGACCAATAACATGCTTACATACGTATGAAAGTACTAACAGCACAACTAAGGGAAAAAATTTATCACTCCCTTTATAATCACGGACTAGAATAGAGGTACAAAAAGGAAAATGTGGAACAGAAAGGAAAAAGAGGAACACCAAACCTATTATACATAGACCAAAAGATCCTGAAGGTGGTTATAAGTAGAAACAGAATGTAGTCATGGAATTGATAGACTATAAGAAAGCGGATAACAGGATCAGGTAAACTTGGATAATAGAATACCTGAGAATGTACAAAACACCAGGTAAGATTACCAATTTGATAGAGACAATGTGAACATGAAGACCTGAACTGACAGCTGATAAACAATACATAAACTGAGATTAAAATACAAAGAGGAATCGTCCAATGTGGTTCCCTTTCTCGGTAGTGGCGCGCGAGTAATTAAAAAAAAAACTTTTTAAATCATGAAAATAAAATATAATAAATACAAAATCTGCATTATTAAGCGGGGAGTACTCGGCGTTGCCTGGGTGGAGGATATTGTCACAAGGATGAAACGATGTTAAGAATGGCTTCCACGTAGTTACAATAAAAAAAGATAGAGAGGGGTGAGTAATTAGTTTTCCACGCTAAACATTCGGCCAAAGAGGATAATGAAATTAATGGCAGATGCTCGTCTGAGCTCCAGTCTCTAGTACCACCTCGCAAATATTTTACGAAAAACACCCGTCTAGCTGAAACCACTGTCAAACATTTTCCCCACTCTTTATCGGTGCCTAAATCAAAACGTAGATTCCATGAACAAAGCTTCTTTCTTAGAAATGCACGCCTGTGGAACACTGTTCCGTTTGCTTGCTTCCCACCTGACTACAACCTGGATATCTTCAAGTCCAACGTTAACAAATTCCTGATGAACCGCCCCCTTAAGTAGACATTTTTTATTGAACCCCCACACTAACGTACTGTACATGCAATAACCCTTATCCCTGAGTGGCTTCTGGGCCTTGATAAGTGGTGATCACCTTGTAAAAAAAACTTAAAAAAAAAAACTTTTGCTCTGGTGGAAGATATTGGCGTAAGGACGGAATAAAAAAAAATAAAAAAAACATAGGGAGAGAGGTGGGATCGAACTCGAAAACGTAGGTTAATTTGTCTTCCTCGCTAACCATTAATCTAAAGAGAATAGTGAATGCAATGAGTTAGTAATTAACCTAAGAATTATAGGAGTCGCCACGCATGCTCAGAAATGAACGTTGCTTCCTGCTTTCTGTCATGGTATTTATTTGCTTCCCCACGAAAGCAAATTAGACACAAGGCTGTTTTAAATGGGGAGAAAAACCAGCTTCCCCCCAAAGTGTGCACTCTGGCAGTATCCCCTTCCAAAAGTAATTGTCTTACTATGAAGGGTTTCCCTTACATTAACTGATGATCAATTAAGTGAACTGTAGCATCAGCCACGGCCCGAAGTCCAAGTTTCCCGCCTTTTGTCTTTTGCGTTCGAATAGTTTCGCTTTATTCTACGAAAAAGACAAACACTCGAGACGACGGCACAGTTGGAATTTTTCTTAACTCGATCAAAAAAAAAAAAATAAATAAATAAAGATAAAAAAGGAAAGAAACGGTTTTCAAATCTGATATTATGATCTCAGGAGTATAGGAAAACTTCTCACGGAACCCCGATCTGAAAAGCCTTTCGCAGACATACACAAACGCCCACTCCCACTTTAAATAAATAAATCAGAGGGAAAAATGATTATAAAAAGTAAAACGTTCATTAAAATATTAAATGACTATAAAAAATACGAAATTGTAAAAATAAAGAAATACGAAAGTGGGATACTTAATCAATTCGAAGGTAATCGAAAAACTAATAAGTAAAAGAAAGTAAAATAGAGATTATGAATATGTTCATATATATATGAAAAATGTATTTTGGAGCCTGAAGAGTAGCTATTTTTGGAACATATTTAATGAAATAATGTTTAAATTTGTCCAAATAGTTATAAAACAATTGTAACACATAAATAAATACACTGTAGGATGTTATTTTATATTTTGTTGTCTTGATTTCCGAATTTATATATATATATATATATATACATATATACATATATATACACACATATATATACACATATATATATACACACATATATACATATATACACATATATATACACAAGTATAAATATATACACATATGCATATACACACATGTATACACATATATATACATATATATACACGCATATATATACACATATATATACATATATATACACACATATATACACATATATATACACACATATATATACACACATATATATACGCACACACTCACTCACACACACATACACACATACATATATATATATAGTTATTTGGATGTTACAGAATTTAGATATTGCAATCATGAAGGGAAAACTTTTATAATTCATGATTAAGAATAAAATGCGTTTTAAAATAAAGGAAAAAGGGGCGAGGAGGAAAGAAAAATAAAGGGGGACTCACATAACCGATTTCGCCCTCGCATTATCGAAGCTGTATTGAGGGATTTAAAACGTGAGAAATATACATATATTCGATTTCCCCCTTTTAAATATTTTAATGGCGAAGAATATGAGGAAAAAATATATATAGACGTATATATAAATTGAAAAAGGAGAAATATATCTTTCTCTTTGAAAATAAACATTCGTTTATTTTATAAATGTAACACGTATCTTATTTAATTTTCAAATTTCACTCAACGCCTTTTAATGGATAACATACCGAGATTTTCAAACCACGCGCGATCGCGCGTAATTATCCAGCTACAGATAAATCCGCAGCTAACATCATGTGGACTCAACTCAAATTCTCCCATTCAACACCATGTCGATGAATACGAAATATATCTTTCTCTTTAAAAATAAACATTCGTTTATTTTATAAAGGTAAAAAAAATTGTCGCGTTGCTTCTATTTGGCTTTAACGTGTTCAATGTAACACATATCTTATTTAATTTTCAAATTTCACTCAGCGCCTTTTAATGGATAACCTACCCAAATTTTATATATATATATATATGTATATATATATATATATATATATATATATTTTACATAGGCGTCACCACTTATCAAGGCCGATAGGCCACTCAAGGATAAGGGTTAAAGAGTGTACAGTAGTCAAAAGGACAATATAGTAATCGATAGTAATGGAAGTTCGGTAAATTTGTTAACTTAAGTGGAACGGCTCATCAGAAACTTGTTCACGTTGGACTTGAAGACAACCATATTATAGACAGCTGGAAAGCAGGAAAACGGAAGACAATTCCACAGGCGTGTCGTTCTAAGAAGCTTTGTTCATGGAATCTATGTTTAGGTTTAGGCACAGATAAAGAGTGGGGAAAATTATTGATAATGTTTTCAGCTAGTCGAGTGTTTCTTGTGAAAGTTTGGCGAGGGGGGGGACCATAGATTGAAGCTCAATCGAACACTTTCCATGAAAATAACGATAAAGCAGAGACAAACTCGCAGCATCTCTTCTGTGAGATAGAGATTGCAGCGAAGAGAAAAGGACATCTCCCACCAGGCCACGAAAGCTATTTTGAACCCTATCAAGGCAGGACAAGTCTTTTCTAGCAGCTCCTGCCCATATGTGGCAACAGTATTCCATCCTTGGATGTATCTATATATATGATCACATTCCCATCCACAGTAATTATGACATTAATTAATTATTAATTGTTTCCGGTCATCCTAATCCATTCCGGCATTTCACCCATTTCTGGCAGCACCATTCCCCATCCGAAATCGAGAAATAAATCCCCATTTGCACGCAACAATAACTCGTCCATCTATGCGTTGCTCGGGGCCGTATAAAACAATAAGAAAAAATGAAGTTGCTTTGAAACATACCTATTATTTTAGGTTAGAGAAATTTTTTTTATGTCTATGTATCATTTAGGTATATCGAGCAAAAAGTATTTTACCTACCCTAGGACGGGTATTACACAACAACACATGTATGAAACAATTGTAACTTTTCTAGGGCAAGTCATTTACAGCACGTATATTAAATAATTTTACCTTCCCTAGGACGGGTAATGTAGAACATACATTTAAAATAATTTTACCTACCCTCGAATGGGTAATGTAAATATATATCTGAAACCCTTTAACGTACTACTCTCGTGGGTATTGTACAATATGTATGAACTAATTTCTCATCTAATCAACGCTACCGCAATTGAAAAATTTAAATCATATATATATATATATATATATATATATATATATATATGATCACATTCCAGTCTGGCAGAGAATGTCGACCATTTCTATCACACATCTGAGAACAGTTTCAAAATTGTCGCGCTTTAAGCATCTAGTATTTAAATAACTTAAATTCGGTCAACGATAGCACCGTCTAATTCTGTCGCTATATTCAAGTGGAACAATTACCCTTCCTCAAATTTTCTCCCGGCCACTTCCCCCCTCAATTCTTACTTTACCCCCCCCACACTGATTTGATATATTCCTTATTGGGCGTGTCTTCCACTCAACGAAAAGTTTGAAGATAAGCTCTATTCAGACTACGCCGGACGTGAATAATTTTTATATTTATATGGTTGGAGTTTAAACAACATTTTTCAGCCTTCTTGGAAATAGGATTTGCGTTAAGTAATTAAGTAATTGAGGTGTTTTTCCGTTAAAAAAAAAACATCGTAAAGGACAGAGCAATATCCGAAATAGTGAAATCATGAATTTTGATTATAAAACATATAATCTATATATTAATACGATAGCGTGTATGCTATTTTCTGTGTTGTTTAGATGTTATGTTCTTCCAAGAATTCTTCATAAGTTTTGGTTTCGGTTTCGATTATAGCTGATGGAACTTAATTCTTGACAAACTTTTTTATAAAAAATAGATTTTTTTTATAAACAATTTTATCAAGAATTCTTCATAAGTTTTAGTTTCGGTTTCGATTATAGCTGAAAGAAACTCAAGTTATATATATATATATATATATATATATATATATATATTATATGCATATTTTTTTTCATAAGTTTTATTTTGGTTTCGATCCAAGCTAATCGACCCATGTCATATATGGATATATTTTTTTATTTTTGAAATCGCAACTTTATAATATATAAAAATCGATAGAACATTAACTCTATAATAATAATATATACGAAATCTTCACCGGGCTTTGTCGGGCGTTTGTGTTTGCTTAGACTCGTGTGCAGTTTTAACAAAAAAGTTACAATGATATCAGAGCGTCTCCATTTACACTGAACATCTACAGAATGCCAACATCAATATATTACATATGAATGAGTCACCTGTGGAATTTCCACAGGTCCTGCTAGTTTTTATTAATATTATTTCGATTCTTCAGACTACTGTTCTCACCTTGAGTGTTATTTTCACAACGTTTCGGTCGATGCAACCTCTGAGATTTGTCAGATGTGCCTTGTCGAACTCGGGAATCTTTCTGTCGAACTCGGAAACATTCTGTCGCACTCGGGAATACTTTCGTCGAACTCGGGAATCTTTCAGTCGAATTCAGGAAACTTTCCGTCGAATTCGGGAATCTGCAAAACATTTCGAACGGAACCCTTGATTTAATCCGCACGAATATCATGCTCTCGTTCCGTTAGCCATGACTGATTATGAGAACCCGTTGGCTTAATGGTTAAAGTACTTGGTGAAATTCAGTTGTAAGTTACACTCTTGTAGACGCTGAAGAACAATCCTCAGTTCGAATTATTAAAGACTTTTACATTTTTAACAGAACTGCTGCCTCCGTGCAGACCCCCGAGAGAAAGATTCCCGAGTACAACAAGATACACACACACACACACACACACACACACACACACACACACACACACACACAAATAATTCGAAATTTGAATCGACGAAACATTGCGAAAATAGCACTTAAAATAGCCCGAAGTATTCAAATAATATTATTTTAATCCACACGCACGCGCGCGCACACACACACACACACACACACACACACACACACACACACACACATATATATATATATATAGAAGTCGGAACTAATGAATACAACGAGTTTGTTAGATAGTGCTCAATAACAAGAGCAATATATTTTTTATTTGAGGGTAAACAGCTACATATGGTCGCTACAAACAGCCATCTGTTTCAGTCAATGAGACTTCGTCAGGGACCCTGAACCCATCGACGCCACAACCCCTCTTTTTTCTTTTATATATATACTAGCATGGGTTCCCGGCGTTGCTCGGGTATTTGGTTGAGCAAAAAAAAATTGGTCAATTTTTTAAAATTTGTCCCATATTATGACCCCTTAAAATATATTGCTTTACCTTCAAATCAAGTTATTAAGTTAGATCCATGTCCAATTATCTAAAATTTCAAGTGTTTAGACTCAAAATTGTCGGAGGAGTTTGGTAGAGTTCTGAAAGGTTGAATTGTTGAACTTTAACCCCTTTAATAGCCACATTTCTGGCCGAAAACCAATCACATCGATTTTCCAAAATCTCAGTACCCTGTATATCTAATTTCGAGTCTGTAGACTGAAAATTGATAGAGTTATTTCGTAGGGAAATGTACAGAGATAGACACACACATACACTTTCACTTATATATATATATATATATATATAGAATTCTTGTGTGCAGGGCGTTTGCTCAGTTGGTAGAGTGCTTGCCTTGCATGCGAGAGGCTCGGGTTTCGAATCCTGAGTTCGGATGTGTCTAACTGATGAGCCCAAATGAGGGCGAAACTCGAGTCTTGGACTTCCGGTTCTTTGACTGTCATGGCTCTTGTGAGCTGCGACGTTGTTTGGCTGTGGAATTTATTATATATATATATATATATATGTTTAAAGAAAAAATAGAAAAAACCGAATGAAATTATTATTTTTTCTTTAAACATAACGTCAACCACCGCTGGTATATTTTTTCATTCCTTATACATACATACATATATATATATATATATATATAGTCATCCACATACAGTACTGTTTCACTGTTTCACAGCTCATCAGTGCGGCTAGACAGGCAACTACCTAAAGCCAAGATTGAAATCCGACAGTCAAGGCTCCTAACCATTACGCTATTGGCGGCTGCTGAGCGAGTAGTGAGTTTAACGATTGTTCTACAGCAAGGAGTGTTCTTGCTTAATCGTTTTTTTTATTTTGTAATTTCTCCTTTTTGTATGGTCGTTCTAATATCTCAATCGAATTTGTGCAAGAAAGTTCCATAGTCGTTTTCACTCATCCCATCTGTTTTTTTTTCAATGCTTTCAACTAATTTTCTTCAGGCAGTTTTTGATTACTGTTTCGTTTAAAATCTGGATGCTTTCATACGCTTAAGCTCCAATTTCATTTAAATTACTTAAAATAGTGAAGCGTTTCGTGTGTAAAAAAATATGTATTTAACGCATATATATTTATCAACACCCATCAACCAAAATATACCGGCAGAAATTAGACTAGGCAAGCCACGTTGATTTCGGCCCTTTTCTGCTTTGGAATCTGCCATTGGCCAACATCTAATTAAAAATCCAGCTTGTGTCAATGCCTATAAAATGGATTGTTTCAGAATATTGCACCATGCTGACTCTCCAAATCATTTACCGATTTGGAAATCAGTCTCAATCTTTTCATGCAAACCGCCGCTTTGCCGACAGAAAGAATTCGTTAAATCAGACATGCTCGGAGATATATTTTAATCGTTTTCATATCCTGTCCATCTCAGTTGTACATATATTTTATATTATCTCCTATATAATATTTTGATTGTATAAGTTCCCTTCTGGACCACCACCACCACCACCACCACCACCACCACCAACAACAACAACAACAACAACAACAGATGCTACATATAAATCTATCATGTCTAGGCTATTAGCCACTATCTCATGTAGATTAGAACGCTATTTTAGACACATTTAGTCGTTATTAAAGAATCCTACATTTTATCCTAGGAGCAACACCATCACAATAGCAACCATCTTTAGAGGAATTACTTCCTATTTTTCCATCTAAATGTGAAGTCTTTCTACCGCCCTAGTCATCACCGTGAGGAATCCTGCATTCTCGGCAGATACGTAATACGATCATAAACACGTAGATATACAATTAGGTTTCCCTTTTCCGACTAATACAGCCATATTCTCTCTTATCCGATTAGTTGACACCTGACGTTCTTTTATTCTGGAATGAATGTATTTCCTACATAAACGAACACTTCAAAAATTCTCAAAAATGGCGTCGCTCTCTACAGGAGACCATCCCAATCGCAAAGGTCGTAGAGGCATGTTTATCAGCCAAAAATTCTGTTAATTTTACATTTAATGTTAATTGTTCTGATACACTTATGCTAAATAATTTTTTTATATAAATCGTTGATATTGCATATTAAATAATGTTTTGCAACACATGTTTATAAGTCAATATTTTTTTAACCTTAAGTAAATCTTTTTTTACAGTACGATTGACTAAAATTGTTTTCACACACTAAATAAATATTTTCTGTTTTTTGACACATCGACACATGTTTATAAGCCGAAAATTCTGACAGTTTAAAGACTTAAAAGTCTCCTTCTGTGTGATTTTTAAGCCTTAAAGCTGCTTATTTCTGCGTGTGTTAATTAATGCGGGTGCGTGTGTGTGTCTGTGTGTCCGTGCGTGTGTATGTGTGCGTGTATGTGTGTATGTACGTGTGTGCATGTGTGTGCGTGCGTGTGTGCGCTTGCGTATGTGCGCGTGCATGCACGTGTTTGTGTGTGTGTGTGCGCATGTGTGTGTGCGTGTGTTTGTGTGTGTGTGTGTGCGTGTGTTAGTGCAATACAAATCAATCTGATACTCGGGTTAACCAGACTGAGCCACAGCAACTATGACCTTAAACTATATCCAGTGGTGAGGCCCCAGCTTGCGGGCTTTAGGGAGTGTGGAGCCACCCTTTAATTGCCGTTGCTCCCAGGTCCACTCTGACTCGGAGTGGTAGTACCTGTTAGGGTCCCAACTATGGGTTAAATAGAAACTGACTTGAAAACAACAAATATATTCTATTAAAAAATTTTTCTTCCGAATCTTTGGATTCGGCATTAAATAACCTGAAAAGGGTTGATATGCCATAAAACAAAAACAACCTTTTTTACTTGTGTATCTCCAAATACTTGCTTTTGCATGAAAATTTAATTCATTTCTTTTTTCATCTTTTAATAAACCAAAGATTAACTCCTGATAAGTTGGTTGCTGAAAGAGGTTTCTAGGATTTCTTCGTATATTATTTTCAAGGCGTGCGCTCTCTCTTTTTGTCTTTCTCTCTCTCTCTCTCTCTCTCTCTCTCTCTCTCTCTCTATATATATATATATATATATATATATATATATATATGTATATATATATTAAAGGGGATTAGTACAATAATCTATAGAGCAGACCATCTACGGCAACACATCAAAGGCTGTAAATGACAAAGTTCTATCTGATTCTCTCTCCTCTGATCTTGAGCGCGTGGTTCAGTGGGGGAAGACGTGGCTGGTTACCTTTAATGCATCTTAAACCAAACTCCTATGCTTACATCATCAACGCTCTGATCCCCAGCTGGCATCAATTGGGATGGATGGCTCTCGTCTGGGAGAGGCCCCGTGTTTTGACAAGCTTCTGGGTTTGACCTTTACTCCTGATCTGAAATGGAACATGTACATCAAGTCTGTTCCCAAAGTCGCTGGAAAGATGGTGGGATCTATCTACCGCCCCAGAAGATATCTCACTACTGATGCAATTCTCTATCTATATAAAAACCGAGTACGTCCAAGGATGGAATACTGCTGCCATATCTGGGCAGGAGCTGCTAAAAACAGCCTATCCTGCCTTGACAGAGTACAAAATAGACTTCGTGGCTTAGTGGGGGATGCCATTTTCTCTACCCTGCAACCTCTCTCCCATAGAAGAGACATTGCGAGCCTATATTTGTCTTATCGTTATTTCCATGGCAGGTGTTCGTCTGAACTCCAATCTCTGGTCCCCCCTCGCCAATCTTTCACGAAAAACACCCGTCTAGCTGAATCCACTGTGAAAAATTTCCCCCACTCTTTATCTGTGCCTAAATCAAAACGTGGATTCCATGAACAAAACTTCTTTCTTAGAACTGTACGACTGTGGAACTCTGTTCCGTCTGCCTGCTTCCCACCTGACTACAACTTGGATGTGTTCAAGTCCACCGTTAACAAATTCCTAAGGAACCGCCTCCTTAAGTAAACACTTCATCAAATCTCCACACTAACGTGCTGTACCTGCAATAACTCTTATCCCTGAGTGGCTTCCGAACCTTGATAAGTTGTGACCACCGTGTAAAAAAAAGAGTGTATATTAATGTATTGGTAAATTCATTAATACAATTAAAATGAAGTAAAATAAAACAGTGCTCGTTGTAATGTAGATATGTAATAAGCTACGTTTATTTTTGTTCTCTTAAAAAAAAAACACCCAATATTTTTGCTGACGAGGAGACTTTGTTTCAAAAATCTATATGATAAAATATTATCAATACTTATTTTCTATCTCAATAAAAACATCGTTTACGAAACGATCGTACAATTTATTGATTTGTTTGTTCTTCCGTGTGAAACCAATTTTTAATTCTTTTATAAATTATCTTCCTTAATATAAATATATGTGCGTGTGTATGTATATACACATATATGCATATAAATATATATGTATATGTATACATTTATATATATATATACATATTGTTTTTAAAATATAATTATCCACTGACACGTGTTTCGTTGTCTACGACTCATCAGAGTGGCTGAGTCTAGCGAGATTCGAAATAGTGACCCTATTGGTTATATATATGTAAGTGTATATATATGTATATATATATATATCTATATATATCTATATATATAAAATATATGTATATATATGTATAAACATAAATATATGTGTATATATATATATATATGCATAAATATATGTGTATATATATATGCATAAATATATGTATATATATGTATATGCATAAATATATGTATATATTTGCATAAATATATGTATATGTATAAATATATGTATATATATGAACAAATATATGTATATATATGTAGAAGTATATGTATATATATGTATAAATATATGTATATATATGTGTATATATTTATACATATATATGAATATATATGTATGTATATAATGTATATATGCATTTATATATGCATAAATATATGTATGTATATATATATATGTATGCAAATATATGTATGTATATGTATATATATATGTATGTAAATATATGTATATATGTATAAATATGTGTATGTATATATATTTGTACGTTAATATATATGCATGTATATATATGTGTGCATATACATATATGTGCCATGGGAGCAACAGCAGAGACGCCGCGTTTAATTTTTTTACTTTCTTTTCATTTTCGCAGTACGGGTTCGAGCCCGCCTGCCTACTACAACTATTTTTTATTTTTTGCTCAGCCCCCCCCCCCCAATCAGCCGAGCAACTCCGGGCCCCAGGCCAGTAAAAATAAAAATGACAAAAAAAAAAAAAAAAAAAATCGAAATGATAAGGACGAAAATCTCTAATTTTCGGAGAAGCTTGAACCTTCCCTTCCCATTAATGTGTTTCCTCGAGTCGCCAGTGATTGTATTGTTGATTGATTAGAATGTATAAACACCGTAGAACGGATTGACACTTCATAAGAAGTGGATTTGCAAGTAAATTCAGAGCTGGATAAGAGATAGGCATACATTGCGCGTTTGCAAGCAGAAGAAGAAAGAGTTTATCGCACGGGTGGATGGGCGAGTTATCGTTGCGTGCAATTGGAAGTTCACTTAATAGCCTCTAGGTGGCGACAACACTATCGGTTAGAATAGGAAACTAGGATTAGCTTGAAAGTAAATAATTTGTTGTAGCTTTCAGACAAATCTATATATCTATAAACTGAAATCATCTGTGTGTGTGTGTCTGTATGTGTATATTTCCCTACCAAACTACTCTGTCAATTTTCAGTCTACAGACTCGAGATTTAACCAAAGGGTTATTCAGATTTGGGGGAAAATATTTTTAATCGGTTTCCGGTCAGAAATTTGGCTGTCAAGGCGTAAAAGTTAAACGATTTGACCTTTGAAAACTCTACCAAACTCTTCCGCCAATTTTGGCTCTAAACACTTGAAATTTTAGATGTAGGTTGTTTGAACATGGATCAATCTTTTTAATTTTCTTTCAGTCCAAAACTATAAATGTAAAGGGGTCAAAAATGGGGTCAAAGTTAAAAAACTTTGACCTGTTCGGTCTCAACCAAATTACTCAGCCAATTTTTGGACTAAAGATTTGAAATTTTGCATTAACTGTATTCAGGCATAGGGCAAGCTTTTTAAATCGTTTTTTGGCCGAGAATTCATTATAATTCAACAGTCTGTAACTTTTGCCTGTTTTTAACAAGCTACAAAGTTCAGTTTGGTTTATAATCCTTATTTCTCTCTACTATTCTGACTTTTTCAATCACCGTCGAGCATTCTTGTTAACGTTCACGTGAATTCGAACAGATATATCGAGGGCAGCGCTAGTACTGCTTCGAAGAAGGTGTGCAAGGAATTTACTTACATCTACAAGGCTACCGTTCGCCCATGCATGGAGTATTGTTGCTATATTTGGGTTGGTGCATCTGCTACTAGTCTCTTACTTCTAAATATGGTTTTAAAAATGGCCAATCTAATAGGTCCTACGCTGTCAACCAAGCTCCAACCCCTGTCCCATCGCCATAATGTTGCATCTCTGTACCTATTTTACAAGTATTTTAATGGAATGCGCTCCGACGAACTCTAAGCCCTGGTACCCCTCGACGTAAATACCCCTGATTTTCGACAAGCAACAAAATTCCACCCCATGCATTGTAGGGGTACTACTCAAACATTTTTTCCTTCGAACTGCTAGACTTCGGATTTCTCTCCTGAGTCCCTGCTTCGACGACTGTACTTACAGGCAGAACTTGAAATGTCATGTAAACAGACATCTCGCTGCTCAACTCCCTACACAGTTTTCTTCAAATTTTGTTTCCTTACATCCAATGTGCACTGTGCTTTGTTTGAGACGAAAAAGCAGAAACAAACAAACACACAAACAAACAAACAAACAAACAAACAAAAAGCAGACAGAAAAGAAAACAAAAGTATGCGTTACGTCTGTTACACGTGACACATCTGTTACACCTGCGTGTCTCTGAGGGAAATTATTAATTGTTTCCGGTCATCCTAATCCATTCCGGCATTTCACCCATCTCTGGCAGCACCATTCCCCATCCGAGATCGAGAAATAAATCCCCATTTGCACGCAACAATAACTCGTCCGTCTATGCGTTGCTCGGGGCCGTATAAAACAATGAGAAAAAATGAAGTTGCTTTGAAACATACCTATTATTTTAGGTTAGAGAAATTTTTTTATGTCTATGTATCATTTAGGTATATCGAGCAAAAAGTATTTTACCTACCCTAGGACGGGTATTACACAACAACACATGTATGAAACAATTGTACCTTTTCTAGGGCAAGTAATTTACAGCACGTATATTAAATAATTTTACCTTCCCTAGGACGGGTAATGTACAGCACGTATATCAAATAATTTTACCTTCCCTAGGACGGATAATGTACAACATACATTTAAAATAATTTTACCTACCCTCGAATGGGTAATGTAAATATATATCTGAAACCGCTTAACGTACTACTCTCGTGGGTATTGTGCAATATATATGAACTAATTTCTCATCCAACCAACACTACCGCAATTAAAACTATACTGAATATAATGCTCCCTATCTTGGGTTGAGCATATTGGGAAGTGATATACAAATTACCATTAGCATATTAAGCGATGATCTCCGTGTAAACAAATTGAGCTTAGGTATTTTGACAATGTCAAAACATTGTTAATTCACTGCCTGCATAGCAGCAGCCGAACAGCGCAACGGTTAGAAGCTCCGACTGTCGTTTGTTTTGGTTGGGTTTCGATCCTGGCTCGAGGTGGTTGCTTCTCTAGCCGCACTGATGAGCTGTGAAACAGCGAAACAGTACTGTATGTGGATGACTAAGCTCAATAGGTATAAGCACCCTGGAGCTATATTAATATTAAGTAAAACGATTCATAATTTTGAATGAAAAATCAGTTTGAAAAGGAAAAACAAACAAAACTCGATTGTACGATCGTTTCTGAAATGATGTTCATTTTATTGAATTTGACAAAAAGTAATGACAATAATTTGACAAAGGTTTTGCCCTTTAAAACATAGTCTCCTCATCAGCAAAAATAGCGGGAGGGGGAGAAGTTAAAAACACCAGAATAAAACTAGAACTTTTGTCGTGAATAAGGGACGTATTCCTTATTTAGCTCCATTATAAAATTTGTTTTAAGTTCAGTTAATCTGTCTTTTGGCATGCTCCGAAAGGTTGAAATAATTATATATACAGTCTTATTGTTACAAATAAATATTTTAATACAATATCTTACTATACTGTTAATATATTACAGGGTGTCTGTATAGTAACTTGTAAGACTGTATAGTAACTTTACGGACACCCTGTATATATATATATATATATATATATATATATATATATATATATATATATATATATAATTATTTCAACCTTTCGGAGACATGATATAACAGCATGCCAAAAGCAGGATTAGATCACTGTCTAACTGACGTAAATGAACATCTAAAATTAAAATGTTTAAATTCAACGTTATTTCACGCAGTTAATGGTAGCTGAATTGATACGGTCTTCATTAATCGAGCCAGAGATGTCTCGTGTTGCTGGGTTCGAATTGTTCGACTGGTGTTAATCGTGACACCCTGCATTGAAGAGTCCCGAAAGGATGAAACGCTAGTGTCTGTATGTATTTAATTATTATAGTAAAAAAAAAAAATTAGTATGAAAGCCCCTTTAAGAAATTCGTTTCTTGTCGTTGAGCACTTTCAGTTGAATTAAAAGTTGGTACATTTAGCTCTTATGCAGAGATCATCGTATAACGATTAGATCACTCTCTGACTGACGTAAATGAACATTTAAAATTAAAATGTTTAAATTCAACATTATTTCACGCGGTTAATGGTCGCCGAATTGATACGGTCTTCGCTAATCGAGCCAGAGATTTCTCGTGTTGCTGGGTTCGAATCGTTCGACTGGCGTTAATCGTGACACCCTGCACTGGAGATTCCCAAAAGGATGAAACACTAGTGTCTGTAGGTATTTAATTAATACAGTAAAAAAATGATTATATATATATATATATATATATATATATATATATATAATTTGAGGTTGCTATTTTCCAGAGGTAAGGTAACCAGTGAAATATAACAAGGTTAATACAAGAGTGCTCAATACCGAAGTAGAGCAAGTTACGCTTTCAATTTGTCTTTACATAAGCAGTAATTTGTTGCTACACAGTCATGAGCATGTTTCTAGTTACTAAACACTAGAAGACCGAAACACCCTCACGACTGTGTAGCAACACATTATTTCTTATGCAAGGACAAATTCTATATATATATATATATATATATATATATATATATATATATATATATATATATATATATATATATGCTATAGAAAATAATGGACCAGTGCCTTAAGGAGCAAAGCCTCAGTTAAATATATTTAAAAGTGCTGTGCTTGGAGCATTACAAGATATACAATAAACTCAATAGGTATAATTACCTAGAACTATATTTATAGAAAGAATTACCTAAAGCTATACTAATACAAAGGGTGAACGAACTGTGAAATTGTTAATCAAGTTTTTCATAGGGGGAAACAAAATCAAATTAATATGTACGATCGTTTCGGAAACGATGTCTTTTTATTCATTTAATATTTACAATTAAAATTATCGAAAAATAAAGTAAAACTTTTCTGGATATCGCCTCCTCGTCAGCGTAAAGGGGGGGGTCGTGGGAAAGACACACAAATTTTACTAGCCTATTGAAGTAAATAGAGTTTTATTTCACAATTATTAATCTTTCACCACACACACACACACACACACGCATATATATATATAAATACTTCATTTACTCACATAAAATTAATATACGAAAGTATAAATTTATGCGTAAACTTTAAGTATTTACTTCAAAAGTGCTTAATACGTAGGTAGAGCTAGTTAGTTAGTTATAAAATATACATGGCGATTAAGCTACACTGAATAATCGCCATATATATTTTATAACTAACTATATACATATATATCTTTTACAACTTTAACCCTAACCTTGACCCCTTTTTTTCTTTCTGACCGCCAACGATAAAAATATGGCTGTTCTTTGGACCTTTTTTATGAAGAGATCAGTCTCCTCTGCTGTAGATGCATAGTAATTCCTCCTAAATCAATCGAATTACCAAATCTATCGCTTCGGTAACCCGATCATCTATCCGTGTCGACAGGCCACTTAACCTTTGATTACGACCACATCTAATACCTTGAGTTTTACTGACCTATGAACAAGGATTAATATGTCGATGATGGAGTTGTTTATCATAAAAATAAAATCAAGATGGATTTAGATATAAATAAAAGTAGCAGCATCGGAAACACCGGATGGCGGATAACCTTTACTGTCTTAATTATTGCGGCATCCGTAGGAATATTGTAGACTAGCGACGTTGCCCGGGTGTTTAGGTCGTGTAGTAAGGAACAAAAGAGATGTCTTACCTGTGTAGCTGACAATCAATCAGCCTTTTCGGGGGGGGGGGGCGTAAAATTTCATGTTGCATTCAAGAAGTTTTACTCTGAAAAAAAAAAAAAAGAAGAAGCAGATATGAAATATTGAAAGAAGAAAGAGAAAACGGCAAGAAAAAGGTAATTTGCTTTTTTTCCCCATTCATTGGTATCTCTCTGTTAAATCTTTATTTTTTGATTAGAAGTGGACAGATTGCAAAGAGAAGGAGAAGGGGAGAAAGAGAGAAAGAGACAAAGAAAGAGAAGGGGAGAAATAGAGAAAGAGAGAAAGAGATAAGGAGAAGGGGAGAAAGAGAGAGAGAGAGAGAAGGAGAAGGGGGAGAGAGACGTTGCGAGCTTGTCTTTGTTTTATCGTTATTTCCATGTCAAGCACTCGTCTGAGCTCCAATCTCTGGTCCCCCTCGCCAATCTTTCATGATAAACACCCGTCTAGCTGAAACCACTGTCAGTAACTTTCCCCACTCTTTATCTGTGCCTAAATCAAAACGTAGATTCCATGAACAAAGCTTCTTTATTAGAAGTGCACGCCTGTGGAACTCTCTTCCTTTTGCCTGTTTCCCACCTGACTACAACTTGGATGTCTTCAAGTCCAACATAAACAAATTCCTGATGAACCGCTCCCTTAAGTAGGACACTTTATCAAATCTCCAATACTAACGATTACTACGATACTATCCCATTGATTACTGTACATGCAATAACCCTTATCCCCGAGTGGCTTCTGGACCTTGAAAAGTGGTGACCTCCATGTAAAAAAAAAATCAAGGTAGGTCAAAGCAACAGTAGCGAGGGTTCCCGGATGTGTGTAGGTGATGTAGTAAGAATATTCCGAAGTAGTAGCGGGGGACAAAACAATAGTAGGGGAGCGGATCAAGACAATAGGTTTCAATCGAAAAGAAGACGACGATTCGCTAAAATGTCGGCGAAAAAAGCGACCGCTCCTTGTACAAAACTGCTCAGTTAAGGTTGAAGAAATGAATGTTTTTAGCCAATTTTTCGGTATTTATCGTCCGAAGGATCTACATTTAAAACAATACAAGTTTTATCAAGTTTCAACGCGTCTCTCGGAAGTTTTTAGCAGACATACGCACACACACTCACACGCACACATTTTGCCTTTTATATATTAGACTAGCGTGGGTGCTCGGCATTGCCCGGGTGTTTGTAGATATGTGAAAAAAGAAAAAAAAGTGCTCGAATCCGTGACGCGAAGGCGGAGGTGTTTTAAAAATGGTAGTAGCAGGGGGGGGGGAGATTGAAAGAGGTGTTAAAAAAAAAAGAAAAGTGTCCAGGTGAGGGTGAAGGAATTAATGTTTTTAGCCAATTTTTCGATATTTGTTGTCCGAACGGTCGAGCTTCAAAATGATATTAATCTCGTGAAAATCTGTCACCTCTGTCGAAAGCTTTTTGGAGACATACAAGCAAACACACACACACACACACACACACACACACACACACACACACACACACACACACCACACACACACACATCGGGGGGTACCCGGCGTTGCCGGGGTGTTTGGAGGTGTGCGTGTTGGGGGGATAGATCAAAACAACCCTGTTAAAAAAAAACGTTGGCCGGTTGTTTGGAGGTGTAAAAGAAAAAAAAAACGTTTTAGTTGAAAGGTAGGCTTGAACCCCGAACCTTTGATGCAGAGGTGGAAAGGGAATGGCGAAAAAACCCTGCGACCTAACCATCTCAACCACGAGAATAGATGAATTGATAAGTGTGTTAAATTGACGTTTATAAAGCGAAATTAACAGGTGCGAGAGCGTTAAGTCGCGTGATGTTTGACCTAGTTTTGCGCTGGAAGCCAGTTTCTGTTTTCCCCGCTATGCCATCAAAAAATATCTTGAAAATAGCTTGTAAAAGTCGGGTAAATTAAAGATAGCTGCGACCCGAGCTCCTTAGTCGTAGATATTATTATTTAGACAGCATATAAAAAAGTTTTAAGAAGGAGCGAGCCAACTGAGAATCACGGTGAAAAAAGCCTTTTGTAGACATACACAAAAAGCGAACACACATACATACATACATACATACATACATACATGATGATTGCAACGTCTTGATTGCAACGTCTTGTCAGACGAGTGCCACTCCCTCAGACACTTGAATTCCATGAGCCCAAAAATGACTTCCATTGCCACAAGACCATTTTTATAGACAAATGCCTGAGAGAGTATCTATACACAGATGATGTTACAGAATCTTAGCTTTGTACGACAGCTAAGTCTCTCTCTTGGTTCAAAATGCTGAGATCCAGCAACAAGCAAGAGCAAGATAGCCAGCAACAAGTTAAACTGCAGACCAGCTTAATGCGGGTACTGGTCTCCCGCTTTATGATTTTTTAAATCAGAGATTTTCTTCTCTTATAAAGGTTGCCTTCACCACGGCTTACGGGAGCCCTCTCCACCCCAGCACGCACATACATACAAACACACATGGTGCTAGTTGGCCGTTAACCCCCAAAGAGGGTTCATTCGCCCTTTGAAAGGTCTTGTTTTTAATCCTTCAGGGAGACTAGCCGCCCTCCTCACCAAACTAATCTGGTGGGGGAACCAGTTTAGTCGCCGGTGACCCGACCATGAGGCAGGTAGTACTGGGTTACATGGTACCAGTAGCATATGACATGACCTGACATACATACATACACACATACATACATACACACATACATACATACATACACACATTTTCGCTTTTATATATATATAGATGAAATGGATAAAGAAGTCACAGAACAAGATTAGTTCGATGCCCCATAACGCGAGGATAGCTGCGACCCGAGCTCCTTAGTCGTAGATATTATTATTTAGACAGCATATAAAAAGTTTAAAGAAGGAGCGAGCCAACCGAGAATCACGGCCAAAAAAGCCTTTTGTAGACATACACAAAAAGCGAACACACATACATACATACATACATACATACATACATACATAAACACATACATACATACATACATACATACACACATTTTCGCTTTTATATATATAGATAAAATGGATAAAGAAGTCACAGAACAAGATTAGTTCGATGCCCATAACGCGAGGAAAACAATTAAGCCTCCACTCTATTGATAAGTTGGTAAGATCTAATTGGAATTGGGAAAGATATTGGTATCGTCTAGTGCAGATGCTACCGTATTTTGCCAGATGGCGGGATGAAGCATTTCCTGTCAAATGAAATAATTCAATTATTGTTAATATACGACCATAATGATGTCGACAGTTCTTAATGAATTGCACGTTTTGTTCTTTTTTCACCCGTCTTTGTTGGGGGAAAAATTGCGAGCGAGTTGGATGCATGTCACGAGCGCATGTCGTTGATTCACGGGTATTCACATCATCGCTGTCCGACCATGAAATTGACATCCCCTGCTTTCAATAAACTTATTTCAAAATTATGCAATAAAATATATGAAATGAAATGAAATGAAAACAATAACACACGATCCAAAAATAAGAGTATAATGAACCAAGGATCGTGATATATATATATATATATATATATATATATATATATATATATATATATATATATATATATATATATATATATATAAAGCTGAATGTCTGTGTGTGTATGTGTGCCTGGTCACGTATAGGCTCCTGTATGGTTGACTATTTTAAAAAACTGATTACATATAATGATGGAAGATGTATCGAGACACAGGAATGGGTATGTTTGATTTGGCAGAACAGTGGTTCATTAAAATTGTGGGGTCTGTGTTCGCGCCTGGTCCACAAAGTATGGAAATAAAAAATAAAAAAACTAAAAAAAAACGTTTACAATTGTTTTTGATATAGATGTACATAAGAATACTTTGATAAGTATGTTTTAACTTAAATAGGGATGGTATAATAAAATTGTGGGGTCTGCGTTCGCGCCTGGTCTCCATAGAATGGAAATAGGCACAAACTTTAATAGAGACTTTTCATATCTATCTGTGTAAGTATACTTTGATAATTATGTTTCAGTTTGAAGAAATATGGTATAATAAAATTATGGGGTGGTCATTCGCGCCTGACCTCCATAGAATGGAAATATGTCACAAAATTTAACAAGGTTTTTTTTTAATATAGATCCACAAAATATTGTGATAAGTGTTTCAGTGTTAACAGGTATGGTATAATAAATTATGGGGTTTATCTATTTTATTTTTACTTTCATCATATTTTGCTTTGGTTTTGATACCCCCGAATTCGAAGCTATCTCTTTATAACCCTTCCTTTTCATAACCTATCATACTTTCATAAATCAGAGTCCATTTTCTGTAAGCTGTTTTTGAACCCAGTCAACCCAGTACTTTTGCTAGTATGTATGTATGTATGTATATATATATATATATATATATATATATATTTATATAAAATGGGTTAATAAATTCCAACGAAAGAAAGATGTATATTTAAATAAGGGAGTAGTCACCAACAATGTGTATTTTTTAACATTATTTTATTATTCCGTGTCTTGGTTTTTCATTGAGAATTATGTTTGGATCATTGTAATAATGTTTTTAAGTCATTGAAATCGTTTACGCGCGTTTCAGACGGTCTGTGATGCGTCCTCGTCAAATATATATATATATATATATATAAATATATATATATATATATATATATATATATATGTGTGTGTGTGTGTGTGTGTGTGAGTGTGTGAGTGTGTGTGTGTGTGTGTGTGTGTCCAGTTTTTCTTGCTCGTATTATTTTATACCCGTTGATTCTGAAAAGTCGATAAACGACGATTTCCTTTTGATGTTAATCCACCGTATCGGCTTAAGACAATTAAAGAAGACTTAAGCGATCAATCAACAGATTATCTCGAGTATGATTGTAATCTGGATCTGATTTCCGGATTAACAGGGGATTAATCGAATCACGATTGATTTTTTTTTCATGACGAGTTGATAAAATGCACTCATCGATCAACTCGAATCTTTTATCTCTCACCCCTGACCTTCGATTAGATTTTCGTGCTCTTTCGTTTTTTTTTATTTTGTATTTTATTTTGTTTGCGGAAATCGCTCTAGACAAGGCATGGCACCATTTGATGTTAGGCGATAAAATATAGATAAAAAATAAATTAAAAAAATATATATACCCTTTCAACGTTGGATGGATAGTTCCGACGCCCCCCCCCTAAAAAATACCGGCAATTTTTCTACCTTTGTCAAAAAGATTACTTATTAAATGTGAGAAAGACAAAATAAGTCAAACTTTCTTATTAATTAACTACATCTGTTTTTAATACGTTTTAATAGTTAAATAAAACACCCGTCCCAGGGCAGAGGATACAAATTTCATGTCACCTTACAGTAACTAAAATCAAGATATATTCCCACTAAACCTATTTTTCTTTTTTTACAGGGGAAGCATTAAAGGCCCGAAAGCCACTCGAGGATAAGGGTTAATGAGTGTACGGTGGTCACCGGAACAACAGCGTAGTAATAGTTAGAAAGAATAAAGAAGTTAGAACACCAGATTTGATTGGCCAAATAACGAGTTTCATGAATAAGGACAGTCGCGTGTCTATAAAGGCAATAAGTGCACAGTTTGATATCAGTGTGGGAACAATTCTTCGCGATAACAGAAGATGCTGAAGATTTGTGGGAAGTTTGTCCCAATACACAGTTCACAACTCCAGACTATTTGACCAAGATGGGCATCAAGACAGTTCCTCACCCTCCCTATAGTCTAGACCTTGCTCCCTATGACTTTTGCTTGATTCATAACCTCAAGGAAAACCTTAGAGGCTGGTGTTATGAAACAATTGATGAGAGGTAAGAGGCTGCGATGAGGATCATTGACACGCTCACACAAAAGGACTTCCGTAGGGCCTTACAGAATTTGTTAGAACGGTACAAATGCATTGCAGCCGGAAGAGATTACTTCGAAGGGAACTAGAGTTTCGTATGTGTAGTATCAATAAAAGTGCCTATACAAAAAAAGTCTAGAAACTTATTGAAGGCACCTCGTATATTCCTACTAAACAATTTTTACAAAGGGCCACCACTTATCAAGGCACAAAAACCACTCGAAGAATAGGATTAATGAGTGTACGGTGGTCACAGAGACAACAGTATAGTAACAGATAGTGATGGAAATTCGGTTTAATTAGATAATTCAGGGACCGACTAAATAAGAACTTGTTTACATTGGACTTGAAGACGAATATATTGTAGCTAGTTGGAAAGCACGTCAGCGGAACAGAGTTTCACCGACGAGCAGTTCTAGGAAAGAAGCTTTGTTTATGGAATTTATTTTTAGATTTAGGCATAGATAGTCGGGGGAATTGTTGACAGTGGTTAAAACTATGCGAGTGTTTTTTTTTTTTGTGTGTGACAGTTTGGCAAGGTGTGACCATAGATTGAATTTCAGACGAGCACTTGCCATGAAAATAACGATGGAGCATAGGTAGACCCGCAACGTCCCTTCTGTGAGAAAGAGTTTGCAAGGAGTCGGAAAAAACTACTAGGTTTCGAAGTTGTTTTTGAATTATTTCAAGGCAGGATAGAGTCTCCGAGCAACTCCTGCCCAGATGTGGTAGCAGTACTTCATCCTAGAATCCTTATTTTAATTTTAGTAAAAATCCAGGGACTTGTGCACTAGTGTGAAAGTACATTTTTTTGTTGGTTTCCAGTGTCGATATTTGGAGAGTGAATAACAGGGGACGGCAAAAGCAAAAAAAATCTCTCAACAATAAATGATTTTTTTTTTAGTTTTGTTTTTTTAGAAAATTTTATTACAAATTTATTAAATTAAAAAGATTTAAGAAATAATATTAACTCAAATTATTCGTATTATTTAGATTCTTCGGACTACTGTTCTCATCTTGAGTGTGATTTTCACAACGTTTTGGTCGATGAAATCTCCAATCTTCTTCAGTTGTATCTTGTCGAACTCAGAAATGTTTCCGTCGGACTAGGGAACTTGTACAGAATTTCGAACGGAACCCTTTATTAAATTCACGGGCATAGCATGCTCTTGTTCCGTCAGCCATGACTTGATAGAAATCCTAAGTAATTCGCAATTATATTTTTTGGTCGCCTACTCTGAGAATTGAACCTTCAGGAGATCATTTTTACAATTATTTTTCCAAGTACTCTAACCACTGCGCTACTCCGCGTGAAGTAAATGAAGGGTTCCGTTCGAAATTCCATCCAAATTCCCGAGCTCGGCAGAAACATTCGCGAGTTTGACAAGATACACCTGAAGAAGGTCGGAGGTTACTTCGACCGAAATGTTTTGCAAAATACAGTCAAGATGAGAACTGTTGTCTGAAGAATCCAAATATGGTGGAATCCTTCTACCGCCCCAGAAGATATCTCACTGCTGATGCAATTCTCTATTTATATGAAAGCCAAGTACGTCAAAGGATGGAGTACTGCTGCCACATCTTGGCAGGAGCTGCTAAAAACAGTCTATCCTGTCTTGACAGAGTACAAAATAGACTTCGTAGCTTAGTGGGGGATGTCCTGTTCTCTTCCCTGCAACCTCTCTCCCACAGAAGGGACGTTGCGAGCCAGTCTTTGTTTTATCGTTATTTCCATGGCAAGTGCTCGTCCGAGCTCCAATCTCTGGCCTACCCCCGCCAATCTTTCATGATAAACACCCATCTAGCTGAAACCACTGTCAGTAATTTTCCACACTCTTTATCTGTGTCTAAATCAAAACGCAGATTCCATGAACAAAACTTTTTTCTTAGAAGTGCACGACTGTGGAACTCTCTTCCGTTTGCCTGTTTCCCACCTGACTACAACTTGGATGTCTTCAAGTCTAACATAAACAAATTCCTGATAAACCGCCCCCTTAAGTAAGACACTTTATCAAATCTCCAATACTAACGATTACTACGATACTATCCCATTGATTACTGTACACGCAAAACCTTTATCCCCGGGCCTTGATAAGTGGTGACTTCCAAGTAAAAAAAAAAAAAAAAAAAAAAAAAAAATACTGAATCCTCATCTCAAAAATTTAGAAAGAAATTAACATTTTTTAATTAATTTTTCGTAACAAATCCAAAATTCTGAAATTTTTGTGATTAATAGTTAGGACTAGGACAACAGCATATTCTTTTCATTGTTTTGATTCTCAAGTGTGTATCCGTTGATTTCTTATATGCTTTTATATAAAGTGATGTGGTTCTCGGTTGATTAACTGTGTCTGTGTCGGATATAAACTCGAGTCAAAACAATGAAAAGAATATGCTGTTGTCTTAGCCCTACGAATAAGAGAAATAATCATTAAACTTCATTGCTTGAAATGAACGATTGAAAGTTGTCAAAATGTATGACATTTAACTCCGTGTGAAGTTATTTTTTTTTAAATTGACGTGAACATTAAGGTACTTCAATTAAAAGTCAAATATAGACAGGTAATATAGAGTGATAAAAGGCGAGTCAAATGAAGTTGTTTAAACAGTTACATTCAATTTAGCTTAAATTTGCGGTTTCTGAAAAAATGACAAGTGCGGACGTTCATTTTGGCGGCATTGCATATATATATATATATATATATATATATATATATATATATGTGTATATATGTATATGTATATATATATGTATATATATGTATATATATATACACACACATATATATATACATATATATATGTATATGTATATATGTATATGTATATATATGTAAATATATGTATATATATATATGTATATGTATATATATGTAAATATATCTGTATATATATATGTATAAATATATACATATATATATATATATAAATGTATAAGTTTAATGATTAAAGTTACATTCTGTAAATCAAAATACACACATTCTTATTATTCTTCCTCTTCCTTTTCTCCTTAAACTAGCGTTCTTTCCATGCTTTCATCATTAAAAATCAGAAAATATTAGAAGCCCATACTTGTCGATATCGGACTGGAAAAAGATTTTTCCGAATATTTACCAATCCAAGGCCTTCTTAATTCGGGTATTCCCGCACTCAAAATATGCATATATGACTCAACTTATAAGGGTTTGGAAATTTACACACCCATGTACGTATTTCATTATCGACGGAAACAGAGGCAATGGAATTAAACAATGATTCAATATTTGATGCACTATCTCCGCACCCTCAAGGATTCTGGATTTCTTCTACCAACAGATCTTTATATCGCTGAAGAGGACGACCATTTCGTATGCCCTTTGAAATAACAGTATGGAACAACCAAACATCGGATTACTAATTTTTCCCCTTTATTACTATTACAGTAATATCTCGGAAAATATTCAACTCATTCTGATGTTGGACTGGTCAAGCTGCATGAAATCCTTTTTTCTATGACTCTTATTCACCATTCAAATAACATTTTCAATATATGTGCTGAAAAGCAAAATATTTGTTTATTCATAGTGGAACATTTTGCTAATTGCATTTCATTTCTTATTGCTTTTGGCTAGGATCGTCCTGAAAGTATTATCTCAGTGTAATATCTGACAGAATAATTCACTTGATCTCTAATCTGTGATTTATATATATATATATATATATATATATATATATATATAACTATTTCATTTATTCACATAAATTTACTATACGAAAGTATAGATTTATGCGTAAACTTTAAGTATTTACTTCAAAAGTGCTCAATACGTAGGTAGAGCTAGTTAGTAATTTATAAAATATATATGGCGATTAAGCTACACTGAATAATCCTCAACATGTATAAAAACAAGAAGCAACGGCAGAATTCGCGCATAAGCCTGACGAATCCTATAGTTGGATGAAACGCAGAATATTCAGTGTAGCTTAATCGCCATATATATTTTATAAATTACTATATATATATATATATATATATATATATATATATGTATGTATGTCTATGTATGCGTATGTATATGCATGTGTATATATATGTATGTGTATATATATGTGTGCATAAGTTTGACGGTACAATTATTTAAATAAATACACTAACCTTAGATGATCATATTGACTAATTTTCCTTTATAAGGGCGTAACCTTATTTATTTCTGTTACCTTGCTGTTTTATAGTTCAGATGAAAATCTTATTCCTATTGCATATAGCAAGTTTGATATTTAGCAATAAAGAAGTACGTTCGACGAAGGACATACAGTAAAATTACATATGAAATATACAGCGGTGATGTAACAGAGGCTGAAGTTCGGAAGACAGTATGTGACCGATTAGAAATTATTTTTTGTATCGTGCATAAAATGGAGTTTATTAGTGTTTGGTGCAGCAGCCAAGATGTGGCAATCATATTTCATGTCGCAAAAATAAATAAATAAAAGCGAAGGTCCGCTCCTTAATGTAGTATTTATAGAGATTCCTTTGTTTGACGTTTATTTTAGGAAATTATTTCTTTGATTTCGTTTTGATATCGCCAGTTCTTATGTTATTCGTAGACGATTTTTTTTCTCGCGACTCTCGTTTCTGGTAGAATTTCTCTTACGCTGTTCAATGCCAAAAAAAAACAAAAAACAAAAAAAAAAAAAAACAACAAAAACTCGGTGAAAGTCTTGCGGGGAAGCCCTTGGGAAAGCCGACATTTTTTTTTGGCTTAAAAAAAATTCCAGTTCACTTAACTCAGGCGGAGACATTCGAGTTAATTGTATTTTACTACTAACCGGAATGCGGTATTTTTAGGCGTTTCGTTTTTTTGAGGTGATGGGGAAGTGGGAAAAGGAGGAGGTAAATAATTGGAGGAGATTATCTCACTGCAATCGGCGGAATGTTTCATAAAGGGGGGCGTAGCTGCAACATTTACAATTAACATTGTTGCAGTACGAAACACACACACACACACGTATATCTATATATCTATAAAAGTGAGAATGTGTGTGAGGACACTTCTCAACCTATATACTCAACGAACTTTTGATTCACAAACTTGAAATTTAGTGTATAGCGTATTCAGACATGTGGGAAACTTTTCATCTGGAAAAAAGGGCTGCTAAGGAGTCAAAATTGAAAAATTGGTACGTGGAGGATGATCGGATTTTTATCTGTTTTCAACTGTTTCATTACTGCGCATGCGCGATCGTGAAAAATGGCATCTTCTTTATGTTAAGTATAAGTTGCCTGGATCTCTTTGCACAAGGTGATCACTACACTCTTTAGAACATCCAAGTACATTTTGGTGTTAACTTTCAAGCTGACTTCGAAGATGAGATGTGTTATGATATAGCGCTCATTTAAAACCACGCCAAAGACTATAACTATGTCCGGAAACATCATTTTCGTAATCCTAGACACGTCCCTGTTATTTGTGGCAATCCAGCGATGCATTCTGAGGGTATTGGAAATTATCCTGTTGTCATAACTTTGATCAGTAGAGAACATGAGTTGTACAGCGGCGCATCTCCAATCTCTCCCGTTGAACATTGTGTCACTTTCAAACATGATGGAAGGCGCCTATCGCTTTTGGGATTTGTACACAATTGGCTAACTCGTAGATGATCTGCAAAAAAAAAAAAAAAAGAAAAAAAGAAGATTAAACCGGTTTTCATCAAATAAAAAAATGGAATCATGTCGCCTTTACTTTTATCTATAAGTTTATCGTTCTATCCTGTACTTATTATTGAACTTTTGTTCTAATCCGCTACTTTTCCTTTTATTTCTAGGTAAGTCTTGGCTGTAAGAAAGGAATTGGTAAGCGAGTAACCATTTCTTTTTGATAAATCCTTTTAAAATAACATACTGTGAATCCGCATGAAGTGATATTTCTTTGTCCCGAATGAATTTTCATACCCTCTCTCTCTCTCTCTCTCTCTCTCTCTCTCTCTCTCTATATATATATATATATATATATATATATATATATTACAATAGAAAAATGCGAGCATGACAAGTAATTTAAGCTTAAGTGTTTAAGCTTAAACATGGTAAGTAATTTAAGCTTAAACATGGTAATTTTAAGTAAGTAATTTAAGCTTAAACATGGTAATTTTAAGCTTAAACATGGTAATTTTAAGCTTAAACATGGTAATTTTAAGTAAGTAAGTAATTTAAGCTTAAACATGGTAATTTTAAGCTTAAACATGGTAATTTTAAGTAAGTAAGTAATTTAAGCTTAAACATGGTAATTTTAAGCTTAAACATGGTAATTTTAAGTAAGTAAGTAATTTAAGCTTAAACATGGTAATTTTAAGCTTAAACATGGTAATTTTAAGCTTAAACATGGTAATTTTAAGTAAGTAATTTAAGCTTAAACATGGTAATTTTAAGTAAGTAAGTAATTTAAGCTTAAACATGGTAATTTTAAGCTTTAACATGGTAATTTTAAGCTTAAACATGGTAATTTTAAGTAAGTAATTTAAGCTTAAACATGGTAATTTTAAGCTTAAACATGGTAATTTTAAGTAAGTAAGTAATTTAAGCTTAGACATGGTAATTTTAAGCTTAAACATGGTAATTTTAAGCTTAAACATGGTAATTTTAAGTAAGTAATTTAAGCTTAAACATGGTAATTTTAAGCTTAAACATGGTAATTTTAAGTAAGTAAGTAATTTAAGCTTAAACATGGTAATTTTAAGCTTAAACATGGTAATTTTAAGCTTAAACATGGTAATTTTAAGTAAGTAATTTAAGCTTAAACATGGTAATTTTAAGTAAGTAATTTAAGCTTAAACATGGTAATTTTAAGCTTAAACATGGTAATTTTAAGCTTAAACATGGTAATTTTAAGTAAGTAAGTAAGTAATTTAAGCTTAAACATGGTAATTTTAAGCTTAAACATGGTAATTTTAAGCTGAAACATGGTAATTTTAAGCTTAAACATGGTAATTTTAAGTAAGTAAGTAATTTAAGCTTAAACATGGTAATTTTAAGTAAGTAATTTAAGCTTAAACATGGTAATTTTAAGTAAGTAAGTAATTTAAGCTTAAACATGGTAATTTTAAGTAAGTAAGTAATTTAAGCTTAAACATGGTAATTTTAAGTAAGTAATTTAAGCTTAAACATGGTAATTTTAAGTAAGTAAGTAATTTAAGCTTAAACATGGTAATTTTAAGCTTAAACATGGTAAGTAGTTTAAGTAATTTACGTTTATGTGTTTAAGCTTAAACATGGAAAAGTAAAGGACGAGTTGTTAAAACTGGAAAAGAAAAGAACAAAATAATCTAGTAAAAATAAAATAAATTTATAACCTAAAATATTGCAGCATTAAGGATTGATTATATAATTTTATAAATTGAATTATAAAAAGAATTCTTAATGCTGCAATATTTTAAGTTATAAATTTATTATATAACAAGTAATCCTTTACTTTTCTGTTTTAGCTTTACAATAGTACTTTTCATGCTCGCATTTTTTCTATTGTAATCTATGATTTTTCTAGGCTTCCAGTAAATTCACTTGTTCTTTGTTTAATTACAGTCTTGTTTTTTTGTCCCCCTAAACATAACATATGTAATAACAATGTACGGCACTCGTCTGCTTTCAATAAAATATCCCCAATTATCTCCCTTTCATTCGTTCATTCTTCATGTTTCACTTGTCACTTTTCTTTTCGCGAGCAGTAGTCGATGAAGCGACGTGGTTGCTATGGAAACTAGTCATGAAAACCATCGCTCACTTCCTTACACGTTTTTATGATTTTGAACACCAATAAATTTATCATAACTTTTTTTTTTACTGAACGAAAATTGAAATGTTTTTGCTGTATAGCTGAAAAGGTGATCTATACACTGTAATAATTGTTTGAAATTTGGTCGAAAAATGAGTGATCGGTGAAGCTTTAAAGCAGTTCTAAATGACTAAAACTGCCACTTGTTTGAATGAATATATATATATATATATATATATATATATATATATATAAAGTTGGTGCAAAAATGATGTCGTTTTCTGAAGTTCAACTTCAAAAGATCATAATTCCTTTCATAATAAACTTTATTAATCGAAATAAGAATCGTTAGTCCTAGAGTGGATGAAACGCAGAATATTCAGTGTAGCTTAATCGCCATATATATTTTATAACTTACTAACTAGCTCTACCTACGTATTGAGCACTTTTGAAGTAAATACTTAAAGTTTACCCATAAATTTATACTTTCGTATACTAATTTTATGTGAGTAAATTAAGTAGTTATATATATATATATATATATATATATATATATATATATATATATATTTTTTAATCGATCAAAGTTTCGACATTTCCTGACGACAAATCTAAAATACAAATACAAGGTCTTCCTTCTAATGGGTACTTTTGAAAAAGATATTGTTTTTTTAATGGTAACTAACGTAATATATATATATATATATAGATGTAGCTGGGGGAGAACAAATAACCTACGTCCCTTATTTTAAGCTCGCTTGCCCGCCTCGTGTGTGTGTATGGTTATTTATGGTCTAATTACAACGATAGCCCGAGGTTAGCATATTGGCAAACTTTGTTTGTATTGTATGCATCTAACGTTTACGTATTTGCTAACGATATGGCAGACCGAGTTCTCTATACTAATCGGGCGGCGGAGGCGGGGAGTTGTTGGCTAAATTTCGGTTCTTTTATTAAAACTCCTGGGGGGGGGGGAAGGATAATACAACCTTTCCTCAGAATAAACAAACAAAAAAACAAAAGAAAAATGGTTGACTGTTAAAAACTGGCAAAGGAACTCGTGATTGCACTTCTTTTTTTTTACTTTTAGAACACGACATGAAAGCCACTCGAGGATGAGTGTTGTCTGACAACAGATAAATGGGGAAAAGGAGAACAAAACAAGTAGATTATTTTAATTAATCGCACTGTTGTGCTATTCGAACTAACTTGAACTTAATTAAACAAATACACACACACACACACACACACACACACACACACACACACACACACACACATATATATATATATATATATATATATATATATTTTATTACATTTTCACCCCAAACAAGGCAAATTGCCACTTTGGTGTAGGGGGCTACTATCAGGGGAAACAACTACTGGGGTACTATGTAGGGATTTGGGCAGCAAGGTGTCGGTTCACGTTACACTTGAACTTCTGCACGTCAGTACTGTTGGGGAAGCAGGGACCTGGAATGGAATTCCAGAGTCTTGCGGTTCTGGGGAAGAAACTATTGGAGTAAAAAGATCTTTTACATCTAGGGATCTCTACAGTGTGGGGGTGGGATCTAGTAGCCTGTCGGGTTTGTCGAGGGTGCTCGCGTCGTGGGGGCACAAGTGATTGCAGTTCGTCAGAGCATTCACCACTAAAATACTTGTAGAAAAGGCAGAGGGATGCAACATTTCGTCGATGGGACAGAGGCTGAAGCTTAGATGCCAGTTCAGGGCCTATCAGGTTTGCGACTCTCTTTTGAACCTTGTCAAGGAGCGAGAGACTAGTAGCAGATGCACCAGCCCAGATGTGGCAGCAATACTCCATACATATATATAAATATTTATATATATATATATATATATATATATATATATATATATATATATATAAATATAAATATATATATATATATAAATATAAATATAAATATATATATATATATATATATATATATATATATATATATATTAGTGATGGGACGATGCCAAAATTTTTCCCGATTCCGATTCCGATTCCGATTCCGTTCAAAATTTCCGATTCCGATCCGATTCCCGATTCCGATTCCGATTCTTGTAAAATTTATACATATTTAATTAGAGATTTTTTTTGTTTGTTTTTTCGTAAATTTTCAAATTATTACATAAACCCCTGGTTAATGTCCGCGTATATTTTATCTCAAATGTTTGCCTTGTAATTGATTAAAAATTGTAACACAACAAAACATTTATTTTGATTTTAAAACAAAGCTATATTGTAGCAGTTCGTATTTACTGTATAACATGCTACTTACATGAATAGTGGAAAATATTCGAAGATTGGTAGGCAAAATAAGAAAACGATGTAAGAACAATATATTTAACAACGCCACTTAGCAAAGCCACATCTCATTGTTACGAACGAATTTCTAAATAATAATATTACTATTATGAAAACCATTTTTAACGTGAGATTGCGTGAGCTTTCTGTGCTTTCTCTCGCAGCTAAATCCCTATTCCAAAATAAAATATTACTTTTATAGATTACGTGTTAGAACATTTTTTTAATTGGCAGAAAGAAAAGCGATCATTAGAATTTAGAGTGTAAGATCAGTTTCGAATATAAATTTAACGTAAAATGATCATCATTTCTGGCCATCCTAATTCTTTATGGATATTAACTAAAGTGTTTCCCACTAAATTAAGTTCGGTTTGCAACGTTGTAAAACCATGTGTAATCGCTTAAAAAGTAGACACCCTATCCCCAATAAGCGCACATAATTTAAAATTGGTAACACACTACAGCTCATGTTACGTTATATTTATTTGTGAAACTGACCGTCTATTTTAAATTCCTAATCGTTTTATATTAGTGTTGTGTCGATTAATCGGAATCGGGAATCGGATAAATCGGTAATTTTGGGGGTATCGGAATCGGTATTGGAATCGGAAAAATTTGTGCCTAATTTCCGATTCCCAAATCGATTCTTTTAATATTTTTAAAAAGTTCATTTTCAATTGTTTGTACCGATTATAAATATTTCTTTCTTTTAAACTATTAGTAAAACTAAAGAAGATCTAAACTTATTTTATATGCGTAAAATAAACAAAACAATAATTGAAACTTTGCGAAAATTCGCTAGGTAACCTTTAGAAGAATGCAGTTTATTTTCAAAGTAGCGAAAGAATTGTCTAAAATTAAAGAAATATTTTGCCCAGAAAAATAATATCAAACATTATTGCTAATTAAATGAAAAGTAGAATATAAAAGTGTTTGGTTTTGTCGGTATGTTTGCTGCTCCCTCACTCGGCAATCGGTATTGACAAATATAACAAGCCGTGCATGCATGGTCCCCCTCTATGTGAGGAGGGGGGATCGAATAAAGTGATAAAAAAAGTGATACATAACTGATAAAAAAACAATTTTGAGTGAAAAAAAAATTTTCAAAAGTTTTCAGAAAAATGACTAATATATTTCAGAAAAATGACTAATATATATATATATATATATATATATATATATATATATATATATATATATATATATATATATATCACGGAGGCCACGCTGAAGCCCGCCAATCTCACTCAAAAGTTGAGTTGAAAGTATTATGGGGTAATTAACACCTTCGATGCCGTTGGTTTCGACAACAATACTTTTTCACACCCACTTGCCAAATTTCTCAAGGAGTTTAATATGAAAAGATTTCAAACGAATAGAGTTTTATTTTATTTTCCTGGAGCCACATTGTCTGACACCGTCGCATTTTTCTCGGGTTTCGGAAAAGTTAAAAATATACATGAATATCTCACAATGAATTTATCAAAGTCTGGATAAAATAGATAAAGAGAAAACATTTAGAAATTTTTCAGATTGAAAAAGAAATTATATTTACATTTAAAAGTCCCCCCTCATTGAAATTCTACTTTTGGACGATATTTGTAAACCCACTAAAAACCAAATTATTTTTAGATCTAGGATGAAGCTCTAAACTGTCTTCACGTATTAAAAACGGGTGCTTGTGCAGTTTACACTATGTTAAAAAACGAAAAATAAAAAAATATATATATTCTACGTACTCGTTATGGAATGAAGTTCTCATAAAAAAATCACGTAATTTCATCAAATAGTTTTTATTTTATGCCGTAAAAACGATTTGGGAAATTCGGAATCTTCCTAAAAAAACTGCGATAATTAGTCAAGGGAGCGTAAAACAAAAACTATTTAATGAAATTACGTGATTTTGTTATGAGAACTTCATTCTATAACGAGTACGTAGATCTATAGAATTTAGTTTTACTAATAGTTTAAAAGAAATAAATATTTATAATCGGTACAAGCAATTGAAAATTAACTTTTGAAAAATATTCAAAGAATCGATTTTGGAATCGGAAATTATACACAAATTTTTCCGATTCCGATGCCGATTCCGATTCCCCGAAAATTACCGATTTAACCGATTCCCGATTCCGATTCCGATTCATCGGCACAACACTAATATATATATATATATATATATATATATATATATATATATATATATATATATATATGTTATGCTCATCATATCCATCCGTCTATTAAGTATTTATATAGCAACTTATCTCTTTTTATATTTGTGTCTAAGTGTGTTCATACCCATTTATAATTGTCCGAGCGTTGGCGTTTGCGGAAGAGATTTATTTATCTATCCGGTTCGATTCATATCTATCTTCGTCTCATTAAAGCGGCTCGGCGAGTGTCTTTGGCAGAAACTGACTTTGACTGGCATTTCCTACACGCGTTGGTGGCTGAATCAACAGCGCTGCCTCTTTCAAAGGAAATTCTCCAGTGTCAATCATATGACGTCATTTCCCAATTCGGATGTGTCGCACGGATGTCCGTTCAGAACAAAACACCTTCCTACCTGTCTTAGTCTTCAAGCAAACACACGTCAAAATTGTTTGAAATACATTTATTTTTTTACTTACTGCCCCTTGCCGGCGTTGCCCAGTAAAATTTTTACTTTTAATTTGTTTTTCATTCTATTTCTTGACATACCGCCTGACAAGCTAAAATCGCCTTTTTATATACGGCAGACAATCAGACTCTGATTGCCTGGACGGCGGGCTGAGCAATGAATGTGGAAGCCGGGGAACTTCTCTCAGAAGGAGGATGGGAGGCCCAGGGAGCCTTCGGTCTCCTCCTAAGAGAGGGATATCCTCTTACTCCCTTTGGAAAGAGATCAACCTTACACAAAACAAAAAATATGGGAAGAGAAGCCTTCCCGGGCCCCTCTCCCCCTTCTGGGAGGAGAAGTTCCCTGGCTCCAACCTTTTTTTTGGGGGGGGGGGCCTAAGCCTGTCCTCCAGGCAACCAAATGAAAAAGAAATTTACCCATCCCACCTTTGTAGGAAGTGTGCTCAGCCCACCTTCTGAGCCACGAAAGCAAAATGTTACATTGCCAAGGCTGCTGCGAAGAATGTGGGCTCTCTACCGTGCTAGAAAGCTGCTTACGCCTGAAAGTATCCTGTACCTCTATAAGGTCACCATTCGCCCACGTATGGAGTAGTGTTGTCATATTTGGGCTGGCGCATCTGCTACTAGACTATCCCTCCTAGACAGGGTTCAAAAGAGAGTCGGCAACATGATAGATTCTGAACTGTCATCTAAGCTTCAGCCTCTGTCCCATCGACGAAATGTTGCATCACTCTTCCTTTGTACCCCTCGATGTAAATACTCCCGACAAACCTGACAAGCAGCTAAATCCCACCCCCTACACAGTAGAGATCCATAGGTGTAAGAAAGCCTTCTACTCGAATAGCTTCTTGCCCAGAACAGCTAGACTTTGAGACTCCCTTTCAGGATTTTGCTTTCCCAACTGTACTGGCATGCAGAAGTTCAAGTGTAATGTGAACAGACATCTTGCTGCGTATCTAACTTCATAATACCCCTGCAACTTATGTCCCCGATAATAGCCCCCTACTTCAATGTGGCACTGTGTCTTGTTTGGGGTGAAAATTAAAAAAAAGGCCCTTTATAATGTTAGGGGGGAAACTAGCTCCCCAAAAAGGGTGGCTCTGGCAGTTTGCAAAAATATAAATTGCCTTTGTATATAAGGACAAATTAACTTGAGTGTAGCATCCGAACAGATACTCCACTCTGATTGTAGCCTGAAGGCTAGATATACTTTATTGTATTTATTTGCTTTCCAACGACAGCAAAAATGTGAAGTAAGATCCTTTTTAATCTGAGGGAAAACCAGCTCCCCAAAATGGAGCACTCTGGAAGTAGGCGCAAAAATAAAAAATTGCCTCAGTATAGAAGAGTTTTCTCCTACATTGACTAATAGCAAATTAACTAGAGTGTAAGCATCCGAACAGATACTACACTCTGATCGTAGCCCGAAGGTCAGATCTCTTTTAATTGTTTGTATTAAGTATGCCGATATGAAAAAATTTTTTTTGTTAAATAATCCAATAAGGTAACTTTTTATTGACGAATACATAATTACGATTTTAGAAATTTCTTTTACTAAAATCAATTACAATTTATCAATGTTTGATTCCATTTGAGGATACTGGTTAATAAGATGTAAAGCTTACCAGCATCAATTACCAATAGTTTAGGTAGAAATCTATCTATAAAAGTGAAAGTGTCTGTCTGTCTGTATGTCAGTCTGTGTACATTTCCCTACGCAATAACTCTGTCAATTTTCAGTCTACAGACTCGAAATTTGATATACAGGGTATGAAGATTTGTGAAAATCTTTGTAATCCGTTTTCGGCCAGAAATTTGGCTCTTAAGGTGTCAAAGTTCAACGATTTGACCTTTGAGAACTCTACAAAGCTCCTCCGCCAATTTTGGGTCTAAACACTTGAAATTTTAGATAAAGGTTCCTTGGACATTGATCTAACTTAATAACTTGATTTGAGCCCAAACAATAAATGTTAAGAGGCCATAATAGGGGTCAAATTTTTTTAAAAACTTTGACCTTTGCGATCTCTACCAAATTACTCAGACAATTTCTGGTCTAAACATTTCAAATTTTACATAAAGGGTATTCAGAGATAGGGCAAGCTTTTTAATCGGGTTGGGTCGAAAATTTGAGCTATATAAATTCATGTATGTATATTTGCATTTCTGCCTAAAACTTTCGACAGAGACGATAAATTTTCACACGATGAGTATCGCTTTGAAGCTCGACCCTTCAAACGACAAATACCGAAAAATTGGCTAAAAACATTAATTTCTTCACCCTCAACTGGACACTTTTCTACAGGGAGGGGTCGCTTTTTCTCGCCGATATTTTTGAAAGTTATCCCCTCTTTGCGATTGTGTAGCCTTAATTTAAACACACTTCACTTCCGGTTTGGCGGTGATTGTAACAGCAAAGACGTCAGTTTTTTCCCCGTTCTTTTCCTCTTTCGCGGTACGGGTTCGAGCCTGCCTTCCTACTACCACTTTTTTTTTCTCAACACACACCTCCGGACACTCATGCTAGTATATCTATAAACGTGAAATTGTCTGTGTATGCGTCTGTCCGTGTGTGCACATTTCCCTACCAAACTACTCTGTCAATTTTCAGTCTACAGACTCGAGATTTGACATAAGGAGTATTGAGATTTGGGAAAATCCTTTCAATTGGATTTCGGCCAGAAATTTGGCTTTCAAGGGTACAAAGTTCAACGATTTAACCTTTAAAAACTCTAACAAACTCCTCTGCCAATTTTGGGTATAAACACTTGAAATTTAAGATGTAGGTTACTTGGACATGGCTAAAAACATTTTAATTTGATTTGAGCCCAAGACAATTAATGTTAAGGGGCCAAAATTGGAGTCAAAGTTAAAAAGATTTGACCTCTCAACCAATTTTGGGTCTAAACATTTGAAATTTTATATAAGTTGTATTCAAACATAAGGGGGGGGGGCTTTTAAATCGGTATTTGACCGAAAATACGATTGTCAATAGGGCCAAAGTTCAAAAGATTTGAGCTTTGCGGTCTCTAGCAAACTATTCAGCCAATTTTAGGTCTAAAAATTGTAAATTTTACAGAGAAGATTATTCAGACTGCAACAAGCTTTTTAATCAGTTTTTGGGCGAAAATTTGTCTGTCAAGAGGTCAAAGTTGAAAGAGATGATCTTTGCAGACTCTACCAAACTCCTCCGTCAATTTTGGGTTTAAACAATTGAAATATTAGATGTAGGTTACCTGAACATAAGTCAAACTTTTTAATACATACACATGCACATATGAACAGTACATACGACCAGAGCAAAGTCGGGCTGAACTGGTAATATATTAGATTGCAGGTGATCAATTTGTAATTCTCGGGCAAGCAGTGCCCGTTTCGCAAACGTGACGTCATTGTGAAGAAGTTCGTGGAAATTCTATCGACGCTGTGCACACTGATGTAGAAATAAAAACTTTTGTTGTGATAGCAATACGAGTTCTTGCTGTGAATGTCTTATAAAAATGAACCTGATATTTGAGCTCAGTTGAGAACCTTCCGTGGAAATCAGAGAGAGAGAGAGAGAGAGAGAGAGAGAGAGAGAGAGAGAGAGAGAGAGAGAGAGAGAGAGACTAAAAACTTTCTGTTAGAAAAGCGTGATAAGGAATGGAAATGATCGTCTTCAACTGGCTGACTGAATAGAGATTATTCAGATTTAGTTAAAATATTTTCTTAATTGAATAAATCCTCTACAAGCAAGTCCTCTAAATTTCGCTGAATAAATCCTGTATAAACAAGACACGTTTCGAAAATCTTCAAAATACATTCCTGGTGCTACCAGATCAGGTTGTCTGAAGATGCTGGCTTCTTGACCTAAAATGCACTAAACATTAATGTTGCTTGTTCTTTTCCCGAAATCAAAAACAAACGTAAAACTTGTCCTTTACAAAACAAAATAGCCGAACCCCATGAATAAATATTTAAATATATAAAGAACTTGACGCATAAAACATTTTTCTATAATTAGTGAATTTGCCATAAAATAATCCAAAAGGGTTGATATGCCACGAAACAAATAACCAAACAAAAAATCAACATGACAATACATTTATGCCTCTGAATTTTTTAGATGAGGATTTAGTATATATATATATATATATATATATATATATATATATATATATATATATATATATGTGTGTGTGTGTGTGTGTGTGTGTTTTATTTTTTTTATTACCGTTTTATCTGTTTGGTTACATATGTTTCAGATGTTGGACCATATTTACGATCTAACAGCCTCGTCAGACCTTACAGAAGTCCCCTTTTTTTGAAATGCGAAGCTGAAAATGGGCAACACTTAAAATAAAGATTGTTTGACTTTTACATTTTTTTTTTACAATTTCCCAAGGTTTTAGTCAGCTTGTTAGGTCTAACGAGGCTGTTAGATCGTAAACATGGTCCAACATCTGAAACATATGTAACCAAACAGATAAAACGGTAATAAAAAAATAAAACACATATTTGCTTTGGTTACATGTTTGTCTTTGCTTTATCGTTATTTTCATGGCAAGTGCTCTTCTGAGCTTCAATCTATGGTTCCCCCTCGCTAAACTTTCACAAGAAACACTCGGCTAGCTGAAAACATTATCAATAATTCCCCCCACTCCTTATCTGTGCCTAAACCAAAACGTAGATTCCATGAACAAAGCTTCTTTCTTAGAACTGCACGTCTGTGGAACTGTCTTCCGTTTTCCTGCTTTCCAGCTGACTACAATATGGTTGTCTTAAAGTCCAGTGTAAACAAGTTCTTGATGAGCCGTTCCACATAAGTCAACAATTTTACCGAATTTCCATTACTGACGATTACCATATTGTCCAATTGACTACTGTGCACTCTTAACCCGTATCCTCGAGTGGCCTCTGAGCCCTGATAAGTGGTGATGCCTATGTAAAAAGCAAACTTCCCTAGTAAACGAAAAAAAAACCCCAAAAAACATCGAAGTTTTTTCTGTGGACAGGATGAGGTTTCAGGGTTATCCTTTAAACGGTAACTTTTACATTATAGAACAGAATGCAATTTTCAGCTTTAAAAAAAGTGTTTCACGTTTCCAGCATGCGCATATTTTGTAATCGTCTCGGGGTCGGGCGTGGGCACTTTCGGCATAATATATATATTCCAAACTACTGACCTTTGACCTTCGGCTTCTAACCTTTCAATTATTACCAGTGCAAAGGGTTACGCCTCTAACAAAAATACCAACGTGGTTAATACCTAAATCCCCTCCCTTCCCTCATTGCCGGGACTCACCCCACCCCACTGATTCATGACGTTCGTTCTTAGCAGTCTACAATGCATGTGGCTATATTTTTTCTTCTTTCACTTATAGATGTGTCACATCTCAACCCAACACCCGTTTCGTTACATTGTCGCGCTTAAGTGTGAAATAGCGTTTCGTAGGTCTGTCATCTTAAATTTTAAAGAACATTTTCGATGGTCTGTAACGCCTAAGTATGAATTAATATTTACCTTGATTTGTCCTGTTTCAGGTTTTAATAACATTTTAATTGGTCTATCCGGCTTAAGTTTGAAATAGAATTTTTGCTGGTCTATCAGGCTTTAGTTTAAAATAGAATTTTCATTCGTCTGTCATGCTGCAGTTTGAAAAATATTTTCGTTGGTAGGTCAGGCTTAAGTTTGAAATAACATTTTTTATATTTCTGTGATGGTTAATTTTGAAATATCATTTTAGTTGAACTGTCAGGTTAGAGGATAACATAACATTTTCATTGGTCTGTCACGATGCGGTTTGAAATAATATTTCCATGTGTCTTTTAGGCTTAAGTTTCAAATAGCAATTTTATATTTTTGTGATCGTGATCGTTGATTTTGAAATATCATTTTCGTTGATCTGTCATGTTAAAATTTAAAATAGCATTTTCGTCGGTCTCTCAAAATTAATTTTGAAATAATATTTCCGTGTGCCTGTAAAGCTTAAGTTTGAAATAGGATATTTTATATTTCTCTGATAGTTAATTTTGAAATAGCATTTTCGCTTGTCTGTCACGCTGCAGTTTGAAATAATATTTTCGTTCGTCTGTCAGGTTTAAGTTTAAAATAGCATTTTTTATATTTCTGTGATGGTTAATTTTGAAATATCATTTTAGTTGATCTGTCATGTTAGAAATTAAAATAGAATTTTCGTTGGTCTTTCACGTTGCAGTTTAAAATGATACTTTCGTCCGTCAGTCAAGCTTAAGTTTGAAATATCATTTTTTTTTAATATATCTGTGATCAGTTAATTTTGAAATATCATTTTCGTTGATCTGCCATGTTAGATGTTAAAATAGTATTTCCGTTGGTCTGTTACAATTAACTTTGAAATAATATTTCTGTGTGTCTGTCAGGCTTAAGTACAAAAAGCATATTTTATATTTCTGTGATGGTTAGTTTTGAAATATCACTTTCGTTGATATGTCATGTTGATATGTCTGTCATTGTTGGTCTACCACAATTAACATTGAAATAACATTTCCACGTGTCTGTCATGCTAAAGTTTGAATTAACATTTTCATTGTTCTATGACGATTAATTATGAAAAACCATTTCGTTGACCTGTAATCTATTTTTAAAAAAAATTTTCGTTGGTCTGTCATCTTATATTGAAAAAAATTTTTTGGATGGTCAGTCATCTTATATTTTTTACAAATAATTTTCCATGATCTGTCATTATATATTTTAAAAAGATTTTTCGTTGTTCTGTCATTATATATTTTAAAAAAAGATTTCGTTGGTCTGTCCACTTATATTTTAAAAAAGAATTTTCGTTGATCTCCCATCTTATATTTTAAAAAAGATTTTTCGTTGTTCTGTCATTATATATTTAAAAAAAAAAGATTTCGTTGGTTTGTCCACTTATATTTTAAAAAAGAATTTTCCTTGATCTCCCATCTTATATTTTAAAAAAGATTTTTCGTTAGTCTGTCATCTTATATTCAAAAAAAAAAAAAAATTCGTTGGTCTGTCACTTATATTTGAAAAAAAAATTTCCTTGATCTGTCATATTATATTTAAAAAAAGTTTTTTCTTTAGTCTGTCATCTTATATTTTTAAAAAGATTTTTCGTTGGTCTGTCATCTTATATTAAAAGAAAAAGATTTTTCGTTGGTCTGTCATCTTATATTTAAATAAAAAAATTTCGTTAGTTTGTCAGATTTCAGTGTTAAATGATACCTTCGTTGCTTTTTCGTGCTTAAGTTTCAAACATTATATTCATATGTCTGTTGTGTTTGATTTTAAAACAACATTTTTGTTGCTTCATCACGCTTAAGTCTGACATAAGATTTTCGTTTGTCTGTTAAGCTGAATTTAAAATAACATCAACTTTGCCATAATAAATTTGAAAGAGCATTTCAGGTTCATTATTTACATTGGCAATCTTTTAAAACCGATGCATTTCAGATAAAAACATTATTATGTACTTACACATCATGACGAAATTAATATTATGTTAAAAAATTACCATGAATAATACAGTATGAAAATTAATTGTAAGTAAAAATAAAATTCATCTAATCATCGAGTTTTGTCGTATGCTTTGACGTGAAAGAGTTGAGCGATCAATTCAGCATGACAGACAAGGGATTTAACTCTTGACATAAGTAAATGGATCCGCCATCTTTAAACACGGTATCTCGGAACATAATGGTGCCTGATTTTTTTAATTAAAAATACTTCTAGTAATTGTCTACTGAATCATATTTCGTAATCTTTTAACTTATACTAATTTCACCATGCCACGTAAGTACGTTAAAGTGTGTCGAAAAAATTTAAAGCACTCAAAAAGTGTGCCACGAAAATTTAAAGCACTCAAAAAGTGTGTCACGAAAATTTAAAGCACTCAAAAAGTGTGTCACGAGAATTCAAAGCGCCCAAAAGTATGTCGGTAAAATTTAACGCGCCCATAAGTGTGTCGCAAAAGGTAAAGAGCTCAAAAGCAGAGTTGCGGAGTCGGATTGTAAAAGTTCGACTCCTAGAATTCCGAGGATGCCAACTCCGACTCCTTTGATATCTTCGACTCTGACTCCGACTTCCAACTCTGACTCCGACTCCCGACTCCTTGACCCCTATGTGGAAATCTATTCTGCAGATCCATATACCAGACCCCGACACCTATTCAGCAAGCATTTTATAAAAACTTTTAATTTATATTATTTTTTACGTTTAACATTCACTTGTATGGTAAATATACTCACATACTCAACTAGCTTTATAGAATTAGTTAAGATAATAAAAGGATAAAAAATTTACAATGAATTTTTTATGCTATCGGTTCAAAAGGGAATCAATATTTAGGGAAAGGGAAATTTTATTAGATCATGGTATTTCAAAACTAAACGCTTCTCATCAAAAGAAGGGGAGTAAAGACGCATATTATACAGAGGAGAAATTTTTAAAAAGATGACATTGCCATTATGGAAAGAGGGTCAAAGGGGAAAACAGGAAATTGTACTGAGACTAAAACCGCTTTCAGGACTGCCAGCAATCACTGTAAAAGAGTAATAAAGAACGCGAGAGTGTTGTATGCCCAGTCCGTTAAGTAGATGAGCAGTTGATTGGTTCCCACCAGTTTTAGCAAATAGCAAACAGGATCCTGAACAGAAGTGTGTGCTCTATCCCAACTATCATCAATGATAGAACTTTGCAGCTAATTCTACCCTATGCGAAAAGCCCTCAACCTCCCATATTACCTCCTGCATCAGAAAACACGCTATGCGACATACAGATATCTGTGCGTGATGTTGCCAAGCTAACGACCTTGATCCCACTAAAGCAACTGGCTCTGACAGCATTTCAATTATAGTGCTCAACAAGCTTCAACCAGAACTAGCTCCCCTGCTTACAAAGCTGTTTAAACGTTGTCTTAAAGAGAATTTCTTACCAACACCCTAAAAACCTCATCAGTATGCCCCGTATTTAAGAATTCAGATGATCGGTCATCTCCCGCTCAGTACAGACCAATAAGTTATGAGTAACTGGCTGAAATCTGTGTTAAATAGAGAAGTAGTTAACTATCTCAGTAAAAATAACTTTCTTCGTAACGTGCAATATGCTTTCCGTCCTGATAGATCTACAGCAGATGTGCTAACGGTTATATCTTATAGGATTAGCGAATCTCTCAACGGAGGCTTCATTTCAGTGGCAATTGCTCTTGACATATCAAAGGCCTTTGATAGGGTATGGCATCAAGGCCTACTTCACAAGATCTCCAGCTGCAGTATAGCTCGAAATATCTTCTCAGTGATTAAATCATTTCTCTCTGATAGGTTCATAAGAGTAGTGGTTGATGGGCAGAAATCAGTTCACAGTATTCCTAGCTTAGTGACGGATGCCCTTTTCTCTTCCCTGCAACCTCTTTCACAGAGAAGAGACGTTGTGAGCCTGTCCCTGCTTTATCGTTATTTTCATGGCAAGTGCTCGTCTGAGCTCCAATCTGTCTAACTGAAACCACTATCAATAATTTTCCCCACTCTTTATCTGTGCCTAAACCTAAACCTAAACCTAGATTCCATGAACAAAGCGTCTTTCTTAGAAATTCACGCCTATGGAACTCTCTTCTCCTTAAGTAATCCAATTTACGAAATTTCCACTACTAACGATTACTATGATTTTGTCCCAGGACCCTTGTCCTCGAGTGGACTCCCAGCCTTGATTAGTGGTGACTCTTATGTAAAAAAGGAAAGAGCTATAAAGTGTTATAGTTGCATGGGTTGCTTCTTATTGATTTAGGCCTGTTTTTTTTTCGGATAAGATTGTAACTTCAGATCGATCCTGAACTGGTCCAATTGCCAAATTCCATTTGATTCAGGAACTGGATTACTTTTGGATTACACTCCGATTGCTGTCCGATGCAATTCACAGTGATCTCACTCAAAGATAGAATCTTCATTGATCCTGTGTGACGTCACAACTAAAACGAAAACAGCTGTCCAGATAGGATTTGCAGTGATCTTATGGATCGAAATATCTTGATGAAATCGAAGCATTACAGTACAAAATTTGATATATCTCCAGAAATAAAAGCAAAACTATACAAAAACTGCTAAATTATCGAACTGGTAAAACCAAACAGGAAAACCATGGAAAAATAAATTAAGGAGTCGGAGTCGGATAAAAAATTCCGACTGCGACCCCTAATACTCTTAGAAATACAACTCCGACTCCGACTCCAACTAAAACCTCCGACTTCCTCTGATTCCGACTCTGCAATCCTGCTCAAAAGTGTATAGCAAAAAGTTAAATGCAAATGTGTGTCACAAAATTTAAAACACTCAGTAGTGTGTCGTGAAAATTTAAACAGCTCAATAGTGTGTCACAAAATTTCAAACGCTCTGTAGTGTGTCGTGAAAATTTAAACAGCTCAATAGTGTGTCACAAAACTTCAAACGCTCAGTAGAGTACCGCAAAAATTTAAAGAGTTCAATAGTGTTCCGCAATAATAGAAAAAGCTCAATAGTGGGTCGCAAAAAATTAAAGAACTCAATTATGTGTCACAACAATTAAAAAAGCTCAAACGCGTGTCAGGAAAGGTTTAAGCGCTTAGTAGTGTGCCTTGAAATATAAATTGCTCAATATTATGCCGCAAAAATTTACAGAGCTTAATAGTGTTCCACAAAAATTAAACTAGCTCATTATTGTACGGCTAAAATTTAAAGAGCTTAACAGTGACACACAAAAGTTTAAAGGGCTCAATAGTGTGCCGCAAACTTTAATGAGCTCAATCGTGTGTCACAAAAATTTAAAGAGCTCAATAGTGTGTCACAAAAATGTAAAGAGCATAATAGTGTGACACAAAAATTTAAGAGGTTACTAGTGTGTCACAAAAATTTGAAAAGCTCAATAGTGTGCAGCTTAATTTTAAAGAGCTCAATAGTTTGTCACAAAAATTTAAATAGCTTAAAGGTGTGTCACAATAATTGAAAGAGCTCAAAAGTGTGCCGCTAAAATGTAAAGAGTTCAATATTGTGCCGCGAAAATATAAAGGGCTAAAAGGTGTGCCACTATATCAATAAAGGTTGGAAACCATGGCTTAACTCAACAACTGATTTTTGAATCTCAGTTATTTTCCATGTCACGTGACTTAACTGACCAATCAGATCAAGTTCCCACACACGAGGCCACATCTGAACCCGGGGTCAAATCATGATTCGTTGTTTTGATATCATATTTCAAGGGAGGTCAATATTGTTAAAAGAAAGGCACAAGTCTTACTGCACGCATGTCGCTAGACTTGATAATTGGAATATATTATTTAAATTAGAACTCCCACAAAGAACATATAATACTTTAATAAGACCTTATATAGAAAGAGGTTTACACGTACACAATATTGGTCAGCGGTAGCTGAACATGGGAATCATTTACTCTATAATCATACCCAATGTGTAGCTATTTCTATACGAGTTACACAATGTTATTCGAACAAGATTTCAACAGAGTCTTCCGAAATAATGTACACTAGCAGGGCCCGTGGAAATGTCACAGAATGAGAAATATTAGTCCGGGTGCGGCGTTGCCCGAGTGTTTGGAGGTGTGTCTTGAGCAAAAAAAAAAAAAAAGTGGTAGTAGGCAAGCAGGCTCGAACCTGTATCGCGAAGGAGGAAAAGAACGTGAAAAACACAACAAAAACAAACAAAAAAAAACGTGACGTCTTTGCTGATGCGTCCTTCGCCAAACCGGAAGTGACGAAGGTTAAAATTAAGGCTAGTCAATCGAAAAAAAGGGATGACTTCCGAAAATGGCGGCGAAAAAATCGATCCCTCCCTAATAGAAGACAATACCGATCTCGTGAAAATCCGTCGCCTCTGTCGAAAGTTTTGGACATACATACATACATACATACATTTAAACAGACTGGTGAGATTTATATTATAGATTAAGAAATACGTTTATAAAGGTAATAGCTTCCTGGATAGCGCGAAAAATTGGACAGAAAAAGCAATAACATGTAAAAAAAGTATGAATTTATTAACGTTTCTATGAAAATAATGTCCATTGTATATAAAATATAAGACTAACTGAAATGATTACAAACAATACGAATAACAATGTAATTAAATCCTTCTTAAGAGAAAAATCCAAGTTGTCCTCGATGGTCGTACATCTAAACAATATGATATAAATGCGGCAGTACCTCAGGGGTCTATCCTTGGACCTTTATTATTCCTGATATTCATAAATAACCTCCCTGATAAAATGGTTTCGGAGATGGGTATATTTGCCGATGACACCACTCTCTATAACAGATATGAAGGGAAAACAAATGAACCTAAGGAAATGGCAGAAATACTAGAGGATAACCTCCAATCTGTAGTGGAATGGGGATAAACATGAATGGTCACATTCAATGCTGCCAAGACTAAGCTTGTTTCCTTCAATAATTAGAAGAAACCTTCTCTACCACCAATAGCAATGGCCAAGAATACATTGCCTGAAAGTCCTTCCTTTAAACTCCTCGGCCTAACGTTTACAGGGAACATGAACTGGAATAGATACATTGAGAGCATTGCCAAGGCTGCTGAAAAAAAGGTGGACACGCTCTACCGTGCTAGAAAATTACTTACGTCTGAAAGTATCCTGTACCTCTATAAGGCCACCATTCGCCCATCTATGGAGTACTGTTGTCACATCTGGGCTGGTGCATCTGCTGCTTCTCTCTCACTCCTGGACAGAGTTCAAAAGAGAGTCACCAACCTGATAGGTCCTGAACTGTCATTTAGGCTTCAGCCTCTGTCCCATCGACGAGATGTTGCATCCCTCTGCCCGTTCTACAAATACTTTTATGGTGAATGCTTTGATGAACTGCAAGCACTTGTACCTCCTCGATGTGACTACCCCAGAAAAACTTGACAAGCAACTAAGTCCCACCCCTTTACAGTAGAGATAGGCGTAAGAAAGCCTTTTACTCTAATAGTCTCTTCCCCAGAACTGCAAGTCTTTGGAACTCCCTTCCAGAATACTTCTTTCCCAACTGTACTGATATGCAGAAGTTCAAGTGTAATGTTAACAAACATCTTGCTACTCATCTCCCTTCATAATGCCCCTACAACTTATATCCCCGATAGTAGCCCTCTATTTCAAAGGGGCACTGTGCTTTGTTTGGGGTGATTGAATAAAAAAAAAATCCTCATCTCAAAAATTGGGAAACGTCTGATCGAAATGAAATAAATTAATAAGTAATATTCTTACGTGTTCCATTTCTTTTCAATTTTATATGAATGTTCGTATATTCTATTCTCTTTCCCTCGCTAAAATACCAAATTTAGATTAAAGGATAGTGTGGTTCTTAGCATTACTAAAGACGTCATTGTCGTGCAAGATGAAACTAACAAAACCAGCGGCAAACTACAAATTTCTTTTGAGGTAAAACAAATACTTTCTTCTTTTTTTAGAACTAGCGGGAGAGGGAGCCCGGCTTTGCCCGGACGTAGAATACGCTTAAATATGATATTTTAATTTGTCCAGATTTCGTATATATTATTATAGAGTCGTGGTTTTAAAAGTAAAAAAAAAAAAAAAAAAAAATAGGTGCCATCAGCTAGAATCGGAACCGAAACACTAGCATTCAAGCTGGTTACGTTACCGCTGTACCAACGTGACCAGCATATGAAATTAAAAAATTAGAAATTAAAAACAAACTAAAATGAATGTAAGAAATGTGTAACGGTTCTTTTTTCAATTTTGATCCATTTCTGACCCCTTAAAAACTACTTTAACCGGTTAAAGACCCATAAAACAACGGCCTGTAAAAAAAAAATCAATCATTTGAGGCCACTTTTAGTTTCGGAGGAGATAGGGTTTGAAAATATGGAGACAAACGGACAGACAGATCGACAGACAGACCGACATATAGCCGTTTATATATTAGATTTTTTTTTCACTCCTGCCCTTTCATTGGTCTTTAACAACGTTAATGCGTTGTTATTGATAGCTGAATTTGATAGAAAGTCTGCGTCTCGTATTTCAATAATGAGACATAGCCACTATTTTTAAACAATTGTTTCGTATTTCTATTCTTATAAATGGGAAATTAAACAACAATGTGTGATTTTTAAAACATTTTTAATAAATTGATTATTTATTTTAGTATTTGAATAGTGACTGCAAGTTTTAGGCTTAGAAGTCGTATTTTAGCTCGTTACTTCGTATCTTGTCTGGAACGATTTCCATAAAAATAGTGGCTTTATACAGGCAGGCGAGAGAAATTTTATAGGCCGATAGAGAAGGCCTACGATTTTTGCAGCACACTTTACAATATCTTCCATGTATTTATTTCAATTGATATTTCTTGTGAATGTTTTATCGAGGAGTTTGAGTGTTTCAGCGATGGGACAGGGGATAAGGCTTGGTAGACAGTTTAGGATAGATTTTCTGCTGGGATTTTCTTCAAGACAGACGAGTAATCGATTGGTGCATCAACACCCCATGCATAGGTGAATGGCAGCTTTTTATAGATCTAGAATGCTAACAGATGAAAAGTTTTCTAGTCCGGTAAAGGAAGCCCACCTTTTTTGTAGCAGACTTGGCAGTATCGATGGCTGGTAAGGTTTCTTTAAATCGCTACTATTATATAAAAGGAATTTTTTCCTCTGTGTATTTGTGTGTCTGTGTGTGTGAGTTCGTTCCCTATGGACTCGAAACGGCTGGACCGATTTTATGAAATTTAACACGAAGGCACATTATGTACCTGGCAGTGTTCTTAGATATGTTTTGTAGCGGAATGTCTCCAATAGGTGTTGATAATCGAAATATTCCGATGAAATAAGATCCCGTCGATTTTGACCAAAGTTAAGTTTAACATCAAAAGTGTATTTAAGAAATTTTATTACCACCCAAGCAGAAAGTCCCATCATATAAAATCAACAATAGGTTCGTTGATATTACATGACTTCATTAAATCTCCACACTAACGTACTGTACATGCAATGGCCAAGAACACATTGCCTGAAAGTCCTTCTTTTAAACTCCTCGGCCTAACGTTTACAGGGAACATGAACTGGAATAGATACATTGAGAGCATTGCCAAGGCTGCTGGAAAAAAGGTGGGCACTCTCTACCGTGCTAGAAAATTACTTACGCCTGAAAGTATCCTGTACCTCTATAAGGCAACCATTCGCCCATGTATGGAGTAATGTTGTCACATTTGGGCTGGTGCATCTGCTGCTTCTCTCTCACTCCTGGACAGGGTTCAAAAGAGAGTCACCAACCTGATAGGTCCTGAACTGTCATCTAGGCTTCAGCCTCTGTCCCATCGACGAGATGTTGCATCCCTCTGCCCGTTCTACAAATACATTTATGGTGAATGCTCTGACGAACTGCAAGCACTTGTGCCTCCTCAATGTGACTACCCCAGACAAACTCGACAAGCAACTAAGTCCCACCCCTTTACAGTAGAGATAGGCGTAAGAAAGCCTTTTACTCCAATAGTTTCTTCCCCAGAACTGCAAGTCTTTGGAACTCCCTTCCAGGATACTTCTTTCCCAACTGTACTGATATGCAGAAGTTCAAGTGTAATGTGAACAAACATCTTGCAACTCATCTCCCTTCATAATGTCCCTACAACTTATATCCCCGATAGTAGCCCTCTATTTCAAAGGGGCACTGTGCCTTGTTTGGTCTGAAAATTGAATAAAAAAAAAATCCTCATCTCAAGAATTGGGAAACGTCTGATCGAAATGAAATAAATTAATAAGTAATATTCTTACGTGTTCCATTTCTTTTCAATTTCATATGAATGTTCGTATATTCTATTCTCTTTCCCTCGCTAAAATACTAAATTTAGATTAAAGGATAGTGTGGTTCTTAGCATTACTAAAGACGTCATTGTCGTGCAAGATGAAACTAACAAAATCAGCGGCAAACTACAAATTTCTTTTGAGGTAAAACAAATACTTTCTTCTGTTTTTAGAACTAGCGGTAGAGGGAGCCCGGCTTTGCCCGGACGTAGAATACGCTTAAATATGATATTTTAATTTGTCCAGATTTCGTATATATTATTATAGAGTCGTAGTTTTAAAAGTAAAAAAAAAAAAAATTAGGTGCTATCAGCTAGAATCGAAACAGCAGCATTCAAGCTGGCTACGTTACCGCTGTACCAACGTGACCCGCATATGAAATTAAAGAATTAGAAATTAAAAGCAAACTAAAATGAATGTAAGAAATGTGTAACGGTTCTTTTTTCAATTTTGATCCATTTCTGACCCCTTAAAAACTACTTTAACCGGTTAAAGGCCCATAAAACAACGGTCTGTCAAAAAAAAAAAAAAAATCAATCATTTGAGGCCACTGGCGCCGCTCTGCGACTTTTAGTTTCAGAGGAGATAGGGTTTGAAAATATGGAGACAAACAAATCGACAGACAGACCGACATATAGCCATTTATATATTAGATTTTGTTTTCACTCCTGCCCTTTCATTGGTCGTTAACAACGTTAATGCGCTGTCATTGACAGCTGAATTTGATAGAAAGTCTGCGTCTCGTATTTCAATAATGAGACATAGTCACTATTTTTAAACAATTGTTTCGTATTTCTATTCTTATAAATGGGATATTAAACAACAATGTGTGATTTTTAAAACATTTTTAATAAATTGATTATTTATTTTAGTATTTGAATAGTGATTTCTAGTTTTAGGCTTAGAAGTCGTATTTTAGCTCGTTACTTCGTATCTTGTCTGGGACGATTTCCATAAAAATAGTGGCTTTATACAGGCAGGCGAGAGAAATTTTATAGGCTGATAGAGAAGGCCTACGATTTTTGCAGCACACTTTACAATATCTTCCATGTATTTATTTCAATTGATGTTTCTTGTGAATGTTTTATCGAGGAGTTTGATTGTTTCAGCGATGGGACAGGGGATAAGGCTTGGTAGACAGTTTAGGATAGATTTTCTGCTGGGATTTTCTTCAAGACAGACGAGTAATCGATTGGTGCATCAACACCCCATGCATAGGTGAATGGCAGCTTTTTATAGATCTAGGATGCTAACAGATGAAAAGCTTTCTAGTCCGGTAAAGGAAGCCCACCTTTTTTTAGCAGACTTGGCAGTATCGATGGCTGGTAAGGTTTCTTTAAATCGCTACTATTATATAAAAGGAATTTTTTTCCTCTGTGTATTTGTGTGTCTGTGTGTGTGAGTTCGTTCCTCATGGACTCGAAACGGCTGGACCGATTTTTATGAAATTTAACACGAAGGCACATTATGTACTTGGCAGTGTTCTTAGATATGTTTTGTAGCGGAATGTCTCCAAAAGGTGTTGATAATCGAAATATTCCGATGAAATAAGAATCCGTCGATTTTGACCAAAGTTAAGTCTAACATCAAAAGTGTATTTGAGAAATTTTATTACCACCCAAGCAGAAAGTCCCATCATATAAAATCAACAATAGGTTCGTTGATATGACATGACTTCATTAAATCTCCACACTAACGTACTGTACTTGCAATAACCCTTATCCCTGAGTGGCTTGCGGGCCTTGATAAGGGGTGAACACCGTGTAAAAAAAAATTCATGGTTTTTATGGGAATCTCTCCAGACAAGGCATGTATCCACTTGATGTAAGGAGCGAAAGAATGAGCCAAGGACAAGTGTTGACAGATTTCGACTTGGAAAACAGCAATTCTTCCCCCTTTCTCAGAAACATCGCTTATGGAATGTGAGGAGTAAGCGAGAGTTATGAACCTGTAATAGTCGAGGTTGGAACGATAAAATTGTCGCCTTAAAGAAAATAACACTACAGCTTGGTTTAACAACTTTTGTTGAAAAAATCAGTTCAAGTAACTTGATTATGTAGTAATACTGACATCTATTCAATGTAGCTGCCTTCAACCTCAATCACCTCCTCAATACGGATTCGTAACTGGGAGCATGCCTTTTTCACAAGCTTCAGAGGGAGTTCGGCGAATTTTCAGTCTATGGCGGCCATCAGGCTGGCTTTGGTGTTGTGCGAGGTCATGTTGGTGATGTGTTCGACGTATAACCAAATGGAATAGTTCAGTTGGTTCAGATTGGGTCAAGAGGGAGTGAGAGAAGGGTACAAAGTCTGAAACCATACCTGGGTCTCTTTGGTGCCGTTCTGCTGCCACACCCAGGGTCTGCCAGCGGCCACCTGATTGCATCAGGGGATCACCACACTCTTCAGCACATCCAGGTACACTTTGGTGTTGACTTTTAAGCCGACTTCGAAGATGTGAGGCGGCATGCTTTGACCTCACTTGAAACCAAAGACCATAACCGTGGCCGGAAACCTTGCCTTTATCACCTTATGTTATTCGTGGCAATCCAGCGATGTATTTTGAGGGTGCTGGCAATGGTCCTGTTGTCATAACTTGAATCAGTAGAGAGCATGATCTCACTCATTGAACATTGTGTCACTTTCAGACATGATAGAAGGCTTCTATCGCTCTTGGGATTTGTACACCACTGGCCAACTAGTAGATGGCCTGCAACAAAAAATGTAAACGGGTTTCCACAAACGGAAATGGAATCATGTTGTCTTTATAATCTCACCCTGTACAAAAAATTTAGTTTGACAGAGCAATGTAAATTAGATTCAAAGGTTTACTGTCAAAAAAAAAAAAATAATGCGATTACGAAATGAAATGGACGATGCCATGGGTGGTATGCTGTTGGGTGGTCACTATATACTGATACGTTTGGCCACTTGAGTTCAAAGACGAATTGTGAAATCTATATTTGTTAGTGTCATTCAGCCTGTTGTAGAAAATAGGACTTCATTGTGTTGCGCGTAAAGAAATGAATTGAAAGACAGAAACAGTTATTTTATCTCGGGAATATTCCCGGGATTTCACACCAAATTCTGCAGAGGGATCTGCTCTCAAAGAACGAACCGTTTGTTTAGCCACATAAACCGGCTACTTAACTTCACGGGGAATTTCGTTTCTTCTCGTTTTTTTTTTTTTTGGAAGAGGGTGGGGACGGCGGTGGTAAATTCTTTTGATTGTTTGAAGCTGCTTTCGTTTTTATTAAATTTTTTATTTCGTTTTTTTTTCTTGTAAATTTTTTCTTTCATTTTTAACTGTTATCTTCTTTCAGTTTATTTAAATATTTTCTTTTTCTTTTTTTATTATTTTTGCGCCTTTTTTTTCATATATTAACATTTTCTTATTATCTTTCTCTTTTTTGAATATGTTTTTTTCTTGTTTTTCTTTGCTTTTATTCAATATTTTTTCTTCTTTCATTTTTTTTTCTTTTCTTGTCTTTTTATCTTTCTTTTTATGAGGTTATTTTTTACTTGCTTTCTTTGCTTTTAATTTCTTTTCCTTATTTCTTACCTTTTCTTCTTGTTCATTTCTTTTCTCTTTTTTCTCTTTTAATATTTTACTTTTTGTTTAATTTGGTTTTTCCTTTTTCTTTTTTTCCTTTCTTTTTAATACGTTCTTTTCTTCTTGTTTTCTTTTCTTTTATTCAAGATTTCTTTTTCTTTCTTTTTGTTTTCTTCTTTGCTTTTATTAAATATTTATATTATCTATATTACTTGTTTTCATCGGAGTATTGTTCTCATCTTGAGTGCTATTTTGCAATATTTCGGTCAGTTTGAAAACACTCTCCCTTGTGGAATGAAATCAAAATAATTGACAAAGATGCAAGATGGAGAATCAGGTGACTCAAAGAAGCAGCACATAGGCTAAAAAAAAAAAGAAAACAAAGAAAAAATTACTAAACAGACTAAGCTTAGAAATTAATAGCATTTGGGAGCCTCTAATTTGTAGGAAAAACAAAAATTGTACACACTTAAAATCTCGACGATGGAAGGGAGATGATCCCCTGTCGATCTTTATTAGATATGCCTCCCCTTTGTCAACCAATTGTTTTTTACAGATACGAAACCGCAGACAAAAAACATAGACCAACTCTAAGAATACGAAAATATCTACAGAGTCAGTAACTTTTCTTTTTTCTTTTCTAAGACAACATCGAACATGCCTGACCACAGTCCAAGGCCAACGTTGCACAAATAACATTCAAGATAAGGTTGGTTTGGTTTGATTGTTTTTTTACGGCATATCAACCCTTTTCAAGTTATTTAATGCCGAATCCAGTTATTTTGAAAAATTTTTTTTAATAGAATATATATTTTTTTCTTCAAGTCGGTTTCTATTTAATCCATAGTTAGGACTCTAGCAGGTACTATCACTCTGAGTCCGAGTGCACCTGGAAGCAATGGCAATTAAAGGGTGGCTCCACACTCCCCAAAGCCCCCAAGGTGGGGCCTCACCATCGGATACAGTTTAAAGTCATATCCAGGACCAATCAATATAGGAATAATATTACGATAAAAACAAGTAATATATACAATCCGCCCTGATCTAAAAAATTCAGAAAGTTATATTTTCTTTTTTTTTCTTTTTTACCTTTCCTTTTTAATGTTGTGTAGTACAGCGGGGAGGGGCGTAACGGAGGACGACACATCGTTTATATAACGAGTTAGACTGTGACGAGGATGACGGTAATTATTCAGAATGTAGAAACTATGCATAAATAGAATTCGGTGTAATAGTGAAATGAAGCCAATCATTTAATACGAAACCATGAAAAATGAATTAGTAGTTAATAAAAAAATCGTTTTTTTGTTGAGGAAATATGTAAATTAGTAAACGTTTATGCAGTCGGTCGCATATCTATGACTGAGTATATTAAGAAGTTCGTTTCAATAACATTTTAGTAGAAAAAGTATCTGACCAATATCACCGAGTAGTGTCTGTTCTTATGTTACGCATGAGTTAATTTGTCTTTTGTCAATGTAGAAGAAACTCTTCCATACTAAGGCAATTTCATTTTTGCCTACATCCAGAGTGCCCTTTTTGGGGAGCTGATTTGCCCTCACATTAAAACGACATTGTGCTTTCATGGAGAAGCTGAAAAATTGTAATAAGTAAAGGTAGGCATTTAATATCAATGTCCGAGCGCATAGAAACACAACTTATTTAGTGTTTCCTTTTCAAATTAAACATTTTTTTGACTCCTTTTCAAGGTGTTTTTAACATGTTTTATTAACTATTTGCTTATATATATATATATATATATATATATATGATTAGTTTTTTTTTGAAAAAGAAATCCAGCAGAGTGCTCTATTAAAAGGAAAATTCGAAAAATAAGAGCGTATTTATATTTTATATTTTGTGTACAGAAAGTTGTTAGATGAGATAAGTCATTGGTACCGTCGGTTTCAAGCCCGATAATTAGGACCGTTTTAGATATCTATATCAAGCTCTCTTCAGCCAATACTCATCTCATATTGGCTGAAGAGCGCTTGATATGGATATCTAAAACGGTCCTAATTATCGGGCTTGAAACCGACGGTACCAATGACTTATCTCATCTAACAACTTTCTGTACACAAAATACAAAATATATATATATAATATATATATATATATATATATATATATATATATATATATATATATATATATATATACTAGCAGAAGTACCTGTCGTTGACTGGGTTAAAAAAACCCTGATTGATGAAAGTATGATAGGTTATGAAAAGGAGGGGTTGTAAAGAGATAGGTTTTGATACGCAAAGATTTTACCCTAAGCAAAATATGATGAAAGTAAAGATAATTTTCGTAAAATATATATTTTTTATATCAACTTTGTTTCCATTCGTAGCCAAGAGTGACCAACAAAATGATGTTTCCTTGTTCGAGAATGAAAAACAGAGTTATGAAAAATTTGTGTCGAGAATAAGAACGTGAATTTATGAGGTGAATTTATTCGACACAATACGATTCAAGTAAAAAAAATAAATAAAAGCTAACGTGAATTAAGATTAAAGTTAAGGTGTTATTGTGGACCCTCACCCCTTTTAAAAAACCTTGTTAAACTTTGTGACATATTTACATTCTATGGAGGTCAGGCGCGAACGAATACCCACTAATTTTATCATACCATATTTCTTCAAACTGAAACATAATTATCAAAATATACTTAAGCAAATAGATATGAAAAGTCTTTGTTAAAGTTTGTGCCATATTTCCATGGAGCACAGGCGCGAACGCAGACCCCACAATTTTATAATACCATCCCTATTTAAGATAAAATATACTTATCAGTGTATTCTTATGTACATCTATATCAAAAACACTTGTAAACGTTTTTTTTTTCATGTTTTATTTCCATACTTTGTGGGCCAGGCGCGTACGCAGACCCCACAATCTTTATGAACCACCATTCTGCCAGATCAAACATACCCATTCCTGATCCTCGATACATCTTCAATCATTATATGTAATCAGTTTTTTTTAAATAGTCAACCATATAGGAGCCTATTCGTGACCACACACACACACACACACACACACACACACACACACACACACACACACACACGTTCAGCTTTATATATATATATATATATATATATATATATATATATATATATATATATATATATATATACTGAACGAGATTTATTTATTTAAGAATGTGCTACAGAATGTCTTTGTATTCTTATCTTGGAGTCATCAGACATTTTTTTGTTTTGAAATAATTCATTTGAATTTATGAATGGATCTTTCTTATTTTCGTGCGCCCTCAGTTTTTTTTCGTTCTTTTTTTCTTTGTTTTTCTTTCTTTTTTCTTTCTTTATTTTCCTATAATTCGACCTTTTCATTTTCTTCTTTTTCATCACCTGTCCTGCTTTCTTCTTTCTTTTCTATTTGTTTCTGTATTTTCTTCTTCTTCTTCTTCTTCTTCTTCTTCTTCTTTTTTCTTCTTCTTCTTCTTCTTCTTCTTTTCTTTTTGATCTTCTTTCTTCTTCTTTTTCTTCTTCTCCTTTCTTCTTTTTTCTTCTAAATTTCGTTGCTTCTTTTTCTTCCTTTTCTTCTAATGCCGTTTTTTCTTCTTATTCTTTCTACTTCTAATTTCGTTTCTTATTCGTTTTCTTCTTCTTTTAATTCTGTTTCTTCTTCTTTTTCTTCTTTTTTTATTTCCGCTTCTTCTTTTCTTTGTTGTTCTAATTACTTTTATTTCTTCATCTTCTAATTTCGTTTCTTCTCATTAATCTTCTTTTCTTACTTCTTTTCTTTCTTCTTCTTCTTCTTCTTCTTCTTCTTCTTCTTCTTCTTCTTCTTCTTCTGCTGCTGCTGCTTTCTTTGTCTGTTCATTTGAGTTCATTAATTGAACATACCCGAACTCGGTATTAAAAACTAAGGAGCACAAATGAGGCCGAAACTAGAGTCTTGGGCTTCCACTTTGTTGGTTGCATGGCTAGTGTGAGTAGCGACGCTATTTGAACGTGTAAAATAATTATATTAACTTACATTCTGAAAATTATATATATATATATATATATATATATATATATATATATATATATATATATATATAGTCTTTGAAGTTTCTAACCTTTAAAACTATACAAAAAATATTTTTTATCATTCGTTAAAAAACCATCTAGTCAGTAAGTTATTTAATCACCTGCAATCATTGCATCAACTCGCTCTCGAATTTACTATAGTACCAATAATTTATTTTTCAAGGGATCATCAGTTGTTTACCATGAAACACTGTTTCGGGGATATATATATATATATATATATATATATATATATATATATATATATAGTCGAGTAGACTCGCAAAATGTAAAACATTTATTCTTAAATTTTTGAATTGTTCAATAGAAAATGAAAGGAAAAATCTTTGTAAAAGGAAATTGGAAGAAAATACATTTTACGTTACTTAAAGGGAGTTTCTTGAAATCTTATATATAAACGGTTATATGTCTGTCGATTTGTTAGTCTGTCTATCGGTCTGTTTGTCTCCATATTTTAAACTCGATCTCTGTCGAAACTAAAAGTCGCAGAAGGGCGCTGGGGGCCTCAAAGGATTGAATTTTTTTAGGGAGCGTTCTTTTATAGGCCTTTAGCCGGTTAAAATTGTTTTAAGGGTCAAAATGAGTTAAAATTGTTTTAAGGGTCAAAAATGAGTAAAAATTGTTTTAAGGGGTCAAAATTGAGTTAAAATTGAAAAAAAAAAATTTAAACATTTTATACATTCATCTTAGTTTATTTTTTTATTTTTAATAAGTTCATATGCGTGTCATGTTGGTAACGTCACCAGCTTTGAATGCTACAGATTCAGTTTCGAATCTAACCGATTGCACCTTAATATTTATTCATTTTTTTTACTTTTGAAATCGCGACTCTATCATAATATATACGTAATCTGGACAAATTAAAATATCATATTTAAGCGTATTTTACGCCCGGGTAAAACGTGGTACGATCTTCCCCCCTTTTCCCCACGACTAGTATTGTGATATTCAGGCTTCGAAAATACGACGGTAAGAAATTCTGGAATCAACTAAGATTTATTATTTTGGCTGTTCTTTTTAAAGATGGGGATTGAACATTTGTATTATTTAGATTATTTTGGACGCTAACCCGACGACTATTCTTCTCTTAGATGATTTTTGGTCCCCCGACAAAAGGAGGGTGGACCTGTAAATTCGTCTGTCCGCACTTTATGAATAATTGCGCCTTGGATTTTTAAAAATAAATTTGCACAAACATTAAACATGATATGTGTAAAAAAGTAACAGAACGTTAAAATGGCTAAAATCAATACTTTTGCGCTTATTAAAAAAAAATTGATGCCTTGGATTTTTATAAAACTTTCTGAAAAGTTGTAACTAACTGATTTCTATATAATTTTGTTTGTCTATACTTGGCGATAACTCTTGGGTGTGCCCCAGGGCCTCTTTTAGGGCTAATAAAAACGCTCCGTTTTTTTTTTTATTCTTTTACCATATTTGTCCAAAATTTTCTGTGTATGTCTATTTAGCAGTTTTGCATGGTGCTGAACTCAAATTTAAATATGTTAAGGCCTTGGGAACTTTTGGGGCTAAATGGGGGTGGGTTGGCAAATGATGGACTTAGTCATTTCTTTTTTTTGCATGGTGCAGAAGTCAAATTTACATATGTTAAGGCCTAAAACTGCATCGCCTGTTCATTTTCACCAGGATTTGATGTCCCCTAGGAACGTTTTGGGCTAAATGGGCTGGGGGCAAATGCTGAGCTTAGTCATTTTTTATGCCTCGTTCACTGTGCCCTCAAGGGGACCACACATGGTTTACTTGTTTTTCTCAAAACGTTCCCGCCGATGAACGTTAGTCCATTTCAGATAAGTCTTGTCGGACTCGGGAATCTTTATGCTGAACTAAAAAATCTGTACAGAGTTTTTAACAAAACGTTTATTGAATCCACGGAGTAGATTGTTATTATTCCGTCAGCTATGGCCGGATAAAATTGTCGACTGTCTTCATTTTAGTTTTAGTACCGACTATACTTAGGATTGAACTTTTGAACATTTATAGGACAGCGCTTAGAATTGATTAGTACTTAACACTTTATACTTTGCGCCAAACGTCAACATGAATCTATAATAGTTGTAGGTCGTAATACGTAGTATCTTCACACACCCTAAACAGGCTCCCAAAATTTATATTGAAGTTCTTCACATAGATTTGCAGCGGAACAAATGAAGTGCTAAGTCTTCTGATGGTTGAAAGTCCAATTTTTAGCACATGCGATTAAAGATTGGTAAAGATTTGTACTTGGTCATGGCTGACGGGAAGAGAGCGATTTATTCACGTCGATTAAATAAATGGTAATGGTTAGGGTTAGGGTTAGGGTTAGGTCGAAATTATGTACAGATTCTTGGATTCGACAAGATGCACTTAAAGAAGTTCATTATCATCATATCGTATGAACCCAAAGAAATTTGGCATTGGTTTCCCCGATATTTTTCTCGTCAGACATCTAGGATTACGGGTGGGACCACGTGAGTTAACGTGGCCGTTACTTTGTAAATGTGCGGTTACATTAAAAACGTCTCGGACCCACACGCCGTCTAGCACCGTCGCAAATAAACAAACAAATAAAACAGGAAAGAAACTTTTTTTAATTGCAAATGAAATGTGTTTATTCGTGGTTCTTCCAAAACAATGCATTTCATTCTCTTGCAGCAGTCTTTTCGCACACACTTGTGCTGTTTAAAAGTCTTTCGTCGCACCATCTCGCGCTGGTCAGTGCTTTCTCGCGCTCGACTTTGAAGGTCCATCATGACAGGCGCACAATTTGCTTCTCTTCTCGACCATGTGGTGTATTTTTTCTCTCCTCTTATTGTAACGCAAGCTCGTGCACACTTGCTAATTTGCATACGTGCTTACCCGGGTGCTGCTGCTGCTTCTAATATTTTCGCTAGCCAGCTATCTTTTCTCACACGCACCCCTACCCGCTCTGCTACAGTGAAAGTTGGCAACATCCTAAATAGAAGTGATTGTGGAACAAGCTCGGCGCGAACTTTGGACACTCAGGTCGCCAGTTTATGTAGTTAGCTACTAGACCACCGTCACCCCGGTCGGAAGATACGTCAGCTGAAAATTTTTGGAATAATATTTACGATAGGAATCTGAACATGAGATTAATTGAAAATGAAAACATAAGACAGTAAACGACCAAGTTCTCTCCAATTCTCTCTCCTCTGATCTTGAGCACGTGGTACAATGGGGAAAGGAGTGGCTGGTTACTTTTAATGCATCTAAAACCAAGCTTCTCTCTTTACATCATCAACATTCTGATTCACATCTGGCATCAATTGAAATGAATGGCTCTCGTCTTCAGGAGGCCTCAAGTTTTGACAAGCTTCTTGGCTTGACCATTACCCCTGATCTTAAATGGAACACGTACATCAAATCTGTTGCCAAGGCCGCTGGAAAAATGGTGGGATCTTTCTATCGATCCTTAGATATCTCACTGCTGATGCTATTCTCTATCTATATAAGAGCCAGGTACGTCCAAGGATGGAATACTGTTGCCACATCTGGACAGGAGCTGCTAGAAAGGACTTGGCCTGCCTTGATAGAGTTCAAAATAGACTTCGTAGCCTCGTAGGAGATGTCCTTTTCTCTTCCTTGCAACCTCTATCTCACAGAAGAGATGTTGCGAGTTTGTCTCTGATGTATCGTTATTTTCATGGAAAGTGTTCGACTGAGCTTCAATCTATGGTCCCCCCTCGCCAAACTTTCACAAGAAACACTCGTCTAGCTGTAAACACTATCAATAATTCCCCCCACTCTTTATCTGTGCCTAAACCTAAACGTAGATTCCATGAACAGAGCTTCTTTCTTAGAACTGCACGCCTGTGGAATTGTCTTCCGTTTTCCTGCTTTCCGGCTGACTACAATATGGTTATGTTCAAGTCTAACGTAAATAAGTTCTTGATGAGCCGTTCCATATAAGTTATCAAATTTACCAAATTTTCATTACTAATGATTACTATATTGTCTAATTTCTAATGTACACTCTTTAACCCTTATCCTTGAGTGGCCTCTTGGCCTTGATAATGTGGTGATGCCTATGTAAAAAAAAATATTATGGCTAGGACAACAGCATATTCTTTTCATTGCTTTGACTCTCGAGTGTGTATCCTTTGATATCTTATATGCTTTTATAGAGAGTGATGTGGTTCTCGGTTAATTAACTGTGTCAGGTATATACTGGAGAGTCAAAACAATGAGAAGAATATGCTGTTGTCATAGCCCTACATATTATTCAGTATTTTGTCTTTCTTTTTTTCAACCGTATTATTATATTTCCCTCCTTTTCTGAAATGAAACACATACATCAAATCTGTTGGCAAGATTGCTGGAAAAATGGTTTAATCATTGTACCGCTCCAGTAGGTACCACACTACCAATGCAATTATCTATCTCTATAAGAGCCAAATACGTCTTAAAATGGAACACTGTTTTCACATTTGGACAGGAGTCGCTCGTTGCATCTTATCCTGCCCTTTTTCTCCTCTGCAATCTCTTTTCCACACAAGAGACGTCGTGAGCCTATCTCTACTTATCGTTATTTTCATCACAAGTGCTCGTCTGAGCTCCAATCTATGGCTCCCTTTTTGCCAAACTTTCACAAAAAAACTCGACTAACTACAACCGCTATCAACAATTTCCCCATACTCTACCTGTACCTAATTCTAAGCGCAGATTCCATGAACAAAGCTTCTTTCATAGAACTGCTCGCGCGTGGAACACTGTTCCATTGGTTTGCTTCCCAGCCAATTACAATATGGTAACGTTCAAGATTCCGTTTATGCTTCCGCGGTCGCAAAATAAAATAAGAAATAATCCCCATTTCGAAAACTGTTATCCCGAACACCGAAAACTAATCAAACGTCGTACTAAATACCATCTTCTTTCATCTTTCCTTTACTATCTAGTCATTGGACTACTTCCGGTATAGAGAACTTCCGGCGCCTCTTGAACCCATTCGGAGCTTTCAGATTTCTGAAATTAATCTTTAAACGGTAAGTGAATATCAACTTCCTTTTTTTTTTTTAAAAAAATACTAATTTGTTTTTATGTGCATCCCACTAATAAATGTTCATGTATTATTTTAAGTCTATTTGTTGTCTTTTTCATGACCTAATCTGTGAAGTAATCTTTCTATAAAGAACTGGAGTTATCTCCCCTTGGAAAAAAAATTGTTTCCTATGTCAGAGTTACGTCCCTTATAATGTTGTATAGCCACATATTAAATCGATGTATAGACATATGTTGTATAGAGGAGTTATCACGCGGGATATGTGACATAAAAGGTAGTTACTACAGAAGAAGATAAAAGATGCTTCATACCTTTTTTTTTCTCTCCAGGAGTTCTTCTGTCTTCACTGTTGGGCTCTGTGGTAAACATGCGACAATCAACACCATAAATCATAAAGTTTATATTTTTAAAATATAAATTTATTTCAGCTGTCTTAATGGTATTCACTTGAGTCTGCTTACGTGTCTACATGCTTGTTCTTTTCTAGCCCCTCTTGCCGAAATTTCAAGAGCTCGTCTGTTCACTGTGGCGACCAAACTTAAAACTCTCGACTGACTTGTCTCTTTGACCTGTAAGTTCCGGTGACGTAGCCGATTAAAAGACACGTCTCCTTAACGTGGCCTCCTCTGTCACGTACGCAACGTCTCAACGACGATCTAGTTGTTCTTGTTTAACTTAGCTAATTTCTATATATATTAATAATTCCCAATATAAACTATTTTAACAATATCACTGGACAGATAGCGAAATAGATCGATAACAGCTAATTTAATTTTTTTACCCTGGTATTATCATACTGCAAAAATTGCTTTACGCGTACTCGGTAAAAAAAAGGATTTCATAAATCTCGCCGCAACATCTCGTGAAAAGTATCGTATCAACGCCGGAAAGAGAATTAAGACCATACGTTTTTAGTCATGCGCTATTGTAGACGTCTGCCTTAAGGTATACTCTGGCACCCCCTCCAAAAAAAAAAAAAAAGAAAGAAAAGACGAACTGTGAAAATATGAGTATTTGCATTGTGCTAAGTATATACACCCTGACAAGTTACTTGTTTCATTTTTGTGCATGGAAACAATGTATTTAATTAAAAATTTAAGCTATGTATAATTATGCCGTGTTGTGTCCACTTTACGGATAATAATAAACTTTTCCACGTACTAGAAAAACCGGGATAATATGTCTACCGGCGTTAACACACATGTTATGCACAAGTCTTACACATTTGGCAGTCGCACTGACGTATAACCAAACTCATTACTTTTTGAATTTGTTTTGCTGTTCAACCTATAGGGACGTCCAACCGATTGTGAAAAAACGGAGCATAAAATCCAGTGACGTCAAGTGTGTTAACTATACGAACTATGGAACAGCGAAAGCGACTTAATGAGTTTTTTTAAACCTTTATTTATCTTTTTCAAACTGCAATAAATAATTAATCTTTGTTATAATTTTATTCCGTTTTAAAATTTACACAGTTTAATAATTGATAAAATTATAAACATTTGTATATTAAATATAAAATATCGTTTTACAAAATATGCACGGCTGTTCATTTGGTTAATTACGTGTTTCCATACTTTATTAGGTAATAAAAGAAAAATGGGAGGATTGTAGTGATTTACAAAAAGTTTATTTTGGGGGCAATAATATTTTTTGATCGTATTTTAATATTTTTCAATCCTGTTTTAATAATATTTTTCGATCGTATTTTAATATTTTTAATCGTGTTTTAATGATATTTTTAATCGTATTTTAATAATACTTTTTGATCGTATTTTAATAATATTTTAATATTTTTCGATCGTGTTTTAATAATATTTTTTATTGTATTTTAATAATATTTTTCAATCGTGTTTTAATATTTTTTGGTCGTATTTTAATATTTTTGATCGTATTTTAATAATATTTTTTGGTCGTAATATTAATATTTTTCAGTCGTGTTTTAATGATATTTTTATCGTATTTTAATAATATTTTTCAATCGTATTTTAATAATACTGTTGATCGTATTTTAATGCTTTTCAATCGTGTTTTAATAATATTTTAATCGTATTTTAATAATATTTTATATCGTGTTTTAATAATATTTTAATGGTATTTTAATAATATCTTTTTATCGTATTTTATTATTTTTAATCGTGTTTTAATAATATATTTAATCGTGTTTTAATAATATTTTTAATCGTGTTTTAATAATATTTTTAATCGTGTTTTAATATTTTTTAATCGTTATTTAATAATAATTTTCAATCGTGTTTTATCTGGCGATATAATAGCTGGCAATAGTCATGTTTATATTATAACTTGATATTTAAAGAAAATTTAAACACCGTTAATTGAAAATCTGTTGTAACAGGACATTTCGTAGTAATCGAATTTTAATCGTTTTAAACATTTAAAAATTAATTAATTTTTAGGAAGTTTTTTTCTCGGGAATTCAACCGATTATAGTATATATTAATAAAAAAGAAACGCTATTTAAAAAAAAAAAACATAAGAATATTAAATTTATATAATTTTTTTCATTTCAACTTCAAAGTACATATTTTTTCAATACGTGGATTTAAATTTTTAAAACCAAATATTTTTTTTACTTATTTGAACTCTTCTGTTTCATAATAATAGAAATTTCGATCTATTTAGATATATTTTGTTCAAATTTCGAAAAACTAAATATAGGGGGGGGGAATACGCATTTAAAAAATAGTTCCCCTTATTTATTTTACAGAAACTGCATTTTATATATAATCTCATTCTGAAATGGATAAGTATCGAAAATTTCATGAAAATCTTTCCATTAGTTTATTTTTGCTAGATTTATTAAACACGGGTATGTTTTCATGGTCGGAAGGCTTACTACATGGAAACGTTATTTTAAAGCGTCAATTATGTAAACACGATTTTCGTCTCGCATTTTCATTATTTTCGTTCGATGAAAAATGTTTTTTTTTTTTTAAATAATTACTAGTTTATTTTGCCCTTCTTTTTTTAAATAGTACAAAAGTTATATTGATAATATTAACTTATAATAATGTTATATCGTCTTACATATAGGGAGGGATTAATTCTGTGGTGAATTTTGGAGGTTCCTACCGTACTTCTACCTAACAATTTAATAAAAAAAAAAATATCATGAAACTTGAAAGTACTATTTTAAAATAACACGGTAACATAAGTGCATATGCGCATAATTGTTTATCTGACACTGTTTGCTGCAGACTTCCGGTCGCCTGTTCTTCTGATTTACCCATGATTGTCCTTAATTGTTGTACTAGCTGAAGTTTCATTTATAGCGAAAGAGGAGAGAGAGAGAGAGAGAGAGAGAGAAAGAGAGAGAGAGAGAGAGAGAGAGAGAGAGAGAGAGAGAGAGAGGAAATTAAATAGACGGGAACAATTTTCAAGTGGTGATTATTTCCCCTTTACACCGGCCTAAACTATTGGAAATATTAACTTATAAAAAAATTACATCGTGTTACATATAGGGAGGGATTAATTATGTGGTGAATTTTGGAGGTTCCTACCGTACTTCTACCTAACAATTTAATAAAAAAAAAAATATCATGAAACTTGAAACTACTATTTTAAAATAACACGGTAACATAAGTGCATATGCGCATAATTGTTTATCTGACACTGTTTGTCAGCAGACTTCCGGTCGCCTGTTCTTCTGATTTACCCATGATTGTCCTTAATTGTTGTACTAGCTGAAGTTTCATTTATAGCGGTGATCCATGGTTGCTAACATGGCAAATGTTTACGTGCTTAAGGTTACCGTCTCGCAGTGTTGATATTTGCTCAGGTATGACAATAACTTGCTTTAAATATTCCCGTTTTTTGGGTGGGGGTCACCTTGTATTTATAATGTATGTTTAATCTACAAAAAAGCGGAGCGTAAAACATAAAAAATATATGAAAAATCACAGAAACAAAATACAATTCAATAAAATTTCTTTTTTTTTATTTGCCCCTAAATAGATGGGAACAATCTTATTAATCAATTATTTCGGCCACAACAAGCCATTTTCAATAGAATTTTTGTTTTTTGAAGTCGAGATATTAAGACGTCTCGTTGTAGACACCCGACAAAGTTTCAATAGAAACAGGAATCAAAAGGAGAAATATGTTGGAGGGGCGTAGTTCTGAAATCCAGTGAGATACTCCTTTCCCCTTCTTACTAACTCTTTGCCACATAACAGCTGTTGTGAGTCCATTGCTATTTTTATCGCAGGTACTCGACTTAGCTCCAATCTATGACCTCCCTAGCAATAACCACTGCTAACAATGTTCTTTGCCTAAAACTAAACAAAAATCCCATGAGTAAAATTTATTTCCTAGAACTGTCATACTATGGAACACAATACTGCAAGACTGCTTCCCAGCTGACTATAATATAATCGTTTTCAAGTCTACAGTAGACAAGTTCTTGTGCTCTTGTAACGTTATCCACGAGTTAACACGTCTCAAAATACGCCATAATCACGTTGACGCACTAATTCCCGTACGATCACTGAAGTTAAGCAACGTTGAGCCTGGTCAGTACTAAAATGGGTGACCCTTCGGGATTTCCAGGTGCTGTATTTGCTCTCTGCTTATTCCGGCGTTGTTTTCGGTCAGCTTTGGGCATTCTCTTGCCACTGGACCCAAACAGTGCCGATTCGGGAGCTGTGAGGATACGGATTACACAGCCCTTGCCTCCCAATTACACGCACAACTACCCTTACGGGAATGTGCATCGAACATTGTGCAAAAAAAAACAAAAACAAAAAAAAACAGCAGAAACTCGATTCACTTTTTTTTTTCACAAACCCTTTAGATCTAGTATTTCCAACAACGCATTTTTTCTAAATATTTAAACGGTCCATTTCCCTTTTCCGGCCACGTGTGACTTTTCATCTCTGTGGTGACGTCACTTGACACAGCCGACCTGGTCATTTCCATATCTTTACGCAGCTGCTTCTATTAGCCAAGGAATTATGCCTACTTCGGATTGTTATCTTGTGTCGCGGAAGAATCAAAATACGCATTGGATCATTTTGCCAAAAACGTTCAATTCAGGATTTACCATTTTGATATGAAGTTCAATATCCTTTTCATTTTAAGCCAATATATAATTTCCCTTACTCTATGATTTAAAATTTTAATTATCATTTTCTATGTTTATTGTATTTAGCAAATTAGGTATAAACCATTCATAATATTTGCTAATATTTTTTCCTCTGAGGAGATGGGTAAACATCGAAAACCAATAGGTTAAGGAGATATACTTATTGAAATGTATTCTTTGTCTTGCATATAATAAAAATTCTAGATTTAAAATTTAACCATTTCGCATCATAAAATTTAAATTACTAAATTACGATTTACTAACATTTCAGCCCGGCGTTGCCCGGATGTTTGGCGGTTTATGTTGAGCAAAAAAATAATAATAAAAAATAAAATAAAATAAATAAATAGCGATCAATTTTTTAAACTTTGACCCTAATTATGACCCTCTTAATATTTATTATTTGAAGCTCAAATCATATTATTAACTTATATCCATGTCCAAGGAACCTATATCTAAAATTTAAAGTGTTTAGACCCAAAATTGTCGGAGGAGTTTGGTAGAGTTCTCGAAGGTCAAATCGTTGAACTTTGACCCCTTAACAGCCAAATTTCTGGCGGAAAACAAATTACAAAGATTTTCCCAAATATATTGTATATCAAATTTCGAGTCTGTAGACTTAAAACTGACAGAGTTATTGCGTAGGGAAATGTACACAGACACACAGAGACACACACAGACACGTTAACTTTTATAGATATATACATTTGCTCTATCTGGTATATTGAACAATTTTCATTTAGCTTGGATTGTCTTTATAAAATACTAGCGGGGCGCCCGGCGTTTCCCGGGTGTTTGGAGGTGTGTATGTTGGGGAGGAGGTAGATCAAAACAAAATGGATGAAGTAATAACCCTGTTTAAAATTAAAAAAAAAAATGTTGCCCGGGTGTTTGGAGGTGTAATCCGCTCGAATGGAGGAGAGGGGATTTCAATTGCATTGTTATGATGACTGACCTTATGCATTCACGACCTGAAAGTTTCATCTCTTTATTGTCGATATTGACAGTATGAGACTTCTGTTTGTGATCGACGTGCGTCAGAAGCAAAAGTGCGTCATTGAATTCCTGTTGAAAAAAAATTGAGAATGGTTCCGAACAGCGTAAATGAGGTTCTGAATGGTGAGCAACAATGAATTCATGACTGCCTCGAGGAAGAGAGATAGTTGGAGAGTCATAGTCGCCAATGTTTGTACCAGGCAGGAAAACACTTGAATAAATGAATAAAGTGTGGTGGGGGGGTCATAAAGGTGGTAACACTATGTTCTGTTTGTGGGGAATTTGTTTTACCTGTCCTGGGACGGGTATTCTTCTTGTTCATTAACATTGCAACAACTAGACAGACGTTCTACGAAATAAAAAAAAATATTGAAAAAAAAAAATCTGTTTGAGGACATCAAGATGGCGGGTGTAATTGATTTGCTACAAGCAGTTGGTCTATCTCAAATTATTCAAATTGACATTGACAAATTAATAGTTAATTCTAACACGACATTGACAAATGGAAAAAATATATAAACGGAAGAGAAATAATAGCATGCATATCTACAAGGTGCTTTCAATAAGTTTCCAGACTTTTTTTTTTTACTATGACCACTTTTGATAGTACATACATGAAACCCTAGTCCCCTTTGAAGTAATCTCCCCCGGCTGCAATGCACTTATTGTACTACTGCAATAACTTCTGGAAGACTCCATAGAAGTTCTCTTGTCTCAGCGTGTCAATGACCCTCTTTCATCTTAATGTTCTCATAACGACAGGGCCCTGTCGGTGGGGCATTAGAATACGCCGACTGCCCCCCCCCCTGCAGAGGGTAAAAGTCCCTCAATGGGGGTCCTGAATATGACTTTAAACTATATCCAGTGGTGAGGGCCCCAGCTTGTGGGCTTTGGGGAGTGTGGAGCCACCCTTTAATTACCATTGCTCCCAGGTCCACTCAGACCCGGAGTGGTAGTACCTGTTAGGGTCCCAACTATGGGTTAAATAGAAACCGACTTGCAAAAAACAAATATATTCTATTAAAAAAATTTTCTTCAAAATCTTTGGATTCGGCATTAAATAACCCGAAAAGGGTTGATATGCCGTAAAACAAAAACAACCAACCAACCAACATAACGACAAGCTTCTAAGGTTTTCTTTGAGTTTAGGGAATAACCGAAAGTCAGAGGGAGAAAAGTCTGGGCGATAGGGAGGGCGAGGAACTGTCTTGATGCCTATCTTGGTCAAATACTCCGTGACAGGATGGAGTTGTGGATTGCTTCCTTGGGACAAACTTCACGCGTTTGTGGTTGCTTTCTGATTGGCTAATTAAATTGACCAGCACTCGGCATATCTCGGCGGTTTACAAAAGTTTCCAGTCCAGCTTTACCAGACATTTGCGAGAATCCAGTTCACAAAGCGCACTATTTCGAACATTTCCCTGTTAGTTCCATGGATTTTCAGAAAGTTCAGAGTCGACCTGGCTAAAATTTTGCATGAATCTTATGCTGATAAGGTGCAGCGAACTAAGTATTATAGTATCCCTTCGATGAACGAGTAGGGATTGATAGGGATAAATAAGTATCAGTATTTAGTGCTAAAAATAAATGATGTATAATGGAAAAAAGGAAGACAGAGAGAAATGAAAATAAATAAACGATATAAATAAAGAAGAATAAGAAAAAAAGAGATAATAAATGTACAATTGTGAATTGCTTAGGACCTCTTATGATAAAATTAATGAAAGAAAAGGAAAACAGAGAGAGAGAGAGGGAGAGAGAGAGGGCGAGAGAGGTGTAAATAAATAAATGATATAAATAAAGAAGAAAAGATAAAGAGAAAATAAAAGCATGAAGAAAGCTTCTTTCTTAGAACTGCACGCCTGTGGAACTGACTTCCATTTGCCTGTTTTCCAGCTGACTACAATATGGTTGTCTTCAAGTCCAACGTAAACAAATTCTTGATGAGCTGTTCCACTTAAGTTAACAAATTTACCGAACTTCCATCACTAATGACTACTATATTGTCCAATTGACTAGTGTACACTCTTTAACACTTATCCTCGAGTGGCCTCTGCTCCTTGATAAGTGGTGATGCCTATGAAAAAAAAAACCCACCAAACAACTGTGAATTACTTAGGACCTATTAGGATAAAGTGAATAAAAAAGAACAGGCAAACAGAAGGAGTAAGAAAGTGATGTCAATAAATAAATGACATAAATAAAGAAGAAAATAAATCAGGAGAATAATAAAAGGATTACATACTGTAAATAAATTGCGGGAAAGCGTGAAAGTTAAACATAGATAAATAAGTTATTTAAATCTAGAAGAAAAAAAGAGATAAAATGAAAAAAAAGAGCACCTAGATGACGCAAAAGGAAGAAAACAGCAAGAGTTGGAAGAAAGTTAAGAAGGTGACATAAATAAATAAATTACGTAAATAAAGAAGAAAATGAGAGTAAGAAGACGTAAACAAAGAAGAAACTTAAATAAAAAAAAGAAAAAATGAAGAAAAAAATATGTAAGAATTTACTGTATGCCACCGGTGACCGAACGAGTCAAAGGTCATCGTCTTGTACAAAAGACAAATTCACTTGAAGACACCCAAGTCGATAATGTAATTCCAGCATTCAGTTGGTCCGTCTTGAATAATTCAAACATGTTATTGATATTGGCAAATAAAAAGCAGATACACGACGCTTATTAATGGGGGGGGGTGACAAGAATACGCAGCTTCACACACGCACACACACCCGCAACACGCACACACACACGAGCACACACACGCGCACACACCTACGCACACACACACACACACACACACACACACACACACACACACACACACACACACGTATCTATTTTAAATATCTACTAATAGCTAAACACCATCAACTATGCGTACGTAATTTCTACAGCTAAACTCGATCTAAGAGGGCTATCGTCAGCAACCGCCGACAAGCTTTTAAATCAATTCTATTTATGTGTTGAGCGGGAGGGTAACTATAATTCATCGTCATATGTTACATCGACCGAAACGTAGTGAAAATACCACTCACGATTAGAACAGTAGTACAAACGGCGCTATAATGCCACGTAAAGTAACATGTTTACGCTGTATGTGTAGAAGAGAGAGAAGATCATTTATACGAAACTAGCGGGGGTATCCGACGCTGCCCGGGTGTTTGTAGGAGGTGTAGTCAGGAACTCCGAAAAAATGGTAGTAGCGGGGGAGAGAGGTGTTGTTAGAAATAAAAGCAAGTGGTAATAGCCAGGCAGGCAGGTTCGAACCTGTAACGAGGAGGAAGGAGGAAAAAAAAAAAGTAACGTCATGGTCGATGCGTCCATAGTGCAAGCGGAAGTCGAGAGCGTTGAAATTTAGCGTAGTCAATCAAATGGAGACGATGACTTGTGAAAATATCGATAAAAAAAAAAAAAAAAAAAAATCCAAATAAACTACCCGTCCTTGTATAAATCTGCTCAGTTGAGGTGACGGAATTAATGTTTTTTTTGGACGATTTTTCGTTATTTATCGCCAGAGGGATCGAACTATTGTTGAATAGCACAGTGGTTTTGCTTTATGAGTTTTACTTTTATAATTTTTCAATTTTCGAATTGTCATTCTCATTTCTAGGTCGAATCTCTGCAAGGAAGTTCGATAGTCGTCTTCGTCCATCTGTTTTTTTTCTTTTGGTTGTTTTTTTGCAAGTACTTTCAACTGAGTTTCATCAGTCGTTTTCAGCCAGTTTTTGATTACTTGCAAAAAAAAAAAAAAAAAATTAATGAAAAAAAACAAAAAAACAAAAACAAAACAGATGGACGAAGACGATTTTGAAACTTTTCTTGCACAGATTCGACCGAAAAATAAAAACGAAAATTCGAAAAATTACAAAAAAGCTCATTAAGCAAAAACACTCTATGTTATTCAATCATACCTGTCTAAGTGATATATATATATATATATATATATATATATATATATATATATATATATATATATATATATATATATATATATATATATATATATATGCGAGTGTAGATTTAATACACACTCGAGGGGAAATATTTACAGCAATGACAATGATTCGTGGTCCGATAGTTAGAGCTATCGACTGCCAACGCGACAGTTGTAGGTTCGATCCACGGCTGAGGAAAGGTGCATGTCTAGCCGCACTGATGAGTTGTGATACAACGAAACAGTACTGTATGTGATGACATATATATATATATATATATATATATATATATATATATATATGCATGGACATCAGAAAAGAAAAACAGTTAAACACAGGAAGAAATAAAAATCAAACGGAAGATTTTACCAGTTTTTTTCTAATCCACGAAATCTTCAAAAATAGTAAAACTTTGGCATGTGGGGTCCTCTCTAGCGACGGGGGTGGAATTATGCTGTTCGCAGGGTCGGTTAGGGTTAGAGTTGGGGTTGTATTTTCGTTGAAGAGGTACGCGCACAATAAACTCTATCGGAGTGCATTTCGTGTAATCAATAATTTATGTATAAATATCATTGGCTTTTATAAAAGAACCGAGGATAACTTACAAGGTGCCTTCAATAAGTTTCCAGACTTTTTTTTTATACAGGCATTTAAAATCGTTGTAGACACTTGAAAATTCAGTATGTTATTGGTATACATCTTATGAGATGACTGACCAATATTCATAATTTCAGGTTCAAATGAACAGCTGCAGCAGGAGTTGGAATACACTCTACTACAGACCTGACTGTCACAGTTGGTGAATTTCAGAAATGCAATCTGGACGTGAGGACACTTTAGAATAACGATATGCAATAAAATTCTGTTTTAAACTTGGAAAAATGCAACAGAATCGTATGGAAGGCTTCAGACTGCTTTTCTGACACGCACACACACGCAACACGCACACACACACACGAGCACACACACGCGCACACACCTACGCACGCACACGCACACGCACGCACACACACACACACACACACACGAGCACACACACACACACACACACACACACACACACACACACACGAGCACACACACACACACACACACACACACACACACACACACACACACACACACACACACACACACACACACACACACACACACGTATCTATTTTAAATATCTACACTGGACCGTCTTGGTTTTACTTTTAAAAGAATTGATTTTTAAAAAGTCACTCTGTCAACACATAATGCAGAACGTTTACCAGATAGAAAAGTTGGAAAAAGGCTAAACACCATCAAATATGCATGAATCGAGCATCAGTTTTTGAGTGGCATAAGAGATTCAAGGAAGGCAGAGTGTCTGTGAGGGACGACGAGAGGTTTTGACGGAGTAAGAAAGTCAGAACACTAGAGTGGATTAGCAAAATAAAGAATTTCATAGATAAAGACCGTCGTGTGTCTATAGAGAAGATAAGTGTGCAGGTGATGTTAGTGTGGGAACTGTCCACACGTTTATTTGCGAAGTATTGAAGATGATTTGCGTGAAATTTGTCTCAAGGATGCAGTCCACAGCCCCACCTTTGTCACAGGCTACAAGCCAGTTTTTCATTCTCCCTATATTCCAGATCTTATTTCCGGTGACTTTTGATTATTTCCTAAGCTCAAAGAAAACCTTAGAAGCTGTCGTTATGAGACAATTGAGTAGATTAAAGAGGCTGTGACGAGGGCCATTGATATGCTCATACAAGAGGACTTCCATCAGTTGTTGGAACGGTACAAGTGTATTGCAGCCGGAGGAGATTACTTCGAAGGGAACTAGAGTTTCATGTGCGTACTATCAATAAAAGTGCTCATACGAAAAATATCTGGAATCTTATTGAAGACATTTTGTACAAACGAAATTATTAGTTACGGTGTCCAGGTGCACTACAGCGCTTCATAAGTTCAAAGTGAGAGAGAGAAGAAGAAAGTAAGAGAAAGAGAGAGAGAGAGAGAAAGAGAGAAAGAGAGTGAGAACGAGAGCGAGAGAGAAAGAGAAGGGAGAGAGATAGAAACAGAAAGATGATGAGAGAGAAAGAGAGAGAGAGAGAGAAAGAGAGGGAAGGGAGATAGAAACAGAAAGATGACGAGAGAGAATGAGAGAGAGAGAGAGAGAGAGAGAGAGAGAGAGAGAGAGAGAGAGAGAGAGAGAGAGAGAGAGAGAGAGAGAGAGAGGAGGGTATGGAAACATTGTCGCTAAACTTTTCCCGCGATTCGGATGACATTCGACTCTCGAACAGACTAAGGTCACACCCATACGTTGACCTTGTTTTAAAAAATATCTGCAAGAGGGTTGTGTACGTGTGACACCGTGTGTGTGTGTGTGTGTGTGTGTGTGTGCATATGTGTGTTTCCCTGTGGATGTATGTATATGCAAGTATGGTATATATTTACAGTAAGCCCGTCTCCTTAATACGTTTTCGAACAAAATTACCGGTGCAAGCAACACGCGTAAAAAGATAAACATAGAATGGAATCTATCTATCTATCTATCTATCTATCTATCTATCTATCTATCTATCTATCTATCTATCTATCTATTATACAAAAAGAACGTCTCTGTGTGTGTGTATGTGTGTGTATGTGTGTGAGTGTGTGAGTGTGTGTGTGTTCGTTCCCTATGGACTACTAAACGACTGAACCGATTTTTATGAAATTTCACACAAATGTATTTTATATCTCTGGCAGCGTTCTTAAATAGGGGTTGTATCGGAATGTCTTCGATAAGTATCGATAATTGAAATAATCTGATGAAAGAAGAAACATGAGATTCTGACCAAAGTTAAAACCTTATACAGCCTAACATCGCAAGTGAATTTGAGAAGTTTTGTTACCGCACAAGCATATAAAATCAACAGTGGGTTCTCTGATATGATAGGGGCGCGTACGAAATCAATGTTTGCGTTTAAAGCACAATTGCACTTGACCTTTTCATTTTAAACTTTAATTTAAGCCATTATCATCGCACAAGCAGAAAGACCAAGCATATAAAATTACCAGTAGGTTCTTTGATATGACAGAGGCGCGTTTGAAATGAATGTTTCTGTTTAGAGCACAACTGAACCATGATACTTGACTTTGCCTTTTAAATTTAAATTCAAGTCGCTATATATAAAATAACTTTATAAATTCAGCTATAAGTTCTCAACAGTGCAATGTAGACTACAATCTAAGAGGTATGTGAAGCTTCGTTCCTCAACAAGATTTGGCAATCAATCAATTCGACTGAAATATGGGCAATTACACCGGTTTTGACAACAACAAAAATATGTAAGGGTGCAACATTCGTTGATCATCATTACAACTGGGCAACGTCGGGTCTCCCTGATGGTTAGGAAATGATAAACAGACTTCCGCCAGCGTATTAAGCGATGCTGTTTGTATAAACAAATGGAGCTTGGGCGTTTGGGCATTGTTAATTCACACGCATAGCATAACGGTTAGAAGCGCCGAGTGTCGTCTAGACGGTCGAGTTTCAATCCTAGCTTGAGACAGTTGCTTGTTTAGCTCCACCGATAGCTGTAATACAGCGAAACAGTAGTGTATTTATTTATATTTTCATTTACAGAAAGTTTAGATGAGATATGTCATCGGTACCGTCGGTTTCTAACTTGATAAGGGACCGTTTTAGATAACCTTATCAAACTCTCTTCAACCGAGTCTCATCTCTTATATATATATATGTAAAATGGGTAAAGAAATTCCAACGAGAGAAAGATGAAATGAACTACGAAAATTTTCTTTTACATTTTAAACACATCTTGAGTATATTCTAAATATTTCACATTTTATATACTTTCTGAAGAGGACGCTTGACAGAACGTCTGAAGCGCGTTAAAAACGATTTCAATGATTTAAAAAAATTATTACAATAATCTAAACATAATTTTCAATGAAAAACCAAAACACGGGATAATAAGATAATGTTAAAAAATACACATTGTTGGTGACCCCGCCCTTATATATATATATATATATATATATATATATATATATATATATATATATATATATATATATACAGGGTGACCCCCCAAAACGGGCTCCAACTGTGATTGGCCCCGTTTCTTAGTGTTTTGTCCGAATGAAATGAAAATTTGGTCATAAGTAGTTTAATATATTCAAAACATCACATCAATACACTGAGGCCTTTGGCCTTTTTTCTCCGTTCTACAGCATATGTTCTAGATGGCCTCCATTTAGCTTTTGTTTTTGTTGGGGGAGGGTCACCCTGTATATGACTAAATATATATAGGTGTGTATATATATATATATGTATATTCTAGATTGCCTCCATTTAGCTTTTGCTTTTTTTTTGGTCACCCTATATATATATATATATATACATATATATATATATATATATATATATATATATATATATGTAAATAAATCTCGTTCAGTATATATATATATATATATATATATATATATATATATATATATATATATATATATATATATATATAATCACCAAATCTCTCTTGTTCGTTCTTATAATCACCAAATCTCTCTTGTTCGTTCTTACGCTATCCTTATTCTTTCTCTATTTCTCGGAAGTTCTCATTTTCTATTTCTTTATCTCTACATGATCGCCTGGCCTCTTATAGGGATGACCATGATGTATTTTTTTAAAAAAACTTCATTTCGTTCTCACTTCTAACTTCTTTCTTTCTCTTTTTCTATCTTCACCCGCTCTTCTTGTTTGTATGGACCGTAAATGTCACAATATCACTGTCCCTCTCTTCCTCTCTTTCTTTCTCTCGTTCTACTTTTCTCTCACTTACTTCCCCTTTCCCTCTTTCTTGTTGCGTTATCGCCCGGGTTATTATCATACTTCCGGTCGTTTTAACTTCCATCTTGTTTTAATCTTTTCTTTCTATCTAGTTTCCATTTCTGTAACTCTTTTCTAATTTGCACGTTTCCAGACTCTTTTTTGTACGAGCATTTAAAATTGTCGTAGACTCTTGAAAATTCAGTATGGTATTTCTACACATCTAATAAGATGACTGACCAATTTTTATGATTCCAGGTTCAAATGAACAGCTACAGTAGGGATTGGAATACATCCTACTAAAGCCTGATTGCCACAGCTCGTAAATATCAAAAATGCAATCTGGACGTGAGGACACTTTAGAATAAACGATATGCAATGGAATTCTGTCTAAAACGTAGAAAAAATGCTACAGAAACATGTGGAATGATTTAGACTGCTTTTGGACTATCTTGCATGAATCGAGCATTAGTTTTTTAGTGGCATAAGAGATTCAAGAGTCAGGGAGTCTGTGAGAGATGATGAGAGGTGTAGGAGGAGTAAGTACGCCAGAACACTTGGTTGGCCAAATAAAAAATTTAATGGATAAGAACCGTTGTATGTCTACAGAGACAATAAGTGCATAGTTTGATGCCAGTGTGGGAACTGTACACACAATTATTCGCCAGGAACTAAAGATGTAGAAGATTTGCGTGAAGTTTCTCCCAAGTGTGCAAACTCTTTGTCACAGACTATTTGACCAAGATGGACATCAAGACAGTTCCTCACTCTTCCTATGTTACATAGCGTTATCATTGAAGTTCTCACTAGGGTTATCATAGAGGGGCACCAAATTGACGTTTGGTGTATAACATAAAAGGATTCCGTGTGCGTATGATTGTCTCTAATATAAAGGGTTGTGTGTTTGATTATCATAAAGGGAATCGTGTGTGTGTGACATGTATTTTCAGAACCTACCTCTGCTTCTTCGATGTTGGACCATCTGGAAATTTCTCATCCTGGAGGGAGACTTGATACCTGCTTTTGGATGAAGATTCAATCACTCCAAGACAAGGAATTAGTTTTATAGTTTTTATTTCACTTTCTCCAGATGTCCTGCAGGAGGTGGAAGTGAAATCGGCCTGTGTGGGTTCTTCTTCTACACACGTCAGCGTTCGTCTCCCCCCTCCCCAGTGAAGAGGGGGAGAACGGGAAGCCGTCCGTCTTCTTCAAAGCCCAAATCCAGTCTCACAGATCTAGCCAATCTGACCACGTCACTCATACGTAATCTGGTCAGCTGACCCTCGGTTCTGGTAAACGTGTCTACACTCCCACTCCACGTTTACTCACCCCTCTCTCTCTCTCTCTTTCTCTCTCTCTCAATCCATTGTGTAACACCTATAAGCCCAGACCTTGCGCCCTGTGACTTTTGGTTATTCTCTGAACTCAAGGAAAACATAACAGGTTGTCGTTCTGAGACAATTGAGGAGATGAAAGAGGCTGTGACAAAGGGTCATTGACACGCCCACTCAAGATGATACACATGAGGCCTTCCGAAGTTGTTGCAACGGTACAAGTGCATTGCAGCCAGAGGAGATTACTTCGAAGGGGACTAGAGTTTTATGTGTGTACTACCAGGCTGCGAACTTATTGAAGGCTCCTTGTACACACACACACACACACACACACACACACACACACACACACACACACACACACACACACACATATATATATGCTGTGTGTGTGTGTGTGTGTGTACATGGCGTTCCAAAATTAATGCTTCCAGAATGAAAGTTTCGATTTCTCTGTTTCAGATATTGACGGTGTTAGACTCATAATTATCTACTCCTTTTGATAGACGTACACCCAAATCAGGTATCCGTCATTGAATTCCATTTAGAAATTATGTGACTATGTAGAAAAATCAATTTTGGAGCACAAATAGCTATATATGCAGGGTCTTTAGAAAATACCTTATTGTGGATTTTTCTGATTTTATACAGCGACATAGCTAGCAAAAAAAAAAAAAATGCATTCCTTTCCTAAAGTATTAAAGGACTGAAAGGAATTTAGACTCTCTTACAAGGGAATCAACACTTATCAAGGCACGAAGGTAACTCGAGGACAAGGGTTTATGCATATAAGGTGGTTAGTAAGACAGCAGCGTAATGTTTATTAGCGGTGTGAAAAATCTTGTTTACATTGACCTTGAAATAGTAATAGTTCATTGGGAAGCAGACTCGCGAGATCGAGTTCCATAGGCGAATAGTTCTAGGAAATAAGCAGTATTCGTGAGTGTTTAGATTTAAGCACAGATAAAAAGTGGGGGGGGAGGTTGTTGATAGTGTTTGTAGCTAGACGAGTGCATGTTGTGGACGTTTTGCATAAGGGGTGGCATAGATTGGAGCTTAGTGTAGTACTCGCTCTTAAAATCTGGGATAAGTTAATGTGGAGGTACTCCCCCTTTTTAACCGGCGGGTGGCCCCATTAACCGTGTTTCTTGTGTGAGATTCCTGTCAGTCCACCCTACAAATTTATGAAAAAAAAAAAAACAAACAAAAAGAAAACAACAACAAAAAAAACTTTTTTTTTTTTTTTTATAAAAATGAAACAAAAAACGATGTCGGACGTTTTGATAAGCCAGGCATGAGGACATTGTCGTTAAGCCCCTAGTGTGGAAAAAAGTCGCGATCGAATGCTTATCCTGATCGTGAGCTCCACAAAACGAATCCGCCACCCGAATCGGAAGTCCGTCACATTAAATCCATTTATCAAACACATATCTACCCGTATATATTAATGAACCGTGCCGTTGGGTAGCTTTTAAGAAATGTTTTCTTGTATAGAAAAGGAAATGTATGATCCATCTAGCCGGTTGCCTGAGAAACGACTTACGGGTAGCTGGAGCCGTTTGTTAAGTCATTAAACCGGGTGCGATTTCGATCTAAAACGTGTACCAGCATTTCCTGGATGGATACGCGCGAAATATTCTCCCATTATTCCCTAACCTCTTCTCTCTCTCTCTCACTCACTCACTCTCTCTCTCTCTCTCTCTCTCTCTCTCTCTCTCTCTCTCTCCCTCTTATATATATATATGTATATATGTTAAAAATATTTTTTATATATATATTAATATATATTTTATATATAGATATATATATATATATTAAAATTTGTTATGTAGTTTTAAAGGTTAAAAACATTTCCAAAACTATATATATATATATATATATATATATATATATATATATATATATATATAGTGTTCGAAGATTTTTTAACCTTTAAAAGTATATAAAAAACTTTTTGAATTTTTATATTTTTTAAAACATTCGTTAGAAAACTATTTAGTCAGTCATTTAATCACCTGCAATCACTGCATCAACTTGCTCTCTCGAATTCACAATAATAATAAATACGAAATCCGTATGAATTAAAATATATTTAATTATATTTTATGACGGGGCAACATCGGACACCCTGCTGGTGGATATATATATATATATATATATATATATATATATATATATATATATATATATATATAAGTGAACGTTTCTGTGGGGAGAGACACACAGATATTGCGTGGGGAGATGTACACAGACACACAGACAGACAGACGTCTGTCTGTGTGTCTGTGTACATCTCCCCACGCAATTTTGTAGTCTACAGACTCGAAATTTGATATACAGTGTACTCAGATTTTGAAAAATCTATGTGATCGGTTTTCGGCCAGAAATTTGAGTGTTAAGGGGTCCAAGTTCGACGATTTGACCTTTGAGAACTCTACCAAATTCCTCAGACAATTTTGGGTCCAAACACTTGAAATTTTAGATATAGGTTCCTTGGACATGGATCTAACTTAATTTGAGCCCAAAACAATAAATGTGAAGGAGGGGGTCATAATAGGAGTCAAAGTTAAAAAAAATTGATCGTGTTTTTTTAAAAAATTTTTTTTTTCTCAGCATACACCCCCAAACACCCGGGCAACGCCGGGCTGAAATGCTAGTATATATATATATATATATATATATATATATATATATATATATATATTAAAGAGTTCCTACCTAAAATAAAAATCCATTATTCATTGAACTTTTGAATAGTCAAGTCGCTGCCTGATGATATCTGTTGTTTGATTGAAACAAGTGGCTATTTGTAGTAGCGGGATGTGAGCATGTTTATATAACAATAAACAAGTATTATCAGCTCTTTTTATTGAGCACTATCTAACAACCTCGTTGAATTCATTAGTCCATTACTTTTGAATATAAAAAAACCCGAGTATATATATATATATATATGTATATATATATATATATATATATATATATATATACTTATATATATATATACATATATATACATATATATACATATATATATATTTATATGTATATATATATACATATATATATATACATATATATATACATATATATACACACACACACATATATATATATATATATATATATATATATATATATATATATATATATATATATATATATATATATATTTGCAAACTGTTCCACACATAAATCTAGATAGGTTCCTATTTTACAGGGAGGACAAATCAAGCACAATAAGCTAGGGAAGGGACATTTATAAAGTGGGGTCCGGGGGACGAGGATATAGGTTAAGGGCTGTTAATCTTTAAATAAAAATGTATTTACCTCGTTGTAATTCGTATTCAAATGGCTTCTTTTTTCCGGTCACTGATTTTCAAAAGTAAGAAAGGAAAAAAAATTGTCAATAATGAACAATTTGATTATACTACAAACATTAGGTTGGCAAAGAAACAATTTTGGGTTTTGACCTCAAACTTGAAATACACATTAATCAGTTTTAACTAAACTGGTTTAGTCGACGTACAAGTCGATATATACATACTAGTGTTGGGACGATTGTTCGGAATCTTAATCGGGAAGCGAAAAACTCGGAGCTTTTTGGGGTATCGGAATCGGAAAAATTTGAGCCCATTTTCCGATGCCAAAACCGATTTCTTATATTATCTTTCTTTTAATTTGATTTTGGTTTAAGAAACCTCTTCCACTGCTTGTAGTAGTAATAGAATAATAAATATTTATTGATTTTAAACTTCCAGTAAGACTAAAATCCCTAGACCATCCCCTCACACAAATTTATTTTTACGTTTGAGAAAATATAGGCAAATTTAATCCGTGTTTTTCTGCGGTAATCGGGACAAGACAATTTTATAGTTACATATTTAGAGATTTCGAAAGAATCGGAATTGGAATCGGTAATTGTATCGGAATCGGGAGTTTAGTACGGAATCGATAATTGTTTCGGAATCGGGGAAAATATTTGAATCGTCCCATCACTAATATATATATAATTTTTATTTAAATAAGACACAAACATACAATGCAGGTGTAATTATATACAAAAACTAAAATTTATACACATACCAAGCTTTAATAAATGGAGGTTTACATTGCTAACTTACTGTATATAACAATATACACATAATTATGTATGTGCATATAATAATGTACACATAATTGTGTATGTGTATACAATAATGTACACATAATCATGTATGTGTATATAATAATGTACACATAATTATCTATGTGTATATAATAATGTACACATAATTATGTATGTGTATATAATAATGTACACATAATTATGTATGTGTATATAATAATGTACACATAATAATGCATGTGTATATAACAATATACACATAATTATGTATGCGTATATAATAATGTACACATAATTATGTATGTGTACATAATAATGTACACATAATTATGCATGTGTATATAACAATATACACATAATTATGTATGTGTATATAATAATGTACACATAATCATGTATGTGTATATAATAATGTACACATAATTATGTATGTGTATATAACAATATACACATAATTATGTATGTGTATATAATAATGTACACATAATCATGTATGTGTATATAATCATGTACACATAATTATGTATGTGTATATAATAATGTACACAAAATTATGTATGTGTATATAATAATGTACACATAATTATGTATGTGTACATAATAATGTACACATAATTATGTATGTGTATATAATAATGTACACATAATTATGTATGTGTATATAATAATGTACACATAATTATGTATGTGTATATAATCATGTACACATAATTATGTATGTGTATATAATAATATACACATAATTATGTATGTGTACATAATAATGTACACAAAATTATGTATGTGTTTATAATAATGTACACATAATTATGTATGTGTACATAGTAATGTACACATAATTATGTATGTGTATATAATAATGTACACATAATTATGTATGTGTATATAATAATGTACACATAATTATGTATGTGTACATAATAATGTACACATAATTATGCATGTGTATATAACAATATACACATAATTATGTATGTGTATATAATAATGTACACATAATTATGTATGTGTATATAATAATGTACACATAATTATGTATGTGTATATAATAATGTACACATAATTATGTATGTGTATATAATAATGTACACATAATTATGTATGTGTATATAATAATGTACACATAATTATGTATGTGTATATAATAATGTACACATAATTATGTATGTGTATATAATAATGTACACGTAATTATGTATGTGTATATAATAATGTACACAAAATTATGTATGTGTACATAATAATGTACACATAATTATGCATGTGTATATAATAATGTACACATAATTATGTATGTGTATATAATAATGTACACATAATTATGCATGTGTATATAACAATATACACATAATTATGTATGTGTATATAATAATGTACACAAAATTATGTATGTGTATATAATAATGTACACATAATTATGTATGTGTATATAATAATGTACACATAAATATGTATGTGTATATAATAATGTACACATAGTTATGTATATGTATATAATAATGTACACATAATTATGTATGTGTATATAATAATGTACACATAGTTATGTATGTGTATATAATCATATACACATACATAATCATATAAATTAAGGTATATACACATACCTCTATATAAAGTTATATACCTACATATGTATGCGATAATATGTTACAACACATTCATGAGCATGTTATATGACACACAATATTATGATACTGCTTCATAGCTGACTATTACCTGGTTGTTTTCAAGTCTAATGACTACAAGTTAAGCTGTCCTCTAAAATAATTAAACCTCAGAAAGATCCGCCATTACGGATCGTCACGGTTTTTTCTCACCGTCTGCCTGACACCCATTAACGCTTATTCCTCAGCGATCTTTGGGCTTTGATAAACTTCTTCCCTCCCCTATTTTTTTTTTTTGCTGATGAAGAGATTATATTCCGAGACAAAACCTTTGTCAATTATTGTCTATATTTATTGCCAATTATGATAAAATGGACATCGTCTCCGAAACGATCGTACACTCGAGATGATTTTGTTTGTTTTTTTCCTTTTGAAGCTAACTTTTGATTCACAATTACTGATGTTTTTACTCAGTATATATATATATATATATATATATATATATATATAGGCATACACAAATATATATATAATATACATATAATATATATATATAATATATATATATATATAGATATATAATTTATATATATTATATATCTCCTTTTTCATTTTAATTCAATTTAATATATATATATATATATATATATATATATATATATATACGAAATGTCTTGAATAATAATTTTTCAGTCTTTTTTTTGTATATGCGCTTAAAATTATCGTAGATTCTTGAAAATTCAGTATGTTATTGCTATACATCTTACGATTTTTTATGATTTTAGGTTCAAATGAACAGCTACAACAGGAATTGGAATACACACCACAAAAGCCTGATTGTCACAACTTTCAAAAATGCAATACTTATATATATCCATATATCTATAAAAGTGAAAGTGTGTGTGTGTCTGTGTGTGTACATTTCCTTACACAATAACTCTGTCAATTTTTAGTCTACAGACTCAAAATTTGATATACAGGGTACTGAGATTTGGAAAAATCTATCTGATCGGTTTTCGGCCAGAAATTTGGTGATTAAGGGGTCAAAGTTAAACAATTTTACCCCTGAGAACTCTACCAAACTCCTTCGACAATTTTGGGTGTACACGCTTGAAATTTTAGATAAAGGTTCCTTCGACATGGATCTAACTTAATATCTTGATTTGAGCCCCAAACAATAAATTTTAAGGGGTCATAATAAGGGTCAACCAAATTACTCATATACCTTCTGGTCTAAACATTTGAAATTTTACATAAAGGGTATTCAGAGATAGGGCAAGATTTTTAATCGGTTTGGGTCGAAAATTTCAGCTACCAATATATAAATTTATGTATATATCTTTGCATGTTTGCCTAAAACTTTCGACACCTGCGACGGATTTTCACAAAATTACTATTGTTGTAAAGCTCGACCTTCTAGACGACAAATACCGAAAAATTGACTAAAACAATTAATTCTTCACCCTCAACTGGGCACTTTTCTACAGGGAGGGGTTGCTTTTTTCGCCGATATTTTCGAAATTCTTCTCATCTTTTCGATTGTCTAGCCTTAATTTAAACTTACGTCACTTCCGGTTTGACGGTGGTCATAACAGCATAGACATCACGTTTTTTTCACGTTCTTTTCCTCCTTCGCAGTACGGGTTCGAGGCTGCCTTCCTACTACCACTGTTTTTTTTATTTAACACACACCTCCACCCCCCCGGGCAACGCCGGGCTGAAATGCGAGTATGTATATATATATATATATATATATATATATATATATATATATATATATATATATATATATATATATACAGGGTGACCCGATAAAACGAACCCCAACTCTAATTCGGCACCGTTTCTTAGTGTTTTGTCCGAATGAAATGAAACTTTGGACATAACTAGTTTATTATATTCAAAACATCACATCAAAACACTAGGGTCTTTGGCGTTTTTATCCATTTTACAGCGTACGTTCTTGATGGCCTCCATTTAGTTTTCGTTTTTTTGGGTCACCCTATATATATATATATATATATATATATATATATATATATATATATATATATATATATATATATAGTAATTTATAAAATATATATGGCGATTAAGCTACACTGAATATTCGGTGTTTCATCCACTTTAGGATTCGTCAGGCTCATGCGCGAATTCTGTGGTTGTTTCTCGTTTTTACATGGTCCTCTTCTGTTGAGGATTTTAGTTAGCCAATCAGATTTCTAGTATCCACTGGGCATGCATTTTATCGAACAAAGGATCTGTTTTAGGTTAGTGGTTTAAGGCAGACGTTTTCCTCCTTTTTTATTTTAAAAAAGGAGGAAAACATCTGCCTTAAACCACTAACCTAGTTCTAAAACAGATCCTTTGTTCGATAAAATGCATGCCCATTGGCTGATAGGAAGGGGCGCGGTGGAAAGCTGATTGGCTAACTAAAATCCTCAACAGAAGAGGACCATATAAAAACGAGAAACAACCACAGAATTCGCGCATAAGCCAGACGAATCCTAAAGTGGATGAAACGCCGAATATTCAGTGTAGCTTAATCGCCATATATATTTTATAAATTACTAACTAGCTCTACCTACGTATTGAGCACTTTTGAAGTAAATGCTTAAAGTTTTCGCATAAATCTATACTTTCGTATATTTATTTTATGTGAGTAAATGAAGTAGGTATATATATATTTATATATATATATTTATATATATATACATATATATATATATATCTATAAAAGTGAACGTGTCTATCTGTCTGTCTGTTTGTATGTCTGTGTGTCTGTCTGTCTGTGTACATTTCCCTACGCAATAACTCTGTCAATTTTTAGTCTATAGACTCGAAATTTGAAATACTGGGTACTGAGATTTGGCTGTTAAGGGGTCAAATTTCAACGATTTGACCTTTAAGAACTCTACCAAACTCCTCCGACAATTTTGGGTCTAGACACTTGAAATTTTAGATATAGGTTCCTTAAACCTGCATCTAACTTAATAAAGTAATTTGAGCCCGAAACAATAAATTTTAAGGGGTCATAATAGGGGTCAAAGTTTTAAAAAATTAACCATTTTTTTTGTTTTTTTGCTTTTTTTGCACAGCATACACCTCCAAACACCCGAGCAACGCCGGGCACCCCTGCTAGTATATATATATATATATATATATATATATATATATATATATATATATATATATATATATAGTCTAGCAGTTCAACCCGGCTGTGCTCGAGCTCTATGTACTGTTCATAACTTTATGTGCATATGTATATATATATATTAAAATGTTTGACAACTAATATATATATATATGATTTTTAGAATGTGAGAGATTGTATATAATAAATTCCACAGCCAACTTATGAGCCCAAATGAGGGCGAAAGTCGAGTCTTGGACTTCCGGTTCGTTGACTGTCATGGCTCTTGTGAGCTGCGACGTTGTTTGGCTGTGGAATTTATTATATACAATCTCTCACATTCTGAAAATCATATATATATATATATATGTATATATATATATATATATATATATATATATATATATATAGAGAGAGAGAGAGAGAGAGAGAGAGGGAGAGAAAGAGTAAGATAATTGATAATTAATAATAAAAATAAAAAATTAAAAATCTGTTTCATAATGAAGAACAAATAAAATCAATAAATTGTACGATCGTTTCGGAAACGATGTTTTTATTGTGATAGACATTGAGTCTTGGACAATAATTTTATGATATAGTTTTTTGAAACAAAGTCTCCTCAGTAGTAAAAATGTTGGGTGTTTTTTTTTTAAGACACCAAAATCAAACCTAGCATTTTTTTAAGTAAGGCAGATGTATCTTTTAATGGTTCGTCTCCTAAAAGTCGTACGTATCATTGCCGATGCATTCATTTGGTAAATGTGGAATTATGAAACAGATTTTTAATTTTTAATTTGTAATTATAAATTGCCAATCATCTTACTCAATATTAAAATAGCTCTAGGATATATATGCCTATGGAGCTTAACGAGCACTGTTTTCTTTTCTTTTATTTTAAATATTTTAATTGTATTAATGAATTTACTAATATATTAAAATAAACTCTGCTCTTTAGACTCATGTTCTAATCCCCCCATCTCTCTCTCTCTCTCTCTCTCTCTCTCTCTCTATATATATATATATATATATATATATACATATATATATATATATATATATATATATATATATATATATATATATATACTAGCAAAATTACCCGTCGTTAACTGGGTTCAAAAACAGTCTACAGAAAGTGGACTCTGATTTATGAAAGTCTGATAGGTTAAGAAAAGGGTTGTAAAGAGATAGCTTCGAATTTGGGGGTATCAAAACCAAAGCAAAATATGATGAAAGTAAAAATAAAATAGATAGACCCCATCATTTATTATATAGCATAACTGTTCACACTGAAACACTTTTCACGATATTCTGTGGATCTATATTAAAAAACCTTGTTTAACTTTGTGACATATTTCCATTCGAACGAACGCCCCATAATTTTATTATACCATATTTCTTCAAACTGAAACATAATTATCAAAGTATACTTACGCAGATAGATATGAAAAGTCTTTATTAAAGTTTGTGCCTATTTCCATTTTATGGAACACAGACCCCACAATTTTATTATACCATCCCTATTTAAGTTAAAACATACTTATCAAAGTATTATTATGTACATCTATATCAAAAACACTTGTAAATGTTTTTCTTAATTTTTAAATTTTTCATTTCCATACTTTGTGGACCAGGCGCGTACGCAAACCCCACAATTTTAATGAATCATCATTATATCAGATCAAAAATACCCATTCCTGTGTCTCGATACATCTTCTATCATTATATGTGATCAGTTTTCTATAATAGTCAACCATATAGGAGCCTATTCGTAACCAGACACACACACAGACGTTCATCTTTATATATATATATATATATATATATATAATTTTTAAAATATAATTATCCACTGACACGTGTTTCGTCGTCCACGACTCATCAGAGTGGCTGAATATGGCGAGATTCGAAAGTGGCACCTCGTGACAAGAAGCCTAAACCTCTACCACGGTGCTAACCTCGCCAGACTACTAACTGTATCACTTTTACGTAGATGTTTTTATTTGTTTTTGTTAGCGATACTTTCTTGAATTAATTCAAGTATTTATATATATGTAAAGATTTTAGGGCTGTGTATGAAGCGTTAAATCGATGTTATTTTGATATTAAATATTTTATTTCGAAAAGTTGAGCGATCTTCCACGCTTCATCCAAAAATGTTGCGAAATAACTAATGTATGCCTATGTGATGTGATTCTAGGTGATGCCACCCGAATCATGTTTTTTGTTCAATTTGGAAATCGAGGCTATATATTAGGTCCAATATAACATTCTATAATATAAATCTCACCTGTCGTTTTTAATGCATTTATGCATGCATGTATGTATGTGTGAACCCTTTTTCGGCGTCAACAGCCAACTAGCACCGTGTGTTTTTGTGTGTCTGTATGTGTGTCTGTGTTGGGGTGGAGAGGGCTCCTGTAAGCCGTGGTGAAGGCAACCTTTCTAGGAGAAGCAAATCTCTGATTTAAACAAACCATAAAGCGGGAGACCAGTACCCGCATTAAGCTGGTCTGCAGTTTAACTTGCTGCTGGCTATCTTGCTCTTGCTTGTTGCTGGATCTCAACATTTTGAACAGAGAGAGAGACTTAGCTGTCGTACAAAGCTAAGACTCTGTAACATCATCTGTGTATAAATACTCCCTCAGGGATTTGTCTATAAAAATGGTCCTGTGGCGAGAGAAGTCATTTTTGGGCTCATGGACTTTAAGTGTCTGAGGGAGTGGCACTCCTGACAAGACGTTGCAATCATCATCATCATCATGTATGTATGTATGTATCTATGTACGTACGTATGTATATCTGCCTAAAACTTTCGACAGAGACGACGGATTTTCACGAGATCGCTATCGTTTTGAAGCTCAACGCCTCGGACGACAAATATCGAAAAATTGCCCCCCAAAATTAATTCCTTCACCCTCAACTGGGCATTTTTCTACAGGGAAGAGTCACTTTTTTCGCCGATATTTTCGAAAGTCATGCCCCGTTTTCATTTTCTAGCCTTAATTTAAAGTCGTCACGTTCGGTCTGGCGAACATTTCATTTTCTTTTTCCCGTTCTTTTCCTCCTTCGCGGTACGGGTTCGAACCTGCCTGCCTACTACCACTTTTTTTTTTTTTTTAGCTCAACACACATCTTCAAACACCTGGGCAACGCCGGACACCTCAGCTAGTATTCCATATAGAATTTGCTCTGTAATAATAACTACGAAGTCTGCAGTAGTTAAATATATATTTCAGGGTTTTTTACGACTCGGCAAAACCGAGCACTTCCCCCTCCCCATCTTTATCTCTAGCTGTCATACAAATAAATACTCATTGGTCTCATCTTAGCATGAGGAATGTTTGTTCGTCGACACTAATTCACACATGAGTTCCTAACCAGCGGATTTTATCTTGATTTTACTAAGTTTCTATAGCTTGAAAATATTTACAACGAATGTACATGAGAGTCTAATCGCCTTATAAGGTCAGTCATAGTTGAATTAGAGTTTGACCTCTGCTAATCTGGCTCCTCTTCTCCAGGGTACTTAATACTATTCCGCTGTAAACTCATTAGTTATGTATTTCCGCTATAATCGCCTTACTCTGACAATAATCCTCGGATATATTGTTAAGAACGGACAAATCCATTCTTCCGAAAATTTTAACTAATTTACTGATGAGGAAATTCTTAGTGAATCTACATTTTATTTTCTGTCAGAAGTAATTAGTTTCATTCCTTGCCATTGACACTCCCTTTTATTATGGAAATCGTTCTGAAGAAAGCAGGAATCCGCTTAATGTAAGGACTTAAACATATTACTGACAATCTCTTTCTTCTAAGATCTTAACGGATTTTTTTATAAGAAGTTAATTAGAAATGAATTAATAGTATCTATTTTGTCGGATTTAGCATAAACTAGTCTGGGCCCCGGTGTTGCCCGGGTGTTTGGATGGTGTTTGTTGAACAAAAAAAAAGCAAAAAAAAAAAAAAAAGAAGTGGTAGTAGGCAAGCAGGTTCGAACCCTTAACGCGATGGAGGAAAAGAACGTGAAAACAACAACAAAAAGGGACGTCTTTGCTGTTGCGTCCATCGCCAAAACGGAAGTGGCGAAAGTTTAAATTAAAGCTAGTCAATAGAAAAGAGGGAATAATTTTTGAAAATATATGTGAAAAAAGCGACCCCTCCTTGTAGAAAAGTCCCAGTTGAGGGTGAAGAATTTAATGTCTTTAGCCCTTTTTTTCGATATTTGTTGTCCGTAGGGTTAAGCTTGAAAACGATACCGATTAAAAAAAAAAAATTATTACATTTTCACCCCAAACAAGGCATATTGCCACTTTGTTGTAGAGGGCTACTATCAGGGACATAGGCATCAGGGGTACTGTGTAGGGAGTTGGGCAGCAAGATGTCGGTTCACGTTGCACTTGAACTTCTGCATGTCAGTACAGTTGAGAAAGCAGGGACCCGGCAGGAAATTCCAAAGTCTAGCTGTCCTAGAGAAGAAAGTACTGGAGTAGAAGGCTCTCTTACATCTAGGGGTCTCTACTGTGAAGGGAGGGATTTAGCTGCTTGTCGGGTTTGTCGGGGGTATTTACGTCGAGGGGGAACAAGTGCTTGCAGTTCGTCAGAGCATTCACTGTTAAAATACTTGTAGAAATGGCAGAGGGATGCAACATTTCGTTGATGGGACAAGGGCTGAAGTTTAGATGACAGTTCAGGACATATCAGATTGGCGACTCTCTTTTGAATCTTGTCTAGGAGCGAGAGACTAGTGGCAGATGCACCAGCCCAAATATGACAACAATACTCCATACATGGGCGAATGGTGGCCTTATAGAGGTATAGGATACTTTCGGGCGTGAGTATCTTTCTAGCACGGTAGAGAGAAACCACCTTCTTCGCAGTGGTCCTGGCGATACTCTCGATGTAATTGTTCCAACTCATGTTTCCAGAGAGCGTTAGGCCGAGAAGTTTAAGGGATGTACTTTCAGATAAAGCGTCATTGGCCATTGCTATTGGTGGTAGAAATGGTTTCTTGTAATTATTGAAGGAAACCAGTTTAGTCTTGGCAGCATTGAATGTGACCATCCATTTATGTCCTCATTCCACTACAGATTGGAGGTCATCCTCTAGTGCTTCTGCCATTTCTTTAGATATGTGTTCATTTGTTTTCCTGTCGTGTCTGTTATAGAGCGTGGTGTCATCAGCATATATAGCCATCTCACAGACAATTTTGTCAGGGAGGTCATTTATGAATATTAGGAATAACAGAGGTCCCAGGATAGACCCCTGAGGCACTCCCGCATTTATATCGTGTTGTTCGTGAAAATCTGTCGCCTCTGTCGAAAGTTTTAGGCATATATACATACATACATACATGATGATTGCAACGTCTTGTCAGAGGAGTGCCACTCCCTCAGACATTTAAAATCCGTAAGCCCAAATGCCCGAGGGAGTATCTATACAAAGATGATGTTACAGAGTCTTAGCTTTGTACAACAGCTAAGTCTCTCTCTCTCTCTCGGTTCAAAATGTTGAGATCCAGCAACAAGCAAGAGCAATATAGCCAGCAACAAATTAAACTGCAGACCAGCTTAATGCGGGTACTGGTCTCCCGCTTTATGTTTTTTAAATCAGAGCTTACGGGAGCCCTCTCCGCCCCAATACACATGTACATACACACAAATATACACGATGCTAGTTGGTTGTTGACCCAGAAAAAGAGTTCATTCGCCCTTTGGAAGGTCTTGTTTTTAATCCTTCAGGGAGACTCGCCATCCTCCTCACCAAACAACTCTGGTGGGGGAACCAGTTTAGTCGCCGGTGACCCGACCATGAGGCAGGTAGTACTGGGTTACATGGTACCAGTAGCATATGACATGACCTGACATACATGCATACATACATACATACATACATACATACATTTAAACAGACAGGTGAGATTTATATTATAGAAGAAGAAGTTGGCGAGGTCTTATTTGTGGCCAGATGTTACCCGATTAGGCCGTTTGAAGATGCAGGCTTCCTGGCCTAAAATTCACCAAACACTGATTTTATCGTTTTTAGTTTTAAATTTCGTTTTGCCAAAACTCAATCATGTTTTAAAAAGTCAGGAATAAAAACATGTTTTCTCTGCAAAACAACGAAACCAAGCACCAGAAATAACTAAATACTTGAAGATTATTATAAAGTATTCGACAAATAAAAAAAAAACAAAACTTTTTTTTTCAAAATTAATGGATTTGAAATTAAACAGACCCAAAAGACTTATACGCTGTAAAACCAAACATCAGAACTAACCACCGAAGCGTAAAATCGATGTTATTTTGATATTAAATATTTTATTTTGATAATTTGAGCGATCTTCCACGCTTCATCCAAAAATGTAGCGAAATAACTAAAGTATGCATATGTGATGCGATTGGCGCGGTTAATGTTTGGGTTTCGATTCTAGCTGATGCTACCCAAATCATGTTTTTTGTTCAATTTGGAAATCGAGGCTATATATTAGGTCCAATATAATATTCTATAATAACAATCTCACCTGTTGTTTTTAATGTATGTGTGTATGTATGTATGTATGTATGTATGCATGTATGTATGGATGTATGTAAGGATGTATGTATGTATGTATGTATGTATGGATGTATGTATGTATGGATGTATGTATGTATGGATGTATGTATGTATGTATGTATGGATGTATGTATGTATGTATGGATGTATGTATGTATGGATGGATGTATGTATGTGTGTATGTACGGATGTATGTATGTATGTATGTATGTATGGATGTATGTATGTATGCATGTATGTATGGATGTATGTATGTATGGATGTATGTATGTATGTATGGATGGATGTATGGATGTATGTATGTATGTATGTATGCATGTATGTATGTATGTATGTATGTATGTATGGATGTATGTATGGATGTATGTATGTATGTATGTATGTATGTATGCATGTATGTATGTATGTATGTATGCATGTATGTATGTATGTATGTATGCATGTATGTATGTATGCATGTATGTATGTATGTTTAAAGGGCGAATGAACTCTTTTTCTGGGTCAACGGCCAACTAGCACCATGTATATTTGTGTGTGTGTATATGTGTATTGGGGTAGGGAGGGTTCCCGTAAGCCGTGGTGAAGGCAACCTTTCTAGGAGAAGCAAATCTCTGATTTAAAAAACCATAAAGCGGAAGACCAGTACCTGCATTAAGCTGGTCTGCAATTTAATTTGTTGCTGGCTATATTGCTCTTACTTGTTGCTGGATCTCAACATTTTGAACCGAGAGAGAGAGAGAGAGAGAGAGAGAGAGAGAGAGAGACTTAGCTGTCGTACAAAGCTAAGACTCTGTAACATCATATTTGTATAGATACTCCCTCAGACATTTGGGCTCATGGATTTTTAATGTCTGAGGCAGTGGAACTCGTCTGACAAGACGTTGCACTCATCATCATGTATGTATGTATGTATGTATGTATGTATGTATGTATGTATGTATGTATGTATGTATATCTGCCTAAAACTTTCGATAGAGACGACGCCTCGGTATCGTTTTGAAGCTCAACCCTTCGGACGACAAATATCGAAAAAGTGCCCCCAAACACTAATATAAATGAGTTGAAGCGAAAAAAAAAAACCTTGTAGAAAATGACAGGATTCGACTTTCAATAACCCGAGACGAATTACTATGTCGTAAAACAAAACAACCAAATCAAACACCATGAATAAATATTTGAAGATATAATCAACTTGAAAAAAACTTTTTTCCCAAATGACTGGATACGGCATGTTATAACTCGAAAAGGCTTGATATGCCGTAAAACAAAACAATCACTTAAAACACTATGAATACATTTTTGAACAGATAATCTATTTGAAACATGAACACCTAGTGTTGGATTTATCGGAATCGGGAATCGAAAAAATCGGATCATTTGAGGGTATGGGCATAGGTACCAGAATCGGAAAAATTTGTGCCTAGTTTCCGATGCACTAAACGATTCTTTTAATCATCTTTATTCATTTGATTTTGTTCAAAGAAAAATCGATCACTGCTGGTAGTAATAATAAAATAATCAATATTTATTGATTTTGAACTAAAACTAAAATATATAGATCGTCGTAAAATATATAGATCGTATGTTTTTTTACTTTTGAGAAAATATCTGCTAATTTATGCTAATCTCTACAATTATATAAATGCAACTTTGTGTGTGTGTGTGTGTGTGATAGAGAGAGAGAGAGAGAGAGAGAGAGAGAGAGAGAGAGAGAGAGAGGGAGAGAGAGTTCTTCATAGACTCCGAAACGGATGAACAGATTTTCTTTAAAATTTACACAACCTTAGTATATAAGTCTGGGAGTGAGCTTAGTTAAATTTTGACTCAGAATACCCTCGATAATTACCGATAATCGATTATCGGAACCGTTATTTTAATTCGTCTATCATCGGTAAAGCAATTTTTTCCACGTCGTCACTTAGCAACAATAATAGAACAATGGGCCGTGAAAATTCTACTGTGAGTTAGTTGATAGCATGTTTTTTTTTTTTTTTTTTTTTTTTTTTTTTTTTTTTTTTTTTTTTTTTTTTTTGCATGACGTGGTTTGTAGGTTCGAACCCCGCACGTAAATTTCTTAATTTTTTTTTTCGTTAACTGGAAAGAAGTTAATATAAAATAATTTGATAAAAGAAACAGTAGGTTCTCTCGATCGCAATGTAGAATAACATATTCTGAACTAAGTTACTGCATGGAGTCACGTGAAGCTTCCTCTCTGTCGATTTCACGGATTTCGATGTCAATAAAAATATAGGAGTGTGAAATATTCATTGATCATCATTCAACCCCGGACTCCCTGCTAGTCTGGAATAAATAACAGCCCCATAGTTAAATATTTAAAGGTTTGTAAAGAATCGGAATCAGAACTAATAATTGTATCGGAATCGGGGATTTAGTATGGAATCGATAATTGTATCGGAATCGGAAAAAATATTAGAATCCTACCATCACCAATGAAAACTTTTCCGAAATTATTGGATTCGGCATTAAATGATACGAAAATGGTTGATGTGCCGTAAAACAAAAACAACCAAACCAAATTGTAGGACTTTACAAGCCAGCTAGGTGATATCTGAACTAGGCAGACAGCATACAAATCAAATTGCGATTTGTAAACTTCATTTTATTCCAAGCAAATAATCTTGCCACTTAGACGGGTCTATCGAGATAAGGTGTCAGCGAGATGTTTGTTCACTATACATTTAATTTTCTGCATGTTAGTAAAGCCTTATAAAACAAAGAGAAGGAATGAATTCCAAAGGCAAGCGATTGGTAAGAATAATAGAATCTTTATCGACATAGTGTGACTGCTACAGTGTATGGGGTGAGATTTTGGGTAAATATGTGAGATGATTTTGGTTAGTGCATGGGAATAGTAGACGATGCAATTGCTAAAGGCTTGGCCGAGGAAAAAGAGGGGCACAGGGAGCTGAGAATATCTTTGACCAGAGTCAGATCAACCAAAAGATATTCTTTTTGATAAAGTGTCTCATTTAAATTTGTTGATTATTAGTTTCAGTGAATGTCTCCTCTGTGTGGCTGAACAATGACCACTAACAAAAAGTCAGAGTCAGTGAAGCATGAAAAGACCGTGGGAAGCAAAAGGTCATAGAAACTATAATACAGGGTTAACAAGCCATTTGTTTCCGAAGACTGAAACAGTGCAGCATTTTCTGTTAAAAATAAAAAAACCCAAAACCCTTTCAACTTTATCACTATTCGTTAGTATTAAATTTAGTATAACTTAGTAGAGCATAGTATATTTAGTATAATTTACGTAAATTTAGAAGCCGGAAATTGTTGTATTTCTGACATAATCATATGGAGAGAGGAACAGGGGCTTGTCACAAATGTACAATTGCAGTGGTTTAAACCCCAACCATTTTATAAAGAGAAAAACTTGTATCGAATGCAATGCGCCCGCGCAGAAGTCAAGTTAAAATGAGGGCCGACAGCGGAGAGTCAGGATGTAACAGACGCAGCATATCAATCCAATAATAGTTCGTGTTTAATGCAATTTTACGAATTAGTTTTGTTTTTATAGAAAAACGGTGCTCCCAAACCTGAAAAAAAAAAAGTGAGAGAAAAACCATCACACTATTTTCGCACATTTCCATAAAAAAAAGTTCCTGAATATTTTTTACGATTTCCATAAGAGCTCTTCGGGCCGGTTTAAAGACCTTCACGGGCTGGATTTGGCCCATAGGCTGTACTTTGGAAATCCCTATACTATATTATAAATCAAATACGAAGCCAAGACCGATCGGCTACTTCGAATATTCGGGGAACATATGAAAGACTAAGAACCAGTTAACGGTAAATGTAAGATGGAATAGATTCTGATCCAGAAAACAGCAATTCTTCCCCTTTGTCAGAAACATTGCTCATGAAAGATTCATTTTCTACTTCCTGCTTCCAGTATTCTACTTTTTAACTGATTAGTTATCTATTTTTCTCTTCTTTATTTTATCGCCATTTTTTTTCTTTCTTTTATCGCAATTGTTTTTTGTCCTGTGTTTTTTTTTTCTCTTTTCATTCTTTTATATTTTTATTTTGTCTTTCTATTCATTTCAATTTCTTTCTTTTATTTCTTTCTATTTTCTTTTTTCTTTCTTTCTTCCTTTCTATTTCTCTATTTTCTTTCTTTTTATTTTCTATTTTCTTTCTGTCTTTCTTCCTTTCTATTTTTCTTTCTTTATTTTTTCTTTCGATTTTTCTATTTTCTTTCTTTCTTTCTTTCTTTCTTCCTTTCTATTTTTCTGTTTTTTCTTTCGTCCTTCCTTTCTTTGTTTCTTTCTATTTCCCTTCTTTCTTCCTTTCCATTTTTCTTTCTTTCTTTCTTTCTTTCTTCCTTTCTATTTCTCTATTTTCTTTCTTTTTATTTTCTAATTTCTTTCTGTCTTTCTTCCTTTCTATTTTTCTTTCTTTTTTTCTTTCTTCCTTCCTTTCTATCTTTCTTTGTTTCTTTCTATTTCCCTTCTTTCTTCCTTTATATTTTTCTTTCTTTCTTTCTTCCTTTCTATTTCTCTATTTTCTTTCTTTTTATTTTCTATTTTCTTTCTGTCTTTCTTCCTTTTTATTTTTCTTTCTTTCTTTCGATTTTTCTATTGTCTTTCTTTCTTTCTTTCTATTTTTCTTTCTTCCTCCATTTTTATCTTTTTTTCTATTTTCCTTCTTTCTTCCTTTCTTCCTTTCTATTTTTCTTTCTTTCTCTCTATTTTTCTTTCCTTCTATTTTTCTTTCTTTCTTTCTATTTTTCTATTTTCTTTCTATCTTTCTTTTAATTTTCTTCCTTTCTTTCTATTTTTCTATTTGTTTTCTTTTCTTTCACCTTTTATTTTTTCTGTTTTTACTTATTTCTTGCTTTCTTTCTATTTACCTATTTTTCTTTCTTTATCTCTTTATTTCTTTCTTTCCTCAATCCATCACTTATTAATCCAAGTATATCTATTGCTCTATTCGTTTAATTCAATTTCCTTTTCCTTTCTTAATCTTCCTTTCGCGATTCTTTTCTTAAAATCAGTAATCACAACAATAAAATCCGAAATGAAAAATGGCGTCTGACCATTTTATGAGCTTTTTTGATTGGTTGTTGACCTCGCGTCACCGTAACCCTAGTAACCGTCGAGGTAAGATTTTTGAAAAGGACTTAATTTGATGTTAATAAGATTAGACCTTCATCCATGACAATCAACTCCCACCCGAAACCAACGACAATAGATGGTCGTACCGATATACCTGTATTTCCTCGGCAATTCCCTTTCTTATATATATATATATATATATATATATATATATATATATATATATATATATATATATATATATACATATATATATATATATTAGTGATGGGACGATTCCAATATTTTTCCCGATTCCAATACAATTACATATTCCGGGCTAAATTCCCGATTCCGATATAATTACCGATTCCGATTCCTTATAAATCTCTAACTATTTAACTATCAGATTGTTATTTTCCCTGATTTTCGTAAAAACACGTTAAATATGCAAATATTTTCCTAAATGTCAAAATGCACTTGTGGAGAGTGATCTATCGATTGTAGCTTCACTGGTATTTTAAAATCAATAAATATTTATTATTTTATCATTATTACCAGCAATGAAAGATTTTACTTTAAACAAAATAAAAAAAAAAGAAAGAAAGAGAATTGAAAGAATCGTTTTGGCATCGGAAAATTGGCAACAATTTTTCCGATTCTGATACCGATTCCGATTTTCACGAATCTTCCGATTTTTCCGATTCCCGATTCCGGTACCGATAATCGTCCCAACACTAATATATATATATATATATATATATATATATATATATATATATATATATATATATATATATATATATATACCGACATACCAAACACCCCTTCCCATCTTTCCCCCTTGTTCCCTTCCTCTTTTTTCCGCTCTTCTCGCACCCCTCCCCTGACATCATTCACTCTTTCATCCCATCATAACGAACATTCCTGTAAAAGTCTGAGGAAGCTACAGACGGCAAAAAAAAAAAAAACGGCCGGGTAGCTGAAACAATCATGTAACTTAACAGAAAGATGCGGTAATAAAAATAAAACGCATATTTGCTCTACAACAGTATTGAGCACTTTCCTCCGTTTTTATTAATTACCATTTCTACTATAAATATCATATATATATGTATATATACATACATATATATATGTATATATATGTATATATATATTTGTATATATGTGTATATATAGGTATATATATGTATATATATATGCATATATCTGTATATATATATGTATATATATATGCATATATATATATGTATATATATATATATCTATAAATATATATATATATATATATATATATATATATATATATATATATATATATAATTCGAGGTTATTATTTTCCAGAGGCAAACTAACCAATGAAGTTTAAAGAGGTTAATACAAGAGTGCTCAATACCGAAGCAGAGGAAGGTATACTTTCTATTTTTACACAGGCAACAATATGTTGCTACACAGCTATAAGCATGTTTCGGTCAGCTAATTGCTAGTACTGGTTATGCAGCTTATACGAAAGCAAAGTTTTCAATGGAAATATCTGGTCTTCTGCGTTAAAGGGAATTATTTCTTATGACGCCGAAGACCAGATATTTACAAAAGTTGTTGAAAAAAAAAAGGAATAAGGAATGAGATTTGGTTGTATGTAAAGAAGACCAAAACAGAAGTCTGTGTTGAGGTATAGGAATAAAGAAGAAAGGATGGGAGGGAGGGGGGGCTAAAAAGCCGAGATAGAGATAATGAAAGACTGGAAAGAAAGGTAAATGTATGCGTTTGTGATAGCCGCCGTAAATCTTAAATATACTAGTGCGTATAGGGTCAATTAGAATGGGAATGTGAATTTGAAAATAAATTGGAATGGTTATGGGGAAAAAGGGTTTAAAGTTAATCGGAATTATTCCGTTATAAAAATGCTTTTAATTTAACTCGAAAGTGTCAGAAAGTGTACAACTTACGTTGCTCTCTTGCCCATCCCCGCTCCACCACTATCACACCTACATACATGTTTAAAAGCAATTAAAATGTAGCTGCTTAGCTGCGGTAATCGTTCTGCTTATTTCTATGTAGTCCAACTTCCCAGGCGTTACTATGGGAAGAAATATGTTTATAACTATCTAAACCTAACCCTATGCCTAAGGTGTCCTCACTTTGTGCCACGTCTTTACGCGAAGGCAGGGAGGTTGTTATCAAGGCAACCGATCCTGGCAACACCCTGATCGTTGTGTTCAAAAAGCTGCCACCGGAAATTGTTTCTGTTTGAACAAGTCAAACAGGCGAAAAATTCAACGGAGCCCTATGCGATAATTCAACCGAACGTAGAACGTAGGCATGCTTAACAGTCGAGATCTGGTCTCTTACACGGACGTATAGGCAATTTAAAAGGAACATAAATTATATACTTCAGGTTATATATAGATATATATATCTATATCTATATATATATATATATATATATATATATATATATATATATATATATATATATATATATAGAGAGAGAGAGAGAGAGAGATTTTGTTTATTTGATTTTGTTAGCGAAATTTTTTGAATGAATTCAATTATTTATACGAAAGTGGATTTTTTACCTAAATGCAAGTTGGTAATAATTAATGCGCATAAGCCTGAGGAGTACTAGAGTGGATGAAACGCCGAATATTCAGTGTAGCTTAATCGACATATATATTTTATAAATTACTAACTTGCTCTACCTACGTATTGAGCACTTTTGAAGTAAATACTTAAAGTTTACGTATAAATCTATACTTTCGTATATTAATTTTATGTGAGTAAATTAAGTAGTTACATATATATATATATATATATATATATATATATATATATATATATATATATATATATATATAGCTGGGGGAGAACAAAATAACCTACGTCCCTTATTTTAAGCTCGCTTGCACGCCTCGTGTGTGTGTGTATGGCTATTTATGGTCTAATTACAACGATAGCCCGAGGTTAGCATATTGGCAAACTTTGTTTGTATTGTATGCATCTAACGTTTACGTATTTGCTAACGATATGACAGACCAAGTTGTCTATACTGATCGGGTGGCGGAAAGGGGGTGTTGTTGGCTAAATTTCGGTTCTTTTATTAAAAATCCTGGGGAGTGGGAGAGAAGGATAATAAACCTTTCCTCAGAATAAACAAACAAAAAAACAAAAGAAAAATGGTTGACTGTCGAAAACTGGCAAAGGAACTCGTAATTGCTCTTTTTTTTTACTTTTAGAACACGACATTAAAGCCACTCGAGGATGAGTGTTGTCTGAGAAAAGATAAATAGGGAAAAGGAGAACAAAACAAGTAGATTATTTTAATTAATCGCACTGTTGAGCTATTCGAACAACGTTTAGGCCGATGCAATGTTCGGCTTTCTTCTGTTCAACTTAGCAATTTCTCTGTCGAACACGACAATCTGAATTGTATGCACCGGACATTTACGTATTTCCTACCGATATTGCAGATAGGTATTGGGAGGATACGGGTGGATGCTGCAGGCTAAATTTCGGTTGTATTCATTGAAAATTATGGGATAAACAAATACGATCTTACCCCTTAAAATAAAAACAAAAACAAGATATAACGAATCGAATACTGACAAAGGAACACGTGATTGGGGCTTTTTATGTTTTTACTTAATATTTGATCATGATTTATGAATGTCACAAGGCCTAAAATCACTCAAGGATAATGGTTCATCTAGAAGAGATAAGAAAGAGGAGGCGGAGAATAAAAAAAAAGTAGGTCCAGAAATCGAATTGGTCATAAAAATGTTCACGTGCGTAGTACTACGAGTTAGAAGAGGCCATATTCGCATTGCATTTCGCTTTCTGAACCTACCGTATAACTGCATATCAATAACAACACATTGAGCTCATTAAATTCTCACGGCTATTACAAAACACCTATTACAAAACACCTATTACGAAACACCTATTACAAAAAAACTATTACAAAAAAACTATCACAAAAAATTACTACAAAACTACTATCACAAAACAACTATCACAAATCACCTATTACAAAACAACTATCACAAAACACATATTACAAAACACCTATTACAAAACAACTATTACAAAACACCTATTACAAAACAACTATCACAAAACAACTATTACAAAACAACAATTACAAAACACCTATTATAAAACAACTATCACAAAACAACTATTACAAAACACCTATTACAAAACAACAATTACAAAACACCAATTACAAAACAACTATCACAAAACAACTATTACAAAACAACTATCACAAAACACCTATTGCAAAACAACTATCACAAAACAACTATCACAATACACCTATTAAAAACACCTATTACAAAATAACTATTACAAAACAACTATTACAAAATAACTTTCACAAAACACCTATCACAAAACAACTATTACAATACACCTATTACAAAACACCTATTACAAAACAACTATCACAAAACACCTATTACAAAAAACTATCACAAAACAACTATTACAATACACCTATTACAAAACACCTATTACAAAACAACTATCACAAAAACTATTACAAAACTATCACAAAACACCTATTACAAAACACCTATTACAATACACCTATTACAAAACAAATATCACAAAACAACTACCACAAAACACCTATTACAAAACACCTATCACAAAATACCTATTACAAAACAACTATTACAAAACAACTTTCACAAAACACCTATTACAAAACAACTATTATAAAACAACTATCACAAAAACTATTAAAATACCTATTACAAAACAACTATTACAAAACACCTATTCGAAAACAACTATTACAACACCCCTATTACAAAACAACTATTACAAAAAAACTATTACAAAACAACTATTACAAAACACCTATTACAAAACAAATATCACAAAATAACTATTACAACACATCTATTAAAACACATATTACAAAACAACTATTACAAAACACCTACTACAAAACAACTATTACAAAACAACTATTACAAAACAACTATTACAAAACACCTATCACAAAACAACTATTACAAAACACCTATTAAAAACACATATTACGAAACAACGATTACAAAACACCTACTACAAAACAACTATTACAAAACAACTATTACAAAACACCTACTACAAAAAACTATTACAAAAAAACTATCATAAAACAACTATTATAAAACAACAATTACAAAACACCTATCACAAAACAACTATCACAAAACAACTATCACAAAAGAACTACTACAAAACACCTATTAACAAAAAAAACTATTGCAGAACACCTATTACAAAACACCTATTACTAAACACCTATTACAAAACAACTATTAAAAAACACCTATTACAAAACACCTATTACAAAACAACTATTACAAAACAACTATCACAAAACACCTATTACAAAACACCTATTACAAAACACCTATTAAAAAACAACTATTACAAAAAATGAATATTTTCTACTCATAAAGTTAGAGAATTAATGCGATCATCACCTTTTATTTGTAGAAACTTGTCCAAAATTAAATATGAATTGAATATAAAATTAGACAGAAACGTAAATCAACGAGAATTTTCATCACATTTAATCATATTTTTTTATTTTTCTCGATTAAAATCTTAATTTACAGCACCTAAATATCAGATAAGAAATACCAACAAAAAGTATGTTACTTTTTGTCAACGATATTAATGATATCAAGCTAAAACAATGTTTATTATCATCGGAAAATTGAAATATCTTACAATTAAAACACACGATTTATATAACACTTGCTTGAAGCCCGGCTTTGCTCGGTCGTACAATATGATCTTGAGCAAGTTGTACAATGGGGAAAGAGGTGGCTTGTTACTTTTAAGGCATCTAAAACCAAGCTTTTATCTTTACATAACGCTCTGATCCCCATCTGGTATCAATTGAAATGAATGGCTCTCGTCTTGGGGAGGCCTCATGTTTTAACAAGCTTCTCGGCTTAACCTTTACTCCTGATATTAAATGGAACAAATATATTAAATCTGTTGCCAGGTGTTCGACTGAGTTTCAGTCGATGGTCCCCCCCCCCTCGCCTAACTTTCACAAGAAACACTCGTCTAGCTGAAAACTATTACTAATTCTCCCACTCTTTATCTGTGCCTAAACCTAAACATAGATTCCCTGATCAAAGTTTCTTTCTTAGAACTGCACGCCTGTGGAATTGTCTTCCGTTTTCCTGCTTTCCGGCTGACTACAATATGGTTGTGTTCAAGTCTAACGTAAACAAGTTCTTGATGAGCCGTTCCATAAAAGTTAACAAATTTACCGAATTTCCATTACTAATGATTACTATATTGTCCAATTTCTACTGTACACTCTTTAACCCTTATCCTTGAGTGGCCTCTTGGCCTTGACAATGTGGTGATGCGATTTATATAGCACTAGCTTGACGCCCGGCTTTGCTCGGTCGTACAGTATGCTTAAACATGACATTTACATTTATGCAGATTGCGATGTATTATTTCAGACTCGATCTGAATATTATATATTACGAGGAATAATTTACCCGGTGGACTAATTCGCAAATAATAATAATAATAATAATAATAATAATAATAATAATAATAATAATAATAATAATAATAATAATAAATAATGATAATGATGATGCAGTTAATAAAATTCCGTTTGTATTTACAATATTACGAAAAGAAAACAGACAAAAACAGCAGCAGTAGTCGATGTTTTCACATTGACATACTGAATCCAAATGCGTAAAAACGTTTCTGCGCACGTCGTCCGCGCATATACAATTCTGAATAAAACCAAATAATTATATTTTGGTCCAATCAGCAAACTTTCTGGGTTTATTTG
>NC_136523.1:14200178-14225178 GCF_053919585.1 Euprymna scolopes | reverse complement strand
CTCAGTTGTATCAATTAAGATAAAAAATGAAATGTAATAAGTCTTCGGATGTACCTCTCCACCGTACTGTGTATCGATACTCTATGGCTGACTGGGATAGCTTCCGTACATTCATATCTCATCTACCTCTGCATTCCATGTTTAAAAAGGATGTGTCCTCTATAGTATCAGACCTGACCGAATGGACAATTGTAGGCATAGACCGATTCATATCATCCAAAATATTCCAACAAAAATCAAACAGCCAGCCATGGTTCTCCCCAGAATGTGCTGCTGCCATCGCGCACAGAAATCACTTTTTCCATAGCTACCAACGAAATAGATGTACCGAGACTAAAGCTGCTTTTAGGAACACCAGCAACCACTGTAAAAGAATAATAAAAAATGCAAGAGAGCTATATGCCCAGTCTGTTAAATCCAAAGTAGCTGAGCAACGGCTTGGATATTTCCTCCTAGAACAAACAACACGCTATGCAACATACAAATATATGTGCATTAGGTTGCCAAGCTAATCAAGGAACTTGATTCCAGTAAAGCAACTGGCCCAGACGGCATTCCAATTATAGTGTTGAAAAAGCTTCGACCAGAACTTGCCTCCATACTTACAAAACTGTTTAAGCATTGCCTTAATGAGAAGTGCTTTCCAACACATTGGAAAACCTCATCAGTATGCCCTGTAGCCATCTCCCTCTCAGTACAGACCTATAAGTCTCCTGTGTGTCATAAGTAAGCTGCTGAAATCCATATTAAATAGAGAAATAGTTAACCACCTCAGCAGGAATAATCTTCTTAGTGATATGCAATATGGTTTCCTTTCTGCTAGAACTACAGCAGATGTGCTAACGGTTATATCTCATAGGATTAGTGAATCTCTCGACAAAGCCTTCCTTTCTAGGGCAATTGCTCTTGACATATCAAAGGCATTCGATAAAGTATGGTATAGGGGCTTTTTCACAAGATTTCCAGCTACGGTATAACTTGAAATGTTTTCTCAATTATTAAATCAATTCTCCCTGATAGGCTCATAAGAGTAGTGATTGATGGGCAGAAATCAGAGGCTCACAGTATTAATGCTGGAGTCCCTCAGGGGTCTATCCTGGACTCAACTCTCTACATGATCTCCCAAAACACATACTTAAATCATTCATTGACATCTATGCTGATGACGCTACTATCTATGGCAACACATCAAAGGCCATAAATGACAAAGTTCTCTCTGATCCTCTCTCCTCTGATCTTGAGCGCGTTGTACAGTGAGGGAAGAGGTGGCTGGTTACTTTTAATGCATCTAAAACCAAGCTCCTATCTTTACACTATCAACGCTCTGATCCACATCTGGAATCAATTGAAATAAATGGCTCTCGTCTTGGGGAGGCTCCATCTTTTGACAAGCTCCTGGGTTTTACCTTTACTCCTGATCTGAAATGGAACACGTACATCAAGTCTGTTGCCAAGGTCGCTGGGAAAATGGATCATTCTACCGCTCCAGAAGATATCTCAATACTGATACAATTCTCTATCTGTATAAAAGCCAAGCACGTCCAAGAATGGAGTACTGCTGCCACATATGGGCAGGAGCTGCTAAAAACAGCCTATCCTGCCTTGACAGAGTACAAAATAGACTTCATGGCTTAGTGGAGGATGCTCTTTTCTCTTCCCTGCAACCTCTCTCCCACAGAAGAGACGTTGCGAGCATATCTTTGTTTTATCGTTATTTCCATGGCAAGTGTCCGTCCGAACTCAAATCTCTGGTCCCCCCTAGCCAATCTTTCACGAAAAACACCCGTCTAACTGAAACCACTGTCAGTAAGTTTCCCCACTCTTAATCTGTGCCTAAATCAAAACGTAGATTAAATGAACAAAGCTTCTTTCTTAGAAGTGCACGCCTGTGGAACTCTCTTCTGTTTGCCTGTTTTCCACCTGACTGCAACTTGGATGTCTTCAAGTCCAACATAAACAAATTCCTGATGAATCGCCTCCCTCAGTAGGACATTTTATCAAATCTCCAATACTAACGATTACTACGATACTATCCCATTGATTACTGTACACACAATAACCCTTATCCTCGAGTGGCTTCCGGGCCTTGATAAGTGGTGACCATCATGTAAAAAAAATAAATATTTTAAAGATGGTGATTACCGCGTTTTAAAATCGATTTCTCCACCATGCATAGAAAAACAAACATTTTTAAAGGTATATACAGTGTCCTGCAAAAGTTTACAATACGCATTTGAAACTGCCAGTTTTTGTATTTCTAACTTCCAAATGGTAATGAAACTTTTTATAAACATAGAAAATGGATTGAAACTAAGATAGGAACAGTGGGAAAAATAAAAAAATAATAATTTAACACAACGCGAAACGAAAACTCAGTAATTCGCAACGCAAAAGTTTACAACACATTTACAAAATAATATCTAGTATTTTGTGGCATAACCATTATTGTTGATTACAGCATGCAAACGCTTTGAGTAATCTCCTACGAACTACTTACATGCGTCTTGTGTTTTTTTTTTATTCCATTCTTCCACACAAATTCTCTCAAATTCTCGCAGATTTTAAGGTTCTCTTCTATGGACCCGCAATTTCAATTCTCCCCATAAATTCTCTATAGGGTTGAGATCGGGGGATTGACTAGGCCACTGTAAAACATTCACTTTATTTGAATTAAAACAATTTTGTGTGAATTTCGCAGTGTATTTTGAATCGTTATCTTGTTGAAAGATCCAGTGTGATTTCAATTTGAGCAACTTCACACTTTTTTAAAAGTTTTTCTCCAAGATACTCCTATAAAGTGCTCCATTCATTTTTCCTTTCATTATTTCCACTTTTCCTACACCTGCTGCACTAAAACAATCCCAGATCATAATGGACCCTCCTCCAAATTTTACTGCTGGAATAGTGTTTTTTGACTGGTATTCAGTATCTTTTTTTCTCCGAACTTTCGGTGTTTTTGGAGTGCGAAACAAATCTATTTTGGTCTCATCTGACCAAAGCACGTTAGGCCCAACCTCTAGAGGCTTGCTTGCATACTCATTTGCAAATTCAAGCCTAGCACGAACATACTTTGTCTTAAAGTTTTTCTTGCTGATCTAGAGAAGATGTCTTTAAGGTGAAGGGTTCTACTTATTGTGTCCTTGTTAATTTTAATTTCACTGTTTTTTAAGTCCTTCTGCAGCTCTCCAAGAGTAATTCTAGGCGAATTCATAATCTTCCTTGTTAGTAACCGTTCAGCACATTTGGTTATTTTTCGAGGACGACCTGATCTGGCCAAAGGAAGGGTTGATTTGTGAGACTTCAGTGCCGAATTATTGTTCCAACAGAATTCAATGGAACCGTCAACTGTTTGGATATTGTTCTATATCCCAATCCACTTTGATGAAGATTTACAATTCGTTTTCTGAGCTCTTGACCAATTTGTTTTATTCTTTCCCATGATGTGGTTGCTTACAATACGGTTATTTGATAAAGAATGGCGCAATACTTTTACTAATTGCTTACTTCGATATCTATTTGTTGTGGGGCTCAGTTTGGTCCACAAAACGACACGGGAAAACAGTAGTAGGTGGTGTACAAGTGTATTAAGGAAAAGTACAAGGGTATAGAGAAAGATAAAGAGAATAGTAGTAGTTGCAGGTATTAGTAAGATCTCGCTCCCCGATGAGATCTCACTCGCTCCCCGTTGAGATCTCACTCGCTCCCCGTTGAGATCTCACTCGCTCCCCGATGAGATCTCACTCGCTCCCCGTTGAGATCTCACTCGCTCCCCGTTGAGATCTCACTCGCTCCCCGTTGAGATCTCACTCGCTCCCCGATGAGATCTCACTCGCTCCCCGTTGAGATCTCACTCGCTCCCCGATGAGATCTCACTCGCTCCCCGATGAGACCTCACTCGCTCCCCGTTGAGATCTCACTCGCTCCCCGTTGAGATCTCACTCCACCGTAGCAGCCTTATGAGCTGATTATATAGGATCTGGACGAGTCCATTATGGGGTGAGATCTGGTCTCACAACACTATTGCATATTCCTGAACATTCTAGAAGCTTCTAAGCATTTTTACCATAAGAAACCGTCATAAAATCATTAAGAAATCTAATGAATTTGATGTGTTATAAACTTTGGTGTTGCTAATTATTGAGTTTTCTCTTCGTGTTGTGTTAAATTGTTATTTTTTATTTTTCCCACTGTTCCTATCTTAGTTTCAATACATTTTCTATGTTTATAAAAAGTTTCATTACCATTTGGAAGCTAGAAATACAACAACTGAGTTTCAAATGTATATTGTAAACTTTTGCAGGGCACTGTATATATATATATGGCTGTCTAGCTGCACTGATGAGCTTTGATACAGCGAAACAGTACTGTATGCGGATGACTATATATACATATATATATATTTATTAACAGTATGAATTTTAGTTTATATATATATATATATATATAGTAGAATTGGTAATTAATAAAACCTGAAGAAAGTGCTCAATACTGTTGTAGAGCAAATATGAGTTTCATTTTTATTACCGTTTTTTTCTGTTCAGTTACATTTTTGTTTCAGCCACGCGACCGTTTTTTTGGCCGTTATGTAGCCTCCTCAGACTTACCTAGGTAAAGTCTGAGGAGTCTACATAACGGCCAAAAAACGGTCGCGTATCTTAGGTAAAGTCTGAGGAAGCTACATAACGGCTAAAAAATGGTCGTGTAGCTGAAACAAAAATGTAACTGAACAGAAAAAAAAACGGTAATAAAACATAAAACGCATATGCTAAAACATTACTAAAATCAAGTTTATATCTCTCTCTCCTTGGAGTGAAAATATTTTATAAGTAAAGCCTAAAAAAATCGTTAAAATCCATAGGAGCGCTACTAAAAGCAGTAAATATGGTTATAAATATGATTATATTTATATATTGTATATTTATTTGTAAATCAGTCTCTCTTTTTTAACTCAACGAGGTTAAATTACATTTATTTGAAAAGAAAACATGTTAAAATAAGTAAAAACAAAAAATATTGTTGACCTTGCGTATGTTTTGAATAGCACCAGTAGCTTTTAATATCGAACTGAACATAATAAGCAGACGAACATTTTGAAACCGGAAGTCACAAACCTTATAAACGGTTTAAACGCCCAAACAAGCTGGGGAAGCAGGCACGGATGTCCCGGGCATAAAATACGCTTAAATAGGATATTTTAAATTTGTCCAGATTATTATTATAGTCGTGATTTCCAAAGTAAAAAAAGTATTTGCGTGCCATGAGCTAGAATCGAAACTGAAGCATTCAAAGCTGCCGACGTTACCACTGTACAAATCTGAATCGTATATGAACGAATTGAAAATAATTAAAAATAAACTGAAATGTATAACGATTTTTCAATTTTGACCCATTTTTGACATTTTTTTAATATTTTAAAGACCCATAAAAGGTGATCCACGAAAACTCCAATCATTTGAGGCCTCTAGCACCGCTCTGCGACTTTTAGTTTCGGTGGAGATAGAGTTTGAAAATATGGAGACAGACAGACAAACATATAGCCTTTTATATATTAGATATATTCTAGCATATATATATATATTTTATATATATATATTATTTATTACAAGAAATATATATATAAATATATATCTATATTATATAGCTAAACGTCTGTGTGTGTGTCTGGACCCGAATAGGCTCCTATATGATTGACTATTATAGAAAACTGATCACATATAATGATAGAAGATATATTGAGACACAGGAATGGGTATGATTGATCTGGCATAATGATGATTCATTAAAATTGTGGGGTCTGCGTACGCGCCTGGTCCACAAAGTATGGAAATAAAAAATTTAAAAATTAAAAAAAAAAAAACGGGTACAAGTGTTTTTGATATAGCTGTACATAAGAATACTTTGATAAGTATGTTTTAAATTAAATAGAGATGGTATGATAAAATTGTGGGGTCTGCGTTCGCGCCTGGCTTCCATAGAATGGAAATAGGCACAAACTTTAATAAAGACTTTTCATATCTATCTGCGTAAGTATACTTTGATAATTATGTTTCAGTTTGAAGAAATATGGTATAATGAAATTATGGGGTGTCCGTTTGCACCTGATCTCCCTCCATAGAATGGAAATATGTCACAAAAATTAACAAGGTTTTTTTAATATAGATCCACAGAATATTGTGATAAGTGTTTCAGTGTGAACAAGTATGGTATAATAAATTATGGGGTTTATCTATTTTATTTTTACTTTCATGATATTTTGCTTTGGTTTTGATACCCGCAAATTCGAAGCTATTTCTTTACAACCCTTCCTTTTCATAACCTATCATACTTTCACAAATCAGAGTCCATTTTCTGTAGGCTGTTTTTAAACCCAGTCAACGACAGATACTTTTGCTTGTATATATATATATAATTATATATTTATTATATATATAAATATATATATTTGTTATATATACACTATTTATTACTATATATATATACATACACACACACACACACATATATATATATATATATATATATATATATATATATATATATATATATATATACACGAATAATTTTTATATGAAGAAGACATTGAAAATCGCCGTCTGAAATGAGCGGTAAAGAAATCGTTGGTTCGAGCGAAATTGGTCGTCATTTCATTGCCGTTTTTATCGGAATGCTATAAAAGTGTCAACCTTTTTAAATGAAAAACCAAGCAGAAAAACCCACCACATAAAACAAGACGAAGCTATTCGCAAGATAAGCCTATTCAATCTAATTTAAAATTAAGCGCAACTCACAGCCGTCTGATAACCGGAGCCCCTTTTTCGCAAGATTTAGACGCAGTTTGCAATATATATATATATATATATATATATATATATATATATATATATATATATATATATATATATATGTGTGTGTGTGTGTGTGTGTGTGTGTGTGTGTGTCTTCCACAAAGTAATTCAAGTAAAAAAAAGTTTTTTTTTACATAGGAATTGCCACTGATCAAGGCCCGGAGGCCACTCAAGTATAAGAGTTATAGAGTGTACATTAGTCAATGTGATTATAGCGTAGTAAACATAAGTAGTGGGAATTTTGTAAATTGGATTACTTAGGGGGGCGATTCATCAAGAACTTGTTTACATTGGACTTGAAGACAATCAGATTGTAGTCAGCTGGAAAGCAGGCAATCGGAATAGAGTTCCACATGCGTGCAGCTCTAAGAAAGAAACTTTGTTCATGGAATCTGCATTTAGGTTTAGGCACAGATAAAGAGTGTGGGAAATTATTGGTAGTGGTTTTTGCTAGACGAGTGTTTTTCGTGAAAGTTTGGCGAGCTGTTTCAATTTTAAGCTTGATCAAAATAAGAGATTATTTAACACTTAGTAAACAACTTATCACGACCAAAAGCTAGTCGAGGATGATAAAATGAGATCGTTTCAATTCAGTGATAAAGAATATTATGATCAGACTATATATTTAAGCTTGTTAAAAACAGACAAAGTTATAACCTGTTGATGGTATAATTGGTGCCTATTTTCGCATTAAATACTAGTTAGGGTTCCTTACTAGACTAGCGGGACCTGTGGGAATTCCAGCGGACGCTTTCATATGTAATACATTGATGTTGACATTCTATGGATGTTCAGCGTAAATGGAGACGCCTTGATATTATTGTAGCTCTTTTGTTAAAACTGCAAAAGTATTTCTCTGAGCTAGCAGGGACGCCCGGCGTATCCCGGTCGTATAATACGCTTAAATATGATATTTTAATTCTTGAAGATATCGTATATATTATTATAGTACATTTTCTATCGATTTTTTTTTTATATATTACAAAGTTGGGATTTCGAAAATAAAAAATATATATCCATATGATTTTGGTGTATCAACTTGAACTGAAACCGAAACCAAAACTTATGAATAAAAAGTATATATATATATATATATATATATATATATATATATATATATATATATATATATATATATATATATGAATATATAATTAGAGTTTTTAAGCTATAATCGAAACTTCATGAAAAATTCGTGGTAAAATTATTTATTACAAAAAATGGAAGGCAATCTATATACATGTATATAAAACAAAAGTGGCGCCCGCGTTTTTGTATGCCCGCAAAAAGCTTTTTTCGGGGGGGGGCTCTCTCGAGGGTTACTATGTTGGAAAATTTTTCATATGCTCCCTAGATTATAATATCTACGATTTGCGAACGAACCTCGTCTTTACATTTATTTTGATAGACTTTTATAAAATTCCCTTTATTCCGTCCTTTCGCGTGTTTGTTCGTCCTTTTCGTATAAATAAAGTGAAACTCATCGAAGCCAAAACGTCAGCGGCCTCTCGTGCCGGGACGTCTTGAAAGCAATTAGGTTTGATCAATGTGGGGGAAACCCTTCATATCAAACAATTGGTATTCATTTGAAGAGCTGGCTCCTTTTTGGGGAAAGCTGGTTTTCCCCAACATTGTGGGGGAAGCAAAAACTAGCCCGCAGCCAACGTTCATTTCTGCGCTTGCGTTATTCTTAACTTACTCACTTAAAGTCAACTTTTTGATTGGCATCGATAAATTTGAACGCTTTCCATTTCCTCTCGCGTCTTAGCATAGAGACAGGATCTCCGCTTTTCTTTCGCTGTCTTCTTCTCCGCCTTCGCGTCACGGGTTCGAGCCTTCCTGCCTACTACCCCGTTTTTTTTTTACTCAACACACACCTCCGAAACCCCGGGCAACGCCGGCAACCCAGGCTAGTAACAATAAAACGACAGTCACTCAGAAGAAACAAGATGCAAGCGTGACACAAAAAATAACACACACGCTACCATATTAATATATAGATAATTCCTTACGTTTCATCGAACGGATACTATAAGTTAACCATTAAAAGATTATATTGTTGGTATTAGATCAACATTTTCTAGTCAGAATTCTTTCTAGAAAAGCATTTCGGATATTGCGGGAGTGACCACGCGAACGTTGGCAACATCCTAAGTGAAATTAATTTTTTTGTGGAACAAACTGTAGACAGTAAACGACCAAGTTCTCTCCGATTCTCTCTCCTCTGATCTTGAGCACGTAGTACAATGGGGAAAGGAGTGGCTGGTTACTTTTAATGCATCTAAAACCAAGCTTCTCTCTTTACATCATCAACATTCTGATCCACATCTGGCATCAATTGAAATGAATGGCTCTCGTCTTCAGGAGGCCTCAAGTTTTGACAAGCTTCTGGGCTTGACCATTACTCCTAATCTTAAATGGAACACTTACATCAAATCTGTTGCCAAGGCCGCTGGAAAAATGGTGGGATCTTTCTATCGGTCCTGTAGATATCTCACTGCTGATGCAATTCTCTATCTATATAAGAGCCAGATACGTCCAAGGATAGAATACTGTTGCCACATCTGGGCAGGAGCTGCTACAAAAAAGACTTGTCCTGCTTTGATAGGGTTCAAAATAGACTTCCTAGCCTGGTGGGAGATGTCCTTTTCTCTTCCCTGCAACCTCTATCTCACAGAAGAGATGTTGCGAGTTTGTCTCTGATGTATCGTTATTTTCATGGAAAGTGTTCGATTGATCTTCAGTCTATGGTCCCCCCCTCGCCTAACTTTCACAAGAAACACTCGTCTAGCTGTACACACTATCAATAATTCCCCCCACTCTTTATCTTTGCATAAATCTAAACGTAGATTCCATGAACAAGGCTTCTTTCTTAGAACTGCACGCCTGTGGAATTGTCTTCCGTTTTCCTGCTTTCCGGCTGACTACAATATGGTCGTGTTCAAGTCTAACGTAAATAAGTCCTTGATGAGCCGTTCCATATAAGTTATCAAATTTACCGAATTTTCATTACTAATGATTACTATATTGTCCATACTATACTCTTGTACACTCTTATCCTTATCCTTGAGTGGCCTCTTGGCCTTGATAGTGTGGTGATGCCTGTGTGAAAAAAAAAGGAAAAAAAGAACTACCTTTATCAGCTCTCTTACGTACCTTTGTAAGGTCATTAAGACAGTTCTTCACAATTTGATGGTACTTTTGACACACCTAAAATACCGTGGATTCAGCAATTGTCTACATTGCGCGGGACAGTACGAAAATGCTACAGTACGCGCAACTCAGCATTGCTAATGTTTCCGAAGCTTTTGATAAGAAACTACCGGTAAGTTTCTGAAACTGGTAAAAAAATGTTATCTCGTTAATAATTTGACACGCAGTGTGTGTGTGTATATATATATAGGGCGAATGAACTCTTTTTCTGGGTCAACGGCCAACTAGCACCGTGCATATTTGTGTGTGTGTATATGTGTATTGGGGTGGAGAGGGCTCCCGTAAGCCGTGGTGAGGGCGACCTTTCTAAGAGAAGCAAATCTCTGATTTAAAAAACCATAAAGCGGGAGACCAGTACCCGCATTAAGCTGGTCTGCAGTTTGATTTGTTGCTGGCTATCTTGCTCTTGCTTGTTGCTGGATCTGAACATTTTGAACCGAGAGAGAGACTTAGCTGTCGTACAAAGCTAAGACTCTGTAGCATCATCTTTGTATAGATACTCCCTCATGCATTTGTGCTCATGGATTTTAAATGTCTGAGGGAGTGGCACTCGTCTAACAAGACGTTGCAATCATCATATATATATATATGTATATATATTTATAAATATATATGTGTGTGTGTGTCTGTGTGTGACTGTGTGTGTGACTGTGTGTGTGTGTGTGTGTGTGTGTGTGTGACGTACATGTCGTATAGTGGCTGTCTATATGGAATACAGCGCGGACATGTGTATGCAAATACATGCTAATTAAAAATAATCTCTAAAAAAGAGAAAAAGAACGATCACTCGGAGCACGAGACGAGATAACGTTCGAGATCACGTGAGAGACGGGAATAACGTTCCGGATCACGTGAGAGTGACGTCACGACCGTAACAACGAGGTAATAATAAATGTCGTTGTTACAAAGAAAATGCAACTTTAAGTTCTTCACGAATGCGGCCGCATGTTTTGGTCTCCGGACACCGTTACATACATACCTGTGTTCAATACTTTCTGTAACTCTTATGATACTCGCTACGCCTCAACACTTGGGACCCACACGGTGTATGTAGACAGTCACAAGGAAACAAAGACAAGGAAAGAATTCGACTCAATTTTTGTTTTCAGTTGAGACAACATACATTTATTTACAGGTACTTTCCGAATAATGCCTTGTTTTATTATTTGGACGATTCTCCTCATCTTCTAGTTGTTTTTCACGCCGTTTCGGCCAATTATTCCTCTGGCCTTCGTCAGGTTAACTGTGAAAGGGATAGGAATGTCGAATCCTCCAACTATATCAACAATAATTACTGTTTTCAATATCTGTTGTCACCTCACCGCGGTTTGGTCAACTAATCCTCTAACCGGCTTTGGGTAGGATTGAAACCGCTACCTCCAGACAATGCTTACCGTGGTCATTCAATCGTGGATATTCCGCATCTCTACCCCCGAAAAGCAATCAAGGTTGGATTTTTTGGTCTTATAAATCCACATTTTGATATTTTTTTTGTTTTTCAATTGTCGGGTCCGTATTTCAAGTGTTTAGATCTAAAATTAGCAGAGGAGTTTGGTAGAGTCTGCAAAGGTCAACGCTTTTAATTTTGATCTTTTGACAGCCAAAATTTCGTCCAAAAACTGATTTTAAAGCTTGCTGCAAGTTTGAGTACCCTTTAAGTAAAATTTCAAATGTTTGGACCCAAAATTGTCTGAATAGTTTGCTAGAGACTGCAAAGGTTAAATCTTTAGAACTTTGCCTTCTTTTGCAGCCAAATTTTCGCCAACACACCGATTAAAAAGCTTGCTCTGTGTTTGAATACACTTTATGTTAAGTTTCAAATATTTAGACCAAAAAATTGGCTGAGTAATTTGGTAGAGACCGCAGAGTTAGTTTTTTTTTTAATTTTTGGCTCAAATCAAATAAAAATGTTTGATCCATGTCAAAGTAACCTACATTTAAAATTTCAAATGTTTAGACTCAAAATTGGTGGATGAGTTTGGTAGAGTTTTCAAAGGTAAAATCGTTGAACTTTTACCCCTTGACAGCCAAATTTCTGGCCGAAAACCGATTAAAAAGATTTACCCAAATCTCAATACCCTTTATGTCTAATCTCGAGTCTGTAGACTGAAAATTGACAGAGTAGTTTGGTAGGGAAATGTACACACACACAGACACGCACACACAGACAGACAATTTCACTTTTATAGATATATAGGTGTGTTTTTGGTCGCTCACTGGCAAAACTCTACAAGTAAACTAACATATATGAATCTAAACATTATATTGTTTGCATTGGTTTCCCCGATAAGTTTATACATATAATTCATTCTAGAAAGACACTGGCTTAAATAAAAGTTTGTGGAACGAATTGGATTTGAACTTGGAACACCCAGCTTGTCAGTCCGTGTCGTTAACCACTTGAGTACCGTCACCTCCCACAAGTACAGCGAGTGCATGTTTGTCACGATAGACATGCGCGAACTGTTCGTTTAACGTTTGTTCATGAAAATGTGAGAGTACTAGAGATAAGAGATATTCTTTTTAAAGATAAGTTGATGATAATCATACGAGCCACACAAATTCTGGCAGTTTCTTTTTCTCTCTCTTTCCGTTTATCTATTGTCTAATAAACACTAGCCAATATTGACGTTTTAGTCATGGTTGTCACCTCTGGGGTTTAAGTCCGACCGCGATTGGGCTAATCGCATCACTGCAGCCAAGGAGAAACGGGACTACACAATAAACTGATCTATACGGATAGATAAGGAAAGCTTAACGACTTCGTTTAATTTCTCCGCCTTTCAACCCCTAAAGTGCGACCTTAGGTCTTTTATGTACTGAACAAAAAAAAAAAAAAAAAAAAAAAAAAAATCTACGTTTTAATGCTCATGCGCAAACGCCGGGGATTAATTCAGCGGCCATTTTGTAATTAAATTGAGATTTCATTCTCGAATCGTCGTCGTATATTAATTTTGAACAAGCAAAACCCGTAGAAAATTCCCCGTTAATTGAAAAATTTAAAAACATGTAAACAAAAATAACATAAAAAAAATAACATAAAAACATAGTTTTAATAAATTAAAACTAATATCGAAGAATTTAAAATAATTTTTACCATATTCTTTTTTAATCTGATTTAAAAAACTGAGATTGCTTCAAATAAAAATTCAGCACACTTTTTATTTTTTCTGATTAACCATTTTATATAAATTATGAAAGAAACAAATGCCAATTCATTTGCACATTTTTTAAATTTTTAAAAAGAAAATATAATAATAAAACTTGCAGTCTCCTCTCAACCTAACTTTAAAAAAATATAAGATAAAATAACCAATCGGAAACCGTAAACAGACAGCCATGTTCTTTTAAAAAAATTGAAGAGGAAATGGTTATATATATATATATATATATATATATATATATATATATATATATATATATATATATATATATTAGTGTTGGGACGATTATTCAGAATCGGAAAAATCGGAAGATTTGGTGGTATCGGAATCGAAAAAATTGATGCCTATTTTCCGATGCCAAAACGATTCTCTTTAATTATCTTTTGTTATTTGATTTTGTTTAAACCAACACCTTCCATTGCTGGTAATAATAATAATAATAATAATAATAATAATAATAATAATAATAATAATAATAATAATGAATATTTATTGATTTTAAAATACCAGTAAAGCTAAAATCGATAGATCATCCTCCACGGTGACGTTTAGGAAAATATCTGCATATTTAACACGTGTTTTTACGAAAATCGGGAAAAATAATTTTCTAGTTATATAATAAGAGATTTATAAAGAATCGGCATTGGAGTCATTAATTGTATCGGAATCAGAAATTTAACACGGAATCGGTAATTGTATCGGAATCGGGAAAAATATTGGAATCGTCCCATCACTAATATATATATATATATATATATATATATATATATATATATATATAGTAGGCCATGTCATATGCTACTGGTACCATGTAACCTAGTATTACCTGCCTCATGGTCGGGTCACCGGCGACTAAACTGGTTCCCCCACCGGACTTGTTTGGTGAGGAGGGCGGCTAGTCTCCCTGAAGGATTAAAAACAAGACCTTTCAAAGGGCGAATGAACCCTCTTTCGGAGTCAGCGACCAACTAGCACCGTGTGTGTTTGTGTGTATATATGTGTGTGCTGGGGTGGAGAAGGCTCCAGTAAGTCGTGGTGAAGGCAACCTTTCTAGGAGAAGCAAATCTCTGATTTAAAAAACCATAAAGCGGGAGACCAGTACCCGCATTACGCTTGCCTGCAGTTTAACTTGTTGCTGGCTATCTTGCTCTTGCTTGTTGCTGGATCTCAACATTTTGAACCGAGAGAGAGAGAGAGAGAGAGAGAGAGAGAGAGAGAGACTTAGCTGTCGTACAAAGCTAGGACTCTGTAGCATCATCTGAGTATAGATACTCCCCAGGCATTTGTCTATAAAATGGTCATGTGGCGATGGAAGTCCTTTTTGGGCCCATGGACTTTAAGTGTCTGACAAGACGTTGCAATCATCATATATATATATATGAATAAAAATAAAAATACAAACGGTGGTTGACGTTATGAGAATGAAAGTAAACCTAAAATAGATAAATGTTTATCAACGTTTCATCCCTTTCCTCAGGGGACATCATCAGGATTGAGTTTAAGAAACATAGTTCTTTCCCTGTTCACTCGCATCTAGTCTGTAACCTATTTTCTCATTTTCATTTTTTTTTAAATAAAATCCTGATGATGTCCTCTGTAATAGGGAGGAAGTATTGATAACCATGAATCTATTCAAGGTTTTCTTTTTTATTCTCATATATATATATATATATATATATATATATATATATATATATATATATATATATGCCCCCTCGATGTAAATACCCTCGATAAACCCGACAAGCAGTAAAGTCTCACCCCTACACAGTCGAGATCCCTAGATGTAAGAAAGCCTTCTACTCTAATAGCTTCTTCCCCAGAACTGCAGGACTTTGGAATTCCCTTCCGGGTTCCTGCTTCACCAACTGTAATGAGATGCAGAAGTTTAAGTGTAATGTGAACAGGCATCTTGCTGCTAAAATCCCTACATATTACCCCTGTAATTTAGGTCCCTAATAGTAACCCCCTATATCAAAGTGGCAATGTGCTTTGTTTGGGGTGAAAATTTAATAAACACACACACACACACACACACACACACACACACACACACACACACACACACACACACATATATATATATATATATATATATATATATATATATATATATATAAATCAGGGTAGTTTTTTGTTTATATCCGTTAGAAGCGCTGAGTGAAATTTGAAAGAATAAAATACGTATTGAATATGTTTGAAGCCAAAACTGCAACGCGATTTTTTAAAATAAAATAAACGAGTGTTCATTTTTAAGAAATATATTTCGGAGTAAAACTCTTTTGCCATTTTTTTCTCTTTTCCATCGCCATGATGTCGAGTGCAAGAAAGTTCGATGGAGAGTCCACGTGATGTTGTTAACTGCGAGTTTTTTTTATGAAGTCGGATCTGTGATGCGTGGTAGCGCGGTTTGAATATCTGGGTAGTTTTTTTTGTCTATATCCGTTAGAAGCGCTGAGTGAAATTTGAAAAATAAAATGCGCATTAAATAAGTTTGAAGCCAAAACTGCAACGCGAATTTTTTTTTTTTTAAATAAACGAGTGTTTATATTTTAAGAAATATATTTCGGAGTAAAACTCCTTTGTCAATCTTTTTTCTTTCTTTTTTTCTTCGCCATGATGTCGAGTGCAAGAAAATCCAGTGAAGAGTCCATGTGATGTTTTTAACTGCGGAGGTTTTATGAAGTCGGATCGGTGACGCGTGGTCGTGCGGTTGGAAAATCTGGGTAGTTTTTTATTCTTCAAATTTCACTCGGCGCTTCTAACGGATATAAACAAAAAAACCTACCCAGATTTTAAAACAGTGCGCTCACGCGTCACCTATCCGACTTCATAAAAACTCCGCAGTTAACAAAATCACGTTTTTTTCGGAGAGTTCAGTAGCCCCAAAAGAAGTCGATCTCTAGTCAAATGGGACCAAGCAATAAAATGTGAGAAAACTAGTATATATATATATATATATATATATATATATATATATATATATATATATATATATATATATATATATGTATATATATAAAAGATGGCCGCCTTGTAACAACTTGCGGATGGAATTTCTTTTTCCCAAACGAAAACACCAGGTTTATCATGTACAAATTTAACTTTCTGTTGGTAACATCGAATTGAAATAACATCTGACGAATTGATGAGAAATGGAGACATTTATGAAGACATAAAATCATAAAATTGCTATCCCGGCGGTAATGAAGAAATCCATAATGAAATAAACAAAAGTTACAAGAAAGAAAAATGTAAGTCTTTGAATTTCAACAAAGTTTTGCACTATATATATATATATATATATATATATATATATATATATATATATATATATATATATATATGAAAAATCAGAATTTTGGGGGCTATTGGAATTGGAATCAGAAAATAGTAACTTTTTTCCGATGCCGAAAACGATTACTTTAATTGGCTTTTTTTTGTTTTTATTTTGTTTAAAGCAAAATGTTCTACTGTTCATATTAACTATAAAATAATGAAAAGCTATTGATTTCAAACTCCCAATAAAACTAACATCGATAGATCATCCCTCGCAAGTGTTTGATTTTTAAGCTTAACAAAATATCTGCACATTTAGCATGTGTTTTTGTTTACGGTAATCGTGAAAAAGATTTTATAGTTAAATACTTAGAGATTTATAAAAAATCGGAATCGGTAATTTTAACAGAATCGGGAATAATATTGGGAATATATAAATAGACACACACACACATACACATACACACACATATATATATAATTATTTACTATAACAATTATTAAATAATTATTAAATACCTACTGACACTAATGTTTCATCCTTTCGTAAATCCTCAGAGTAGGGTGCCACGATTAACACCAGTCGACAGATTCGAACTCGGCGACAGAAGCCATTCCTGGCTTCAGTAGCAAGGACCATATCAATTCGTCTACCGTTAACCGCGAGAAATGCTGTTGAATTTGAACATGTGTTTCTTAAATGCTTTTTAACGTCTGTCAGGGTGATCTAATCATTAAATGATGATAACAGCTAAATTGACCGACTTTAATTCAACTGAAAGTGCTCAACAATAAGAAACGAGTTTCTTAAAGAGGCTCGGTAATGTTCATATACCAATGAAATCGAATCAATATTTATTGATCCAATTCATTAAGCTTCGTGGTTATCGATTTTCATAAGACCTGAGACATTTCAATTTCACACACAAAAAATAAAGAAATCAAATATTTAGTAATTACAAAATATTGAGATGAAAAGATTATGATGGATTAAAATAGATTAAATCAGAATATAAGTTTTGAAGAAAACTAAATCAGAAATTTAAGCTAGATTGCCATAAAGAAGTAGCGAAGGTTTAAATTTATACTAGTCAATCAAAAAGAGTGGATGACTTTCGAAAAAATCAGCGGAAAAAAACGACATCTCCCTGTAGAAATGTGCCCAGTTGAGGGTGAAGGAATTAATGTTTGTAGCCGAAATAATAGGATAAACTACGCAATATCATAAGAATGGTGATGAACGAAAAAGAAATATAGAGAATAAAATAGGTATAAAATAAAAATAAAAAGAATAAAAATTAAAAATGATAAAAAATATATAAAAGTAACAATGCAGTTACGAAGAAGAGAAATAGGCACAAAAAGCAAGTTTGGTTTAATCCACCTTTTAGTGAAAAATAATGCAAAATAATATCCATAAAGAATTATACAAAATAATTGATAAGAACTTCCTTCCAGGCAATAGATTAAGTAAAATTATTAATAAGCAGTTAAACTTTCATTTTCAACCGCTACGAGTTTAAGTAAAACTATAAGAAGTTCAAATAATGGTGAAATTAACAAAACAGTGAATTATAGTAGGATTGAATAAGGTGAATTAAATATTGATAAAAAATGTAACTGTAGAATTCATAACGAATGTCCACTTGAAGGCAGTTGCTTAATTTCTGAAATTGTATACAAATGTAAAGTTAAGGTGGATAATAATAAAAAGAACTGGATGTAATACTGAAACCATATTGTCTTATTGGATCAGATAAGGAACTAAATTGGAATAATAATAAGGATAGAAATAAGAACAAGACAAGAGTAAATATAAAAAATAAGAAGAGGAACACGACTGCATTAAGAGATTGGGTTAGGGAACTATGTAAGAATAAAATAGAATTTGAATTAAAATGGTCAATAGTAGATAATGCTAGAAATTATAAACCGAGTAAATCAAAAAGATGTAATCTATGCTTACTTGAATCATACCACACAGTGAATTCTAAAGAAAAAATTAAACAAAAGGTTTGATGTAACACAAAGCTGTCTACATAGAAATAAACTCCCATTAACACGCCTAACATCTAATTTAAATAACATGTATGTGTGTATGTAAGTATATATATATATATATATATATGTATAGATGTATATATATATATATATATAAATACATTATTATACATTTTGTACCCTCATCTTAGTTTATTTTTCGTTTATAATTTTTAATCCGGTCATATGCTTGTTACGTTGGTGTGGTAACATCACCAGCTTTGAATGCTATAGTTTCGATTTCGATTTCGATTCTAGTTTATGGCACCCAAATATATTCTTTTTCACTTTTGACGAGACGAATATTGGCTGAAGAGAGCTTGATAAGGATATCTTAAACGGGCCTTATTATCGGGCTTGAAACCGACGGTACCAATGATCTGTGTCAACTAACAACTTTCTGTACACAAAATATAAATACGCTCTTACATTTTGGATTTTCCTTTTAATTGAGCACTCTGCTGGAATTCTTTTTCCAAAAAAAAACTAATCATATATATATATATATATATATATATATATATATATATATATATATATATATATATATATATAGTGTTGTAAGAGAAAATTTTTAATGGTGCGATAAATAAAGTAATAAGTCGTTAACTTAAGATATAGAAACTAAACTAGATATAACTTAAATAAGGGAAATAAAATAAATTTTAAATTCAATAATTGTGATTGGTAATAAACTAACACCTGGGACATTTCATTAGCACAAAAAAAAGAAGAAGAAGAAAAGAAAATTAAATATGAAGTAATTGCAAAATATTGAGATGAAAAGATTATGACGGATTAAAATAGATTAAATCAGAATATAAGTTTTAAAGAAAACTAAGTCAGAAATTTAAACTAAATTGCTATAAAGAGAATAATTTGACAACTATAAATCTCAAATTAAGCATAAGAGATTAATATAGAAGTGGGAGACGCCCCTCCATGGGATTAATGGACTATCTCATGACGTCACTTCGTTTGGTGACGTCATTTCCGGAAACGAGTATCGTTTAATTACAATTTAACCCCATAACAGTAGACAAAACTCAAAATAGTGAATTAAAAATATTAAGGAATTTTTTTATAAAATTATGAATCGATGAATGTGGGCAAAACCGAGTTACATCCGTTATACTGTGTTGATACACTGACAGATACAGGAATAGTAAAAAATTAAAAAAAAGAAAAGATATCATATTTAAATTAACTTAAAGGTTTAAAATGATAGATTTAAAATTCAAATTAATTACATAATAACTATGAGGTAAAGATAAATATTAGATAAATCATTTAAATACACCTTTTAACTATTGTTGGGACGATCAGAATCGGAACTTTTGGTAATAAAAATATCGGAGCTTTGGAATCGGTATTGGAATCGGTATCGGAATCGGAAAAATTTGTGCCTATATTCCGATGCCAGCACCGATTCTTTTAATTGGCTTTTTTATTTGATTTTCTTTAAAGAAAAATATTCTCCTTGGATAGTAATACTAAAATAGTGAATATCTGTTGATTTAAAACTAATATTAAAACTAAAATCGATATGTCATCCTTCACAAAGAAAGTAAGTATGAGGACCGAACCCGAACCGTTGAGGCAAAGTTGTAAATTAAAGTGTGAAAAAAACAAAACAAAAAAAAACGTGCAACATTAACCATTGCCCCACCGCGAGGTGCTAACGGAAGCACGTTTGAATTTATTTAATTACTTGGGTTTGGCAGGTGCCCGTTTTAATGAGTTAATGAGGTCAAGTTTGACTGCGGGATTTTTATTTTCCCAAGATGTTATAGGAAAAAGACTAACCCACATGGGGCGAGCGACAAATGTTGAATGTTTATCTTCCCGAAATCGAGCAAATTAAATAGGCAGGCGAGCTTCGTTGTTAACTCTGAGATATTAAGATTTATATGTGATATAAAAAGTTTTAAAAAGTTGTGAAGCGACCAACCGCTTCTCTGAAAAAAGCATTTTGTAGACATACAGAAAAAGCGAACACACATACATACATACATACATACATACATACATACATACATACGTACATACATACATACATACATACATTTTCGCTTATATATATATATATATATATATATATATATATATATATATATATATATATATATATATATTAGTGTTGGGAGGATTAATCAGTATCGGAATCGGGATTCAGACAAATTGGAACTTCTCGGGATATCGGAATCAGTATCAGAATCGGAAAAATTTGTGCCTATTTCCGATGCCAAAAACGATTCTTTTAACTATCTTTTTTTATTTGCTTTTGTTTAAAACAAAATCTTTCACTGCTGATAGCAATAATAAAATAATAAATATTTATCGATTTTAAAATTCCAGTGAAAGTAAAATCGATATATCATCTTCTCACTTACGTTTAAGAAAATATCTGCATGTTTAGCATGTGGTTTTACGGTAATCGTGAAAAATAACGACTTTCTAGTTAAATGTTTAAAGATTTAGAAAGAATCGGAATCTGTAATTGCATCGGAATCGGGGATTTAGTACGAAATCGGTAATTGTATCGGAATAGGAAAAATATTGAAATCGTCCCATCCCTAGCTTTAATTTATAGTTTTTCTTAAAACAAATAAATCGTAACACGTAAATAAATTATACGAAACTAAGGCAAATTGAGAAAGAAATAGCTTGACATCTAAATAGACGCTAAAATCTGAAATAAGTCTAGTATAAGAGTTAGGGAATAAATAAATAAATAAATAAATCAGAGAGAAAAAATAATTATAAAAATAGAAAACAATATTAAAAGATTAAATCAATATAAAAATAGAATATATAATAAATATGTCAAAATATCATTTAAAAATAAGAAATACGAAAGTGGGATACTAAATTTGAAGGAAATCGAAAAAATAAAGAAATAGAGCATTAAAAAAATGAGGATGAACGAGGTGAGCCCAAATTGCTCGTTCCCTTAAAATAGGGACTATGGATATATTCGTATATATATATATATATATATATATATATATATATATATATATATATATATATATATATATATATATATATATGTGACAAATGTATTTTGGTGTCTGAAGAGTAACTATTTTTGGAATATCTTATATGATATAATGTTTAAATTTGTCCAAATCGTTATGAAACAATAGTAACATATGAGAAAATACGCTATATGATGTTCTTATTTTATATTTTGTTATCTTAATTTTTGCATATATATATATATATATATATATATATATATAGTTATATATATATAGTTATTTATGTATATAGTTATGTATATACATAAAACTATATATATAACTATATATATATAACTATATATAAATAACTATATATATAGTTATATATAGTTATATATATATAGTTATTTACACACACACACACACACACACACACACACACACATATATATATATGAGCAAACAGTTAATAAAATATGTTAAAAACACTTTGAAATGAGTTAAAAACATATTTAATCTGAAAAGGAAACACTAGATAAATGGATAGTCCTTAATCCGTGGAGTTTCGAAGAAATACTCTCCTTCTCATCAGAGGGTAGGAATTAGCAAAATGCGGGATCGGATTTTGCATGCAGAAGTATTTGATGAAACAACAAGAAAGTCAAAGATCTTACTTGAAAACAAAATAAGTTAAGCAGAGGGAATATGGTAAAGAAAAAGGTGATTACACATGAATGGATAGTCTGGTGGAAAATAAAAAATCCAGTGATGGTAAAATCCAAATGTAAAACTTCAAGAAAGTTAAAAGAATTTCCATTTGTACAAGTAAAATCCAAGGAAATCCCGTAATTGGAAGAAGATGGTCCATAATAATCCAAAGGCAGAAATCCATGGAATAATTCACAAAAATGTGTACAAGGAAAAAAATAATATTAATAAAAGAAAAATAAGATGTGCTTTTCACTCTACTTCCGAGACATAAATATATTATAAGATTATAAGCTCTATTTCCTATTTGGTTTTATCGAGCTTTTATATCTGGCTGAGATAATTTTATAAATATTAATTCTTTAATATTTATAATTTACTTTAATTTTACCATCTTGGATCATTTTGGTAAATTCAATTGTAATTTTCATTTTATATATATATATATATATATATATATATATATATATATATATATATATATATATATATATATATAAGACTATATGTCTGTCTGTGTCAATATTTTAAGCACTTTTATTTGTTTATTTATTGAGATTGTCGGACTGACCTCCTCAACTTGATTGTTATAGTGACAACGTTTCGGCTGTTTTGCCCTCCGACCTTCATCAGGTGTTTCGTATCGTTGTGACTATAACAACCAAGATGAGGAAGTCAGTCCGACAATCTCAATAAATGAAAACACCTCATCTAAAAAAATACAGACAATTACTTTTATTGGTGTTTAGAAAGGTAAAATACTTTTTAAATCGGCCAAAAAAATGGGTCAACATTTTTTAATACAGTTACTCTTCATTTTTAATTTTTAATCAGGTTATACGTGTGTCGCGTTGGTAAAGTGGTAACGTCGCCAGCTTTTAATACCGCAGTTTTCGGTTTCGATTCTAGCTGATGCCACCCGAATACATTTTTTTTTTTAAACTTTTGAAATCACAACTCTTTAATAATATTTACTCACTGTTTTTACGTTTTAGTTTCGATCTCAGCTCGAGTATTTTATTTATTTATTTTTTTTTTGCTTACAAGAACTTTTTAGAAAGAACATTACTCGCATTCACATGTCTCAGTTTCTGTATGAATCAAAATATATTTATGCGTATTTTATGACCGGGCAACGCCGGGCAGCCTGCTAGGTGTGTGTGTGTGTGTATGTGTTTGCGGGTGTGTGTATGTGTGTGTGTATGTGTGTGTGATGTATATGTGCGTGAGTGTGGAACTCGATATCGGAAATCACGTGTTTCATTGATTTCTTTTTGTTCCATTTATTTCATTCATAACCGGCGTTCCCATAATTTTAACCTAACCCCAACACTAACCCTAACTCGGCGTTCTTAATTTTATGTCCCCATTCTTACCGTCGTGTCTAATTTAAAAAAAAAATAATAATAATAAAATAATCTCACTAATCCACTTCGCTCTGTTTGTTGACGTCCAACCCTATTCCAACCCGAGCAAAAAAAAAAAAAAAAAAAAAAAAAAAAAAAATTTGCACCCCACCACTCGCTCTAAATCAACTCCCCAACGAGAATTCGGGTGCCCAGAGGCGGATTGCTGTTCGAATGCGTGCTTGCTGAAGCATTTCGTTTTGTTCACTTTGTTTTCTTTCTTTATTTATTGACCCTTTTTCTTTCATTGACAATATGATTGTGCCCCAAAAAACGGGGTTAAGGTTAGGATTGGGGTTAAGGGCGTGATACGGTCCAGGAATGATGTTGGAATGGTGCTTGTAGATTTGCGTTCAAATCCCGACATGGCCGAGTAAAGTTAATGAAGAATAGAGTACGAGCACTTGATGGGTTCGTGTCTGACTCTAAAATCGCACGGACCAGTGCGCAGAGATTGTTTAACTAGTTTTACCTTTTACCTTCTTATAGGTCACCGCTTATCAAGGCCTAGGGGATCACTCGAGGATAAAGGCTAATGATTGTAAGGTGATCGATGAAACAAAAGCGTAATAATTGGAAATAGTGGAATTGGGTAGAATTTGATTATTTAAGATAATGGCTCAACAAGAACTTGTTCAGATTGGACTTGAAAACGATCATACTGTTGTCAGCTAGAAAGCATCTTCATGGTGTAAATTTCTACAGGTGAGCAGTTCTAGGAAAGAAACTTTGTTCATTGAATTTTTGTTTAGCTTTAGGCACAGATATGGAGTAAGGGAAGTTGTTTGCAGTGGTTGTAGTTGTATGAGTATTTGTTGTGAAGATTATGCAGTGATGAGTTTACCTCACATTTCAAAACCAACCTTGCATTTAACTCTGCCCTTGCAGAGATGCCAGAACATATACAGGGCCCCAAAAATGAACCTCGACCCGACAAGCAGCAAAATTCAACCCTTTCACTGTTGAGGTCCCTAGATTTTGTAAATTGTGTAGAATTTGATTATTTATGAGGATAACACGACACCAACTTGTATACGTGAACTTGAAAACGACCATGTGTAACAGCGCGTGTGTGAGTGCGTGTGAAATTATCAGCAGCAACCGAAAGATAGATGGCTAGCGAAGGTATTTGCAGCGGAAGCAGCAGCCGTTTGAGCACATATGCAAATTAGCAAGTGTTCAAGAAAATATACAGGGTACAAACAAAACAAAACAAAAAAAAGAATCTCAAGCCGACAAGCAGAAAAAATTCACCCCTTCACTGTTGAGGTCCCATAGATGCTGTAAAACCTTTTTACTCTTATATTTTCTTCCCCCAGACTGGTAGATTGCGGAATTCCCTCCCTGTTTCCTGCTGTGTAATGATTGGTAGTTGTGTA
>NC_136523.1:14187678-14195178 GCF_053919585.1 Euprymna scolopes | reverse complement strand
GGTTAATTGCACCAAGCTCGGGGTAATTTCTCCAACTAGCTAAAAGTGCTCTTTTGGCAGCCACTGATATAAAGAGCACTTTTTTAGTTGGCGCAATTACCCCCGGATTTTGCGCAATTGTCTTGAAGTTCGGTATATATATATATATATATATATATATATATATATATATATATATATATATATATATATATACCAAACTTCGGGGCAATATATATATATATATATATATATATATTCTAGTAGTCAAATTGAATATTGAAATGCTTATATCTTTGGTTCTATGAGACGAAAGTACATGAATATTTGCAGGCTTTTTGAAGGTTATAATACTATTCTATGGTTAATGTTTTATGACAATTGGTAAAAAAAGAATCTATATTCTCAAAGGAATAAAATATACCGAAATTTGCCTACATGTGTATTTATAGTGTCCTGTGGGCCAGCCTCCATTTTGCTGCTTCGGTTGTCTTCTCTATAGCCTTATCAGGTCATTAATATATATATATATATATATATATATATATATATATATATATATATATATATATATATATATATATATATATATATATATATATATATATAGGTTCAGGGTTGTTTTTGCTTTTTGGCGTCGAGAGGTTCCAGGTCGCCTGATGAAGTCTCTTTGACTGAAACAGATCGCTATTTGTAGCGACCTTATGTAACTGTTTACCCCCAAATAATATATATATATATATATATATATATATATATATATATATATATATATATATATGCATATATATAAGAGATGGATTAGTTTGCTTGAAGCATTGTGTAGTATGTAGTTAATTGAAATATATAGAAGGCGGTACAATGCAGAGGTAACGGAAAGACAAACAGAAGCAGAAGAGAAAGTTTTATTAATACAACTTACAAATACATGTCTACATATTGCTTATTCATACATTTCATATACACATTATATTTATATTTGCACTGTGATTACTTAGGAAAGCCGGTCTGATGGTATATCCGTGTTATATGATATTTCGAGAAAGATCTTTTCGTCAGATATTTATTTGACTTTTGTTCAAACGCGCGTATTAATAAAACTTTCTCGCCTGTTTCAGTTTGTGTCTTTCTGTTACCTCTGCATTGTACCACCTTCTACACATTTCATATATATATATATATATATATATATATATATATATATATATATATATATAGGTTTTGGTAGAAATGGTAATTAATAAAAACTGAAGCTAGCTAACCCTCTTCAAGCAATTAACAATAAATAAAAACATAAATAAAAACCAAATAAAAAAACCCGAATCTTAGCCCCCCCCGCCTCCGAACCCAAACGAACACCTAACAGGTCAAGACATACTTATTAAGAAATCATCTCACCAACGTGACGCCAAAAACATAAACATTAAGACTCGAATTTTAAAGTAACCACCCCTCCTACACTCACATATCTCCATTTCCTCCTCCATGTATCCTTATGCCCTCAGCCACATCAGAAATGAACTTCCCAGACTCTCCCCCACAAGGCCCTTAAACTCCAAAACTTAAATACCGATATACCAAGCACCCTTCCCACCTTTCCCCCTTGTTCACTTCCTATTTTTTCCGCTCTTCTCGCACCCCTCCCCTGACATCAGTCACTCTTTCATCCCATCATAACGAACATTTCTGTAAAAGTTTGAGGAAGCTACAGACGGCAAAAAAAAAACAAAAAACGGCCGGGTAGCTGAAACAATAATGTAACTTAACAGAAAGATACGGTAATCTATAAATATAAACGCGAAAATGTATGTATGTATGTATGTGTGTGTGTTTGCTTTTTCTGTGTGTCTACAAAAGGCTTCTTTCAGAGAAGCGGTCGCTTGTTTCACAACTTTTTAAAACTTTTTATATCACATATAAATCGTAATATCTCACATTTAACAACGAAGCTCGCCTGTCTATTTAATTTGCTCGATTTCGGGAGGATAAATATTCAATATTTGTCGCTCGCCGCATGTGGGTTAGTCTTTTTCCTATAACATCTTGGGGGAGGGGAAAAAAGCGTTCAGCAGTAAATGAATACCATCCCGCAGTCAAACTTGACCTCATTAACTCATTAAAACGGGCACCTGCTAAATCCAAGTAATTAAATAAATTCAAACGTGGTTCCGTTAGCATGTGGCGGTGGGGCAATGGTTAACGTCGCACGTTTTTTTTTTTCACACTTTAATTTACAACTTTGCCTCAACGGTTCGGGTTCGATCCTCATACTTACTTTTTGTTTTTTACCCCCCCCCCACACACCTCCAATAACCCGGGCAACGCCATGTACCCATCGCTAGTAAAAAATAAAACGTATATATATATATATGTATATATATATATATATATATATATATATATATATATGGCTTACTAGTAATCTCATTGATGTCCTGTTGCCAACAAAGATATTTTCTGTTACTTTTATTTAATAAAAAGCAACCCCATGTTGAGAGAAGTCTAAGCCCTTTTTTCCATTATAAAGCTATCCGTCTCGAATTTTGGATACCGTTACGTCATTGCATATTCTCTTCGCTTTTCTCTTAACTAACTTTCTCTTCTTGTCTGCCTCGGGTCAAATTTCGTCGAGTTGTGTACTACAAAATCTCATAAGTGTAGAAAACTAATTTTCAATACTTTGTTTCTGTTAATCTAAAAACGTAAGAGCGAATACACGTTTACAAATTAAAGAAAATGTGTCGGCCATTTTGATAATTAAAAAAAAGAGAGTAACAATGAGGAATTCATGATTTGGTTGTTTTGTTTTTACGGCGTATCAACCCTTTTCGGGTTTTTATTTTGTTTACTAACGTTCACCCCTTACAAGGCATATCGCCACTTGGACGTAAGAGGTTACTATTAAAGACCATGCTTAGACATAAGTAACGAAATGCTGGTTAACATTACATTTAAATTTCTCTATATCGGTACAGTCAGGAAAGCATTAGCAGGAAGAGAATTACAAAGTCTAGCTGTTCGAGGGAAGAAACTATTAAAGTAGAAATCTTTCTGGCATTTAGGGACCACAACAGTGAAATGCTTGGCGGGTTGTCGGGCATATGTACCTCGAGGCGGCCACAAGTGCAACGAGTGATATTTATTTGCTCTCCCGCCGAGCAAATTAGGTTCAAGGCCGATTTTTTATGTGAGGAGTGAAGAGGAGGGGAAGGGGAAAAAGGGGACCAGCTCCTGAGAGGTGGGAAATGGGAGCTGGATAGTGATTTGCCAGCTGGCCCAGGTAGGGTTGCCCCTACATGGAGCAGAAGATTGCCACAAGGGCAATGGTCTTTGCTTGCAGCATCTGCCGGAACAGATACTACATTTTGAGGTATTTATTTGCTCCCCCACCGAGCAAATAAGGCACAAGGCCGATTTTTAAAGTGAGGAGTGAAGGGGAAATGGGGACAAACTCCCCGGGGAGTAGGGGAGTTGGATAGTGACAATTGGTATGAAGGGTTGCCCCTACATTGACCAACGTCTTATATGTGGGATTGCTCCCACATATGGTCTTTGCTGGCAGTATCTGTCGGAACAGATACTACACTTTGAGGTATTTATTTGCCCCCCCCCCACTGAGCAAATTAGGCACAAGGCCGATTTTTAAAGTGAGGAGTGAAGGGGAAATGGGGACCAACTCCCTGGGGAGTAGGGGAGCTGGATAGTGACAATTGGTATGAAGGGTTGCCCCTACATTGACCAAGGTCTTATATGTGGGTCGCCCCCACATATGGTCTTTGCTTGCAGTATCTGCCGGAGCAGATACTACATTTTGATCTTGGTCCCGAGAGGTGGGAAATGGGAACTGGATAGTGATTTGCCAGCTGGCCAAAGTAGGGTTGCCCCTACATGGACTAGAAGATTGCGACAAGGGCAATGGTCTTTGCTTGCAGCATCTGCCGGAACAGATACTACGCCTTGATCTTGGCCCGAAGGCCACAAAGATGCCCCCGCGAGGGAGGCGGGTGCCACAAGTGCAACGATTTCATCAGAGGAAATCTCATCAAATATTTGTAAAGCAGGCACAGTGATGCAACATTGGGGCGATAGGACAGGGAATCCTAAATGAAGTCATTTTGTATGAATTTTTTATATGTTTTAAGTTCTTCATATCTTTGAATATTCTGTTGTTTGGTTAGCTTATTTTATTTTACGGCATATCAATCTCTTTACATGTTATTTAATGCCAAATCCAGTCATTTTGAAAAAAAAATATGGTTTATGCTTCAAATTCTTTATATTTTAAAATTATTATTATTTTTATTCCAATATTGTGTTTTGTTTGGTTATTTTGTTTTGCGGCATATCAATCTCTTTTAACATTATTTAATTCCAAATCCAGTCATTAAAAAAATGGCTTCAAATTATTTATATCTTAAAATTAACTTCTTTATATCTTCGAATACTTCTGAATGTTGTTTGGCTAGGTTGTTTTGTTTTACGGCATATCAACCCCTTTATATGTTATATAATTCCAAATCCAGTGATTTTTAAAAGGACACGCATATGAACTGATTAAAATTAAAAAAAATTAAATATAAATAAAGGTGACTGTACAAAATGTATAACGATCATTTTCTAATTCTGACCTCATATTGACCCCTTAAAAACTATTTTAACAGGTTTAAGGCCCATAAAAGAACGACCCGTAAAAAATCCAATCATTTTAGGCCCCCAACGCCGCTCTGCGACTTTTAGTTTCAGAGGAGATAGAGTTTTTTGAAAAAAATATCTTTTATGCTTCGAATTCTTTATATTTTAAAATTAAGTTCTTTATATCTCCGAATGCTTATGAATATTTGATTTGGTTATTTTGTTTTACGGCATATCAACCTCTTTTAATATTATTTTTTTTTACGTGGTAGTAACCAATTATCAAGGCTCGGAAGCCACTCGGGGATAAAGGTTATTGTGTGTAGAGTAATCAATGGGATAGTATCATAGTAATCGTTAGTATTGGAGATTTGATAAATTGTCTTAAGGGGGCGGTCCATCAGGAATTTGTTTATGTTGGACTTGAAGACATCCAAATTGTAGTCAGGTGGGAAACAGACAAACGGAAGAGAGTTCCACAGACGTGCACTTCTATCTAGCCGGACCTGTGAAACTTTCACATGAACACTTTTCATATGTAATATATTACTTCTGGGCATTCTGTTGACGCTCGGCGTGAATGGACACCCCACGATATTATTGTATCCCTTTTGTTAAAACTGTAAAATTATTTATCTAAGTAATCTGGTTTATGTAGTGTCAGAATATATCCGGTTATTACGGTTTATCTCCAATATCCTTATAGGCGACTGTAACATATTTCCATTGTATGGAAGCCCGGCACGAACGGAAACCCCATGATATAATTATACCATCTTTAGACAGAACAGATACTACCCTCATATTCCAGCGAGAAGACCAAGAAAGGATAATTTAATTTCACGCACGGCCTAAAAGCGACATCACTTTTCAAAATTTATTTTTTAAATTGCGTCTTTGGTGATCAGGAAATCTTATTTATTAAAAAAATAGGATAGAAGGTAATAACCTACTACGAATATTAAATTAGCGTATCTATATACTAACTAGCTAGGGGTGCCCGGCTTTGCCCGGTCGTAAAATACGTTTAAATATGATATTTTAATTTGTCCAGATTTCGTATATATTATTATAGAGTCGTGATTTAAAAAGTAAAAAAAGTATTTTGGGCAATCAACTAGAATCAAAACCGAAGGCATAGCTGCAGCATTCAAAGCTGGTGACGTTACCACTATACCAACGTGACATGCATATGAACTGATTAAAAATTAAAAATCTATATATCTATACAAGTGAACGTGTCTGTCTGTCTGTCTGTGTGTCTGTGTGTCTGTGTGTCTGTCTGTCTGTGTACATTTCCCTACGCAATAACTCTGTCAATTTTTAGTCTATAGACTCGAAATTTGAAATACCGGGTACTGAGATTTGGGAAAATCGATGTGACGGGTGTCAGCCAGAAATTTGGCTGTTAAGGGGTCAAATTTCAACGATTTGACCTTTAAGAACTCTACCAAACTCCTCCGACAATTTTGGGTCTACACCCTTGAAATTTTAGATATAGGTTCCGTGGACATGGATCTAACGTAATAACTTGATTTGAGGCCAAAACAATAAATTTTCAGGGGTCATAATAGGGGTCAAAGTTTAAAAAATTACCCCCTTTTTTTTTGCTCAGCATACACCTCTAAACACCCGGGCAACGCCGGGCACCCATGCTAGTTAAATATAAACAAAGATGAATATACAAAATGTATAACGATTTTTTTTTTTAATTTTGACCCAATTTTTATCCCTTTAAAATTATTTTAACCGGCTAAAGACCCATAAAAGAAGGCCCGTAAAAATCCAATAATTTGAGGCCCCTGGCGCCACTCTGCGACTTTTACTTTCGGAGGAGATAAAGTTTGAAAATATGGAGGCAGACGCACAGATAGATTTTTATATCACAAATAGATATATAATTGAATAGATAATTTAACTTTCGTAGCATGTTATCACCTTCTATTCGATCTTTAATAAATATGAATAATTTATCATCTAGAAACTGTGACACATGTACGTACGCCTTAACAAAATTCTTTGTTTTTGTTTTGATTTTGCAGAACATGATTGAGTTTTGCGGAAGAAAATTTAAAAAATAAAAATCACATCACTGTTTGAATATCAGGAATGTAGTATCTTCAGATAGAACGGATGAAAGAAATCTATACATCTATAAAAGCAAAATTCTCTCTGTGCGTGTCTGTGTGCGTACATTTCTCTACCAAACTACTCTATCAATTTTCAGTCTACAGATTTGACATGAGGGGTATTGAGATTTGGGTAAGTCTTTTTAATCGGTTTTCGGACAAAAATTTGGCTGTCAAGACAAGACGTCAAAGTTCTACAATTTGACTTTTAAAAACTCTACCACACTCCTCCGTCAATTTTGGGTCTAAACACTTGAAATTTTAGATGTAGGTTACTTGAACATGGATCAAACTTTTTAATTTGATTTGAGCCCAAAACAATAAATATTAAGGGGTTAAAATTGGGGTAAAAGTTAAAAACATTTAGCTCTGTGGTCTCTACCAAATTATTCAGCGAATTTTTGGTCTAAACATTTGAAATTTTACATAAAGTGTATTCAGATATAGGACAAGCTTTCTAATAGTTTTTTTGTCCGAACATTTGAGCCACCAAAGATGTCAGAGTTCAACAGATTTGACCTTTGCGGTGTTTTGCAAATTATTAAGCCAATTTTGGGTCGAAACATTTGAAATTTACCATAAATGTATTCAGACATGCAGCAAGCTTTAAAATAAGTTTTGGGCGAAAATTTTCCTTTCAAAGGGCCAAAGTTGTAAAGAGTTGACCGTTGCAGACTCTACCAAACTCCTCCGCCAAATTTTGGTCTAAACACTTGAAATTTGAGATGAAGGTTGCTTGGACAATAGTCAAATTTTTAAT
>NC_136523.1:14162678-14175178 GCF_053919585.1 Euprymna scolopes | reverse complement strand
AATAAAACATTGACAATAATTGACAAATATTTTTGTTTTCGAATATAATCTCATCATTAGCACAAAACCAAGGAGGGAAGACGTTTAAGACACCCCCCCCCCCCAAAAAAAAAAAACTAGCATTTTGTAGCAAGTAAGGCGGATAGTCCTTATTGATTTTCATTAGAAAATTTGTTTTAAAGTTCGTCAGTACATCCGTGGGCATGCTGACTTTTGACAATCGTACACTCAATCTGATTTTGTTTGTTTTTCCCTTTGAAACTGATTCATAATTTACGATTATCAATATTTATACTCAATAATAATAATAATAATAATAATAATAATAATAATAATATACATATATATATATATATATATATATATATATATATATATATATATATATATATATATATATATAAACTGTGACGATTGGTTGAGTACTCACTCAGGAGTAACAAAGGAATGTATGAAATTATTTTGCGGAAATACACAACTATCACGATTTTTCGGTGACAAAGTTCTTAATCGCCATTCGATACGATTATTCCCTACACGTTTGTCCCTTCCGCACCCAGGCATTACTATATTTAGCGCATATCGAATGGAATTCGTGGAATGGCATTTGACTGTACAATTGGAACGGAAATCGGAATGTGTCCCGTCATGTTTTGGCCACCGGAAGTCGTGCCGTGTTCTCGCCCACTAATCAGGGATTTCTTTTATTGTTCGACTAATGCTCTTTTAAAGAAACCTAAAAACCTGCGCTGTTTGATCACAACCTTTTTCCCGTCTAGTTGCCTATAATTTATTCAACATTCTATTTATCATATGTACATGCCCCACTAGAACATACAATACCAACAATAGTCAATTTTAAATCAGGTGAAATTAGAAAAAGATGTATGAACATATGTAGGTATATATCTATATCATCTCATCAAAAACAAAGCTAAGTGTTTACGAAGCATGCATTCTCACTAAATTGCTGTATGGGTCAGAGAATTGAACAACCTATAGAAGGCATCTCAAGTTATTGGAAAGGTTTCACCAAAGTTGTATCCGGAGAATACTTAATATTTTTTTTATTTTTATTTTTTTATTCAATTTTCACCCCAAACAAGGCACAGTGCCACTTTGAAGCAGGTGGCTACTATTAGGGACTTAATTAGTGGGGTCATTATGAAGGGGGATGAGTAGAAAGATGTTTGTTAACATTACACTTGAACTTCTGCATATCATTGTAGTTGGGAAAGCAGAATCCCGGAAGGGAGTTCCAAAGACCCGCAGTTCTGGGGAAGAAACTATTGGAGTAAAAGGCTTTCTTGCACCTAGGGATTTCTACTGTAAAGGGATGAGACTTAGTGGTTTGTCGCGTTTGTCGGGGGTAGTTACGTCGGGGAGGTACAAGTGTTTGCAGTTCGTCAGAGCATTCACCATTAAAGTATTTGTAGAACAGACAGAGGGATGCAACATCTCGTCGATGGGACAGAGGTTGAAGCCTAGATGACAGTTCAGGACCTATCAGGTTGGCGACTCTCTTTTGAACCCTGTCCAGGAGCGAGAGACAAGCAGCAGATGCACCAGCCCAGATGTGACAGCAGTACTCCATACATGGGCGAATGGTTGCCTTATAGTATTATTATTATTAATGACTTAATATTAGCTGGAGGAATCTAACACCTGACACTGGTTTTTGCGCGATCAAGTAGTAACAGTATCGAAATGAAAATCATTCAAAATCAGATGCGCTGGACTGGACACTTGGTTAGGATTGAACAGAAAAGACTTCCTAAACAACTGTTTTATGGCGAGATAGATGGAGGTAAAATACCACAGCACAAATCAAGGAAAAGGTATAAGGATTCTCTGAAAAACAACTTGAGAATACTTGAGATGGATGTACATTACTGGGGAGCTCAAGCGAAAGCTCGTTTACTGTGGAAGAAAACCATCAGAGAAGGTTGTAAGGTTTTTGAAGAGCGGCGTGTAGATCCTGCTTTCTTATAACGCGTTATAAGAAAGCAGGATGATAGTGTAATGTCAGAGAAATCGCAACAGGAATTAAAGTGCAGTTTATGTGGCAGATACTTTCTGCCAAGAGCTGGTTTTGTTAATCATATGAGCTCACATAATCAAAAGAAGCATACCCGGTGAACCAAGTGCAAGTGAAATACAAACGATTGCACTGAAAGGGACGGCTAGAATCCTGAAAAGATCTCTTGGTTGGACTCACTAAAATAGGGGTAAATGTCAGACATCTGGTTGGATGTCCCATCCCCTAGAAGAAAAAGTTTAAGAAAAATGAAAAAAAAAAGAGAGAAAGACACGGACGACAGTCTTATGTTAAGTAGGGCGTCCCCCAGTATGAAAGGGTGAATGCGGTATTATAGCGAAAGAAGATACTATCTGGGAGAAACTTTTGATTTTGTTTAGATCTGGAGTAACAAGGACGGCCAACGACCCCCACAATCCCCCCTTTTGAGTTGGCCATGTGCCTAAGTATTTTGTTCATTGTTGATTTTCACTGTATTTTTAACATGAATAAAGGATTTAATATATCAAAGTGTAATATCTGTTCTTACTACATGTTGTACTTATTGTGATATAAAGTGGGAGTCACTTTTCAATTAATTTAATGTAAAATGATCATGCACTTTAAAACCAGTCAGTCTCAAATTGATTCAAGTCATTCTCCAGATCATTCAAGTTGTTTTTTTAAGGATTCCAGTTATTTTTAAGCATTCAAGTCATTCTTAAGGTCATTCAATTCATTCTTAAGTTTATTAATGTCATTCTAAGTCATTTACTAGTTATCTATTTAAGTAATTTGAGCCCATTTTTCGGTCATTTTAGTTTATCTTTAAGAATTTCATGTCAATCCTACATTCACGCATTCATTCATTACACGAGAGCACGCGACTAATGGCTATCGGCCTTGTTTTATATATTACTGTTTTATATATAATATTACTGTCAGAGATTATTAACAACATTCAAACAGAAAGACAGGGAGGTGAAGATCAACTTCTACAGCACATCTGGCAACGCTAAATTGTCATATTTGTGGTCTAATCTGCATGTCTAAAAGTGACCTGATTTGAGCCCAAAACAATAAATGTTAAGGGATCATAATAGGGGTAAAATTAAAAAAAGAATTACCGTTTCTTTTTTTTGCTCAGCATACACCTCAAAACACCCGGGCAACGCCGGGTACCGATGCTAGCCTGTATATATATGCGTATATATATATGCATATATATGTATATATATGTATATGTATATATATTTAAATATATATATGTACATATATATACATACCTATTCGTATATATATATATGTATACATATATGTATATATGTACATTTATATATATATATATGTATATAAATGTATATATATATATGTATATATATACGTATGTATATATATATGTATATACATGTATATATTTATATATATATGTATATATATGTATGTATATGTACGTATATATATATATGTATATATTTATGTATATGTATGTATATATATGAATATATATGCATATACATATGTATATATATTACATATATGCATATATATGTGTATATATTTATTCTTATATATGTATGTTTATGTACGTATATATATGTATATATATGTATATATGTGCATATATATACATAGATGTATATATATGTATGCACGTATATATTTATGTATATATATGTACATATGTATATATATATGTAGATATACATATACATACATATATATACATATACATATATATATATATGTGTATATATATTATGGGTTTCGTTTTCATCTTCGAAGATGAGGAAGTGAGTCCGAAAAACGAAATCCATAATGAAATCAACAGAACAATAGACCATTAATATATATATATATATATATATATATATATATATATATATATATATATATATATCTGTATATATATGGATATATATGTGTATATATATGTATATATATGCATACATATATTTATATATGTATATACAGACATGTATGTAAATAGATATATATATATGTATATATATATGTATATGCATACGTATATATGCATATATATGTATATATATGTACACATATGTATATATATATGTGCATTTGTGTATATTTATATCTTTGTATATCTATGAATTTTTGTATGTATATATATGCACATATATATATATATGTATTCATATATATGTGCATATACATATGCATAAATACATATGTATGCATATATATATGTATGTATATCTATGTACATATATATATATGTCTGTATTTATATGTACATATGTATCCATCTAGCTAGCTAAATAAATATCGATCTATATTGCTCTACATATTTATCTCGCATGTCTGTTTGCTATTTTTAGTCCCTATACATTGAATAACGTTACTTAAAGGAGAGATTACATAAACATCTAATTTAGTAAACTATATATATATGTATGTGTATATATATGTGCATATATATGTATATATATATATGTATACATATGTACATATATATATTCGTATATAGGTACATATATATGTATATATATGTACATATATATGTGTTATATATATAAGAATATATATGTATATGTATATATATATGTATATGTATGCATGTATATATATATACATATATATATACACATATATATAATTTATATATATATATATATATATATACATACATATATATATATATATATATATATATATATATATATATATATATACGTTTAATCGTATCCATATAGCTAGTAACTTAATATCGATCTATATATCTCTATATATCTATCTCCTACGTCTTTTTTTTATTTTTACATCCTATACATTGAATAACGTGACTGAAAGGGGAGATTCCATAGATATATCTAATTTATTAAACTCACTATGTCTGTCTGTCTCCATATTTCCAAACTCTATCCCCCGCCCCGAAACTAAATGTTACTGAGCTGCGCTGGGGGCCTCAAATGATTGTGTTAGCCGAGTCAAATAGTTTTTAAGGGGTCAAAATTGGTACAAACTTGAAAAAGTCGTTATACATTTTGTACATTCATCTAAGTTTTTTTTAAATTTTTATTTAGTCTATATGCATGCCACGTTGGTACCGTGGTAACGTACCCAGCTTTGAATGCTTCGATTTCTATTCTAGCTGTGAGCATTAAAATACATTTTTTCTTTTAAAATCGCGACTCTATAATAATATATACGAAATCGGGACAAATTAAAATATCATATTTAAGCGTATTTTACGACAAACCTTTACAACATTCCAAAAGAAAGAAATCACAAACGAATGACTGTGTTCACTGCAGCAAGTTGATAGCGTCAAGATGATGCCATTTATGACGCCATACTTTGGTCATCGCACACAGGAATAACGAAGTTCCTTGTTCATTGCGTATCTAATTGCGTGTTAATTTTTTTTGTGTGTGCATGCACAGTGCCGGCAAAAGAAAGTCCGCACTTGTATTTTTTTCAAAAACTGCAAATTAAAGCTAAATTTAATGTAACTGTTTAAAGAACTTATACCTCATTTGATTGGTCTTTTATTCTTCTATAATTTTACCTGTTCATATTTGACTTTTAATTGAAATATTCTAGTGTTCACCTAAATTAAAAAAAAAAAAATTCGCTTAAAACCGGCTTAAATTATCGCCCCTAAATCAGTTCAAAATATCCACCAACAGGCAACAAAGCATCTCTAATCGTAAATGTTGTTGTTCCACGTTATACAACGTAACATTTAGTCCATATGCCACGATTTTCCCTTTATGGAAAATTTCAAACGCTTAGACCAGAAATTGTCTAAGTAATTTTGTAGAGACCGCAAAGGTCAATTTTTTTTAAAAACTTTAACCCCTATTATGACACCTGAACATTTATTGTTTTGGGCTTACATTAAGTTATTAAGTTAGATCCATGCCCAAGGAACCTATATCTGAAATGTCAAGTGTTAGACCCAAAATTGTCGGAGGAGTTTGGTAGAGTTCTCAAAGGTCAAATCGTTCAACATTGACCCCTTAACAGCCAAATTTCTGGCCGAAAACGGATTACGAAGATTTTTCCGAAACTCAGTACCCTGTATATCAAATTTCGAGTATGTAGACTAACAATTGACAGTTTTTGCGTACGGAAATGTACATAAACACACAGTCACACAGAGAGACTGACAGACAGACACGTTCATTTTTATAGATATATTAGCATGGGTGCCCGTTGCCCAGGTGTTTGGAGGTGCATGTTTAGCAAAAATAAATAAATAGATAAATAAATAAAAGTGGTAGTAGGAAAGCAGTCTCGAAACCGTACTGCAAAGGAAGGGGAATGCGTGACGTCTTTGCTGTTACGACCACCGCCAAACCAGAAGTTACGTAGGTTTTTATTAAGGCTAGACAATCGAAAGGAGAGGATGATTTTAGAAAATATCGGCGAAAAAAACGACCCCCTGTAGAAAAGCACCCAGTTGAAGGTGTTTTGTTAATGTTTTTAGCCAATTTTTTTTATATTTGTCGGCTGAAAGGTCGATCTTCAAAACGATACTGATCTTATAGAAATCTGTCGCCCCTGTCGAAAGTTTTAGGCAGACATGCAAACGTACATACATACATACATTTATTCATGTGTAACTAAAAATGTTCGACCCAAACCGATTAAAAAACCGTTTATGTCAAATTTCCAATGTTGAGACCAGAAATTGTCTGTGTAATTTGATAGAGACCGCAGAGGCCAATTTTTTTAAAACTTTGATCCTCATTATGACCCCTTAACATTTATTGTTTTGGGCTCAAATCAAGTTATTACGTTGGATCCATTTCCAAGGAAATAGTCTGTTGTTATTGCGTAGGGAAATATAAAGAGACACACAGGCACACACAGACACGTTTACTTTTATAGATATATAGATAGATTAGGAAATTAGGTGGTGAAGGTGTTTAGTATGATAAAAGAATGAATGGTAGCGAAGTTGATTTATCTGTCGTTTTTGTTCACAGGGCGATAACTCTGGTTTACTAAAAATTAAATTAAAGTTTACACTTTTTTCGCTTAAGATTAACAATTATAGTAATGGATTATATAGCGAACTTATAAATTTCAAGTAAATAAAATTATAGGTTTAGAATTAAGTAATACTAAGAATTATAATTTGTATAGCAATAAATTTGATTATAACAGTTAAGAGAGCTTAGCGATGTATAGTTTTAAATTCTGATTAATAAATAATTTAATATAACCAGAAATGGGAACTTTTTTTTCTTTTTAGTTTCGTAAATGCACACTTTTTAATTTCGTAAATGTAACATATTATAATTATTAATTTATTAATTTATAAATAATAAATTTACTAATTAATAAATATAACATTTCTAGCAGAATATGCCTAAATTAATAGAATTTGTTAGTACGAATATATGGGTTGTAGTGACTTTATTTCTAAATTCAAAATGGCGTAATGGAAACATATGAGGTATTTACAGCTTCTCTTACAATTTTCAGATTTTTAATCATGTCAAAACGCACTTTCCCTCTTTTTGATGGACTGATTGTTGCTATTTCCTTTCATGAGTTAGGGGCAAATGCAGTCACTAATTGATATAATAATTAAGTGATTGATTTTGTGCCACGAAACAGGTACTGCCAAGAATTGTAAATGTTAACCGAATTAAAGGAGTAAATTGTAAGATGGTCAACATCATCAACTTTGGAATATAGGCTTTTGTCACTCATTCATTATATTATATTGAGCTACCTAAATAAGGATCGGTATATATTATAAGGAAATAAAGTATATTTCCACAGAAATATATATATATATATATATATATATATATATATATATATATATATATATATATATATATTAGACATTAAGAGGAGATTATAGATACATATATATAAATACCTGCTCAGATATACTTTTTTCATGATTACGCTAGAACCCAGAATTAGATCGAAATCGAGCAATTGCATCGACAACGGATAATGCTAGACCCAAAGTGGGTTTCGATGTACTGCATCTCATCAGTAACGTGCTCCAACATAGGCGCGAACCCAGGTCGTCGCACGCATGAAGTGTGCAATACTGACGACCTAATTGGACCACGGCGCAATCTATTAGCTATGCCTCCATTTTAATTTTTAGGTTTTCTAACCAGTTCTACATTCTACTATGTAACAAGTCACGCGTCCTATACAACTAAGATAGTTACTGCTGGTATCTACAAACATTAACTAAAATTAGCCGAATAGTCGGGGAGGGTTAAGCTCAAGTCTGTTGTTGATGGAAGGTTGATGTTTTGATATAAAGAGTGCTTCCGAAATCTTTAGATTACCAAGGTTTCGAACTGAAGTAAGGATGCTAATATGAATGTCCCAATGGGTATTGTTACATGAGATGATGATAAGGAGGAGGAGATCCGTATGTTCAAATGTTCCTTGATGTGTAAGTGTAATTGTCTGTTGGTGCAGCCTATATAAGAGTTATTACATTCAGCACATTTCAGGTTATAGACCACATAAGGTATAATTATGGAACAATTGTGTTGATCGAGTGATTTTTGGAGACGTGATGCCGTAGCCGTATATATATATATATATATATATATATATATATATATATATATATATATATATATATATATATATATATATACACAGCATAATCACGTTTACGCACCGGTTCTCGTCAGATCAATTAAGTAACGTTGAGCCTGGATAGTACCAGATGGGTGACAATTTGGGAACTCTAGGCGCTGTATGTGTTCTCCGTTTATCTCAGCATTGTTCCGGTCGTCCAGAACCTCCACTTGCCACTGGTATTTAACAATGCATACCTAGAAGAGGTGTGATTTGGGGATTACGCAACTCACAAAAATTTCCCACACACCTTTACAGATGGTATCCATACTCTGTCAAGGCTAAAAGAAGCTACCATATAACAGTAGCTGTCAATACAAAACCAGAACACATATTTAATCCACATTCGTAAGATTATATTTTTTCTTCATGTAAAAAGATCTATTAGGCTGTCCCAAATATTCGTAAACACTTGCGAAAATTTTAATTTTTATGCACATTTTATTGTGTGTGTGTGCATGTGTGTGTGTGTATGTGTGTGTGTTTGTGTGTGTTTTGGGGGTGGGTGCGTTTATATTGTTATAGCGATCTTCATCATTCTAGTTTAGTTTGTAATTGATAAGATTGAGCTGCGAGTTTTGATCTGTTATTGCTGGAAACGAGGTCTTTCAAACAAGAAAGCCGCAGAAGAGATTTGTGCTGCCGAAGTAAAGGAACAATTGCATATGCGACGATCTCAAAGTGATACAAGCGTAAGCAACTGGAGCGGGTCTACGGAAAGTTGAAGCAAAAGTACGCTGCTCTGATCGACTGAAAGCGATCTTTAATGCAGCAGGACAACGCAAAGCCACGCACCGCCAGAAAGATTAAGGACAAGTTCGAAGAACTGGATAGCGTTGACAATGCTCCATCTGATTGCAGACTTTTCCTCTCATTGCAACACTTTTCGAATGGCTGCCGAATCGTTGTATGGCGGTAGGCCAGTAAACACTCCTCAGATATATATATATACATGTTCATCGAAAACATTTATACTTATATATATATATACATGTTCATCGAAAACATTTATGCTTATATATATATACATGTTCATCGAAAACATTTATGCTTATATATATATATATACATGTTCATCGAAAACATTTATACTTATATATATATACATGTTCATCGAAAACATTTATACTTATATATATATACATATTCATCGAAAACATTTATACTTATATATATATACATGTTCATCGAAAACATTTATGCTTATATATATACATGTTCATCGAAAACATTTATGCTTATATATATATATACATGTTCATCGAAAACATTTATGCTTATATATATACATGTTCATCGAAAACATTTATACTTATATATATACATGTTCATCGAAAACATTTATGCTTATATATATACATGTTCATCGAAAACATTCATACTTATATATATATACATGTTTATCAAAAACATTTATGCTTATATATATACATGTTCATCGAAAACATTTATGCTTATATATATATATATATATACATGTTCATCGAAAACATTTATGCTTATATATATACATGTTTATCAAAAACATTTATGCTTATGTACATATATACTAGTGAGGAAGGAAATGCCTGAACGCAAAATACACTTAAATATGGTATTTTAATTTGTCCAGATTATTCATATATTATTATAGAGTCGTGATTTAAAAAAAAAGTATTTGTGTGCTATCTGTTAGAATCGAAACCGAAACAAAATTATTCAAAGCTGGTGATGTTACCACTGTACCAAGGTGACGTGCATATGAACTGGTTGAAAATAAAAATTAAAAATAAACTAAGATAAATGTACAAAATGTATAACGATCTTTTTTTATCTTTGACCCATTTTTGACTCATTTAAAATCTATTTTAACCGGCTAACATCCCACAAAAGAACGACCCATAAAAAAAATACAATCATTTGAGTCCCCTAGCGCCGCTCTGCGACTTTTAGTTTCGGTAGAGATAGAATTTGAAAATATGGAGATAGACAGACAGATAGATAAATAGGTAGATAGATAGATAGACATATAGCCTTTTATATATATATATATATATATATATATATATATATATATATATATATATCTTAGTATATTTAGGCAGCATTTTTTCTTTTAGGCAGGTTTCATTAAATAGCACAGATAACTCTTGCTTGTTTTTCTTGTAATCCTCCTTTTCTCTTTGTTGGACCATTTTCCGAACGTTTTTTTCGAGTGAAAAAATAAATTTCCCATAATCGCGAACGTTTTCGACCTCTATTGGTCATATATATATATATATATATATATATATATATATATATATATATATATATATATATATATATATATTACACAGTGATTACCACTTATCAAGGTCCGGAAGCCACTCAGGGATAAGGGTTATTGCAAGTACATTACGTTAGTGTGGAGATTTGATTAAGTGTTTACTTAAGGGGGCGGTTCATTAGGAATTTTTTAACATTGGACTTGAAGACATCCAAGTTTTAGTCCGGTGGGAAGCAGACAGACGGAACAGAGTTCCACAGGCGTGCAGTTCTAAGAAAGGAGCTTTGTTCATGGAATCCGCGTTTTGATTTAGGCACAGATATAGAGTGGGGGGAATTTTTCACAGTGGATTCAGCTAGACGGGTGTTTTTCGTGAAAGATTGGCGAGGGGGGGACCAGAGATTGGAGTTCAGACGAGCACCTGCCATGGAAATAACGATAAAACAAGGATAGGCTCGCAACGTCTCTTCTGTAGGAGAGAGGTTGCAGGGTAGAGAAAAGGGCATCCCCCACTAAGCCACGAAGTCTATTTTGTACTCTGTCAAGGCAGGATAGGCTGTTTTTAGCAGCCCCTTCCCAGGTATGGCAACAGTATTCCATCATTGGACGTACTTGGCTTTTATATAATATAATTTGAGATTGCTATTGTCCAAAGGTAGGGTAACCAGTGAAATATAACGAGGTTCATACAAGCGTGCTCAATACAGAAGTAAAGCAGGTTACATTTGTCTTTATATAAGCAGTAGTTTGTTGCTACACAGTCATGAGTATGTTTCGGTCTACTAGTATTTAATTACTAGAGGCTCATGACTGTGTAACAACAAACTACTATTTATGTAAAGACAAATGTGTATATATATATATATATATATATATATATATATATATACATTTGTCTTTACATAAATAGTAGTTTGTTGTTTGGGGTTCAAATTAAAATCGATTCATATAAAAAAACATTTTTTCGAAATTAGATCTTAAATTTAAATAATTCAAAGTTGAAAATTAGGTTTTACATTACCCGATATATATATATATATATATATATATATATAGATAGAAAAAAAAAAGGGGGGGGATTAAACAAAACGAGATTTGAACGTGGATTCGCGAGGTATATATACTTCACACTTCCGGTTATAAGATAGACGAATATTGACTGAAGAGAGCTCGATAAGGATACCTTAAACGGGCCTTATTATCGGGCTTGAAACCGACGGTACCAATGACCTGTCTCAACTAACAACTTTCTGTACACAAAATATAAGTACGCTCTTAAAATTTGGATTTTCCTTTTAATTGAGCACTCTGCTGGAATTCCTTTTCCAAAAAAACTAATCATATATATATATATATATATATATATATATATATATATATATATATATATATATATATATATATATATATATACGGAGTACTTTTAATAGTGCGGCGGATATTGTAGGTCTGAGTGCTCCTTAGCATGCAAGTTCTTTAAGCGGTGAGGATTGGCGTTCAGAACTGCGATGAAGTCCACACGTGAGGTCCCAACAAAGAGCATCAACCGTTCACAGGGGAATCTATAACACATGTAAATCTCCGATTTAGTACACAAATCACTAGTCAGTATCAAAGCCAGAAAAAGGTTTATAA
>NC_136523.1:14127678-14157678 GCF_053919585.1 Euprymna scolopes | reverse complement strand
TATATATATATGTAATAGAGAAAAATAGTTTGCTTGAAGCATTGCTGGTAAGTAGATGTGAAATAGTATAAGAAGGCTATAGCAATGCAGAGAACCGGCTATTGTATTGAGGTTCAACAGTACTGTTTGGAGGGATATAAATGATAAAGTAGGTCTAAACCCAGAAGTTAACCGGCTTTTCTGGTTTTAGAACCAATGGAAATTTAATCGAGACTGATTAAATTGAACCCATCACCATCATCATCATCATCATCATCATCATCATCATCATCATCATCATCAACAACAACAACAACATATCGGTTGAATCTGAGGCTTCTTTTGTTAGCATTGGTTTCCCCGATACTTTTCGCACCAGAATTCTTTCTAGAAAGGCATCGGGATTTATGGGAGGGAGCACATGAAAGTTTACCAACATCCTCAATAAAAAAGTAATTTTATGGAAAAGACTGGGTTCGAACTTCAGCCCATAGCATTAACCCCTGGGCCACTGTCATCTGCACCATCTGACAAAGTGTATTGTGTTTCTTCGTTTAAACTATCCATTATTTAAACTAGTGAACATTAATGAAAGGTAACGAAATAGAAAAAAAGGAAGAACAATACGGAGGTATAGAATTGGGAAAAAGAGGTAAATTATAGATTGTAAGCAAGGAAGTAAATTGATGTCGACTTCCGGTTTACGCAGGTCTCTTGTTACTTTTCCGTTTTTTTGTTTTGTTTCTGTGTGCTGTATTTTTTTTTGTCTTCAAGGCTATAAGTCTTCTACTAATGGCTTCTCGCCCCTTCTAATTAAGAACCGTCAAATGAAATCTTTTTTCCCTCCCGTCAAGACCTGCAATTCACTCGCCCTAGCAACCACCCATACGGTATCTTCTTTTGTCATCAAAGAGAGGCGCCGTCTTACTTAATACCTCCTCTCTCTCTCTTTCTCCCTCTTCCTCCCTCCCTCTCTCTCTCTCTCTCTCTCTCTCTCTCTCTCTCTCTATATATATATATATATATTTATATATTTATAAAGTGAAAATGTCTCTGTACGTGTGTGTGTGTGTGTGTGTGTGTGTGTGCGCGCGCGGGTGTGTGTGTGTGTGTGCATTTCCCCACACAATAACTTTCGGTCTAGAGACTCGAGATTTGACATAAGGGTTTTTGCGATTTGTAAAATCTTTTAAATTCATTTTCGGCCAGAAATTTGGCTGTCAAGGGGTCAAAGTTCAACGATTTGACCTTTGAAAACTCTACCAAACTCCTCTGTCAATTTTGGGTCTAAACACTTTAAATTTCAGATGTAGATCTCTTGGACATGAATCAAACATTTTAATTTGATTTGAACAAAAAAAAAAAAAACAGTAAATATTAAGGGGTCAAAATTGGGGTCAAAGTAAACAAAATTGACCTCTGCGGCTTTTATCAAATTACTTATCCAATTTTTGGTCTAAACATTTGAAATTTAACATAAAATATATTCAGGTATAGTGCAAGTGTTTTTTAATCGGTTTGTGACCGAAAAGTTGGCTGCAAAGGTATAAAAGTTGAAAGAGTTGATCTTTGAAGACTCTAGTAAACTATTCGGCCAATTTCAGGTCTAAACATTTTAAATTTTACATAAAGGGTATTAAGACATGTAGCAAGCGTTTTAATCGATTTTTAGGCGAAACTTTTGGTGCCAAGAGGTTAAAGTTAACAGAGTTGCACTTTGCAGATTCTACCAAACACGTCCGCCAATTTTGGATCAAAACACTTGAAATTTTAGATGTAGGTTACTTGGACATGAGTCAATATTTCTTATATATATGCATATGCACATAAAGTTATGAACGGCCTGAACTGCTTGTGTATATATATTTCCCACTCTCTCACACACGTCCTCTTTATATATATAAATAAAAAAAAATCCACTGTTGAGAAGCACGGAGAAAATACAATTCCAAACATGAGAGTTAGAAGATTAGACACGTACGATATATTTCTTTTTAATTTTAAAAATAAATATTCATTTATTTTAAGTTTTTAATTTCTGGCTTAAAGCCCTCATCAGGAATTTTTTTTAGACAATACATATAATGTACTTTTTATGTATATATAAAATATTATTTTGATTCTGGATTCGCGTCATCATCTACTGAGAAAATATAAGGACTATTAGCCTTCTCACCGCACAGTATCATGGAGATTTTCAAAGGTTTTTACTTGACGGAATAGAGCTGGGTGGCACATTTTCGCTTTTTATACGGATTGCTGAACGAACGTGTAACACATACAAAATAATCAGAAACTGTCGTGAATATCGACAAGAGTCCACACACACACACACACACACACACACACACACACACACACACACACACACACACACACACACACACACACACACGTACACACACACACACGCGCACACACACACACACAACACACACATACACACACACACACGCATACACACGCACACACACACGCGCACACGCGCACACACACACACAACACACACACACAACACACACACACACACGCACACACACACACACACACACACACACACACACACACACACACACACAACACACACACACACACACACACACATATCTATATAAAATTTTAGTCGTTCAATAAATTTTAAAATTTATGACGTGAAATGGTTAAATTTCAAATCCAAAATATTTTTATTATTCTATGTAAGACAAAGAAATATTTCAAATGTATTCTTGAATAAATTTTATTTATTTGCTTTATCTTGTATATTGAGCAATTTTTATTCATATGGGATTGCCCATCTATAAATATAAAAGCGAAAATGCATGTATGTATGTATGTATGTATGTGTGTTCGCTTTTTCTTTGTGTCTACAAAAAGCTTCTTTCAGAGAAGCGGTCGCTCGCTTCACAACTTTTTAAAACTTTTTATATCACATATAAATCGTAATATCTCACAGTTAACAACGAAGCTCGCCTGTCTATTTAATTTGCTCGATTTCGGGAAGATAAATATTCAACATTTGTCGCTCGCCGCATGTGGGTTAGTCTTTTTCCTATAACATCTTAGGGGGGGGGGAGAAAGCGTTCAGCAGTAAATGAAATCCCGCAGTCAAATTTGACCTCATTAACTCATTAAAACGGGCACCTGCTAAATCCAAGTAATTAAATAAATTCAAACGTGTTTCCGTTAGCATGTGGCGGTGGGGCAATGGTTAACGTCGCACGTTTTTTTTTCATACTTTAATTTACAACTTTGCCTCAAGGGTTCGGGTTCGATCCTCATACTTACTTTTTTTACCCCCCCCCGGAGTTTCCACACACACCTTCAAACACCCGGGCAACGCCGGGTACCCCTCGCTAGTATAGAATATTACTTCCAATAATATTTTGTAAGACAAATATTCACAGGTTTCCATACCAGTTGATTTGTTGGATAACTTTATTCTGAAGTACAGACCCCCCCCCACACATATATATATATATATATATATATATATATATTGCAATAGAAAAATGCAAGCATGAAAAGTAATATGGTTAAGCTTAAACATGGAAAAGTAAAGGACAAGTTGTTAAACCTGGAGAAGTAAAGGACAAGTTATTCTAGTAAAAAACATAATAAATTTATAACTCAAAATATTGCAGCGTTAAGAATTGATTATATAATGTTATAAATGGAATTTAAAAAATATATGCATTTTTCTATTACAATCCATGATTTTTCCAGGCTTCCAATAAATTCGCTTATTCTTTCTTTTAATTCAGTCTTATTTTTTTTTTACCTCAATACACATGTAATAACAATATACGGCACTCGTCTGATACAATAAATTCCCCAATTATCTCCCCTTCATGCTTTCATTCTTGTTACTTCTCTTTCCGCGACAGCAGTGAATTAGTAGCAACAGTAGTCACTGAAGCGACGTGGTTGCTATGGAAATCAGTCATAAAAAGCGTCGCTCACCGCCTTACATATTTTTACGATTTTGGACACCACTAAAGTAATCATAACTTTTGTTTTACTGAACGAAAATTTAATTTTTTTTTTCACAAAAAAGCTGAGAAGGTGATCTGTAAACTGTAATAATTGTTTGTAAATTTGGTCAAAAAATGAGTGAGCGGTGAAGCTTTAAAGAAACTTCTAAAATTGCCACTTAACCATATATTCAAACACACATATATATATACTATTATATAAAAGTCACTTTGTGTGTGTGTGTGTGTGTGTGTATGAGTTCCTTTCCCATAGGTTCCGAAACGGCTGAGCCTTTGCAAATTTCACACAAAGGTAATTTATATGTCTGGCAGTGTTCTTAGATATGTTTTGTACAGGAATTCATCTGATAAGTAAAAAAAAAAAAAATGTAACAATCCGATCTTAAAAATAATCTTTCTTCTCTTAGACTTTATATGTTACACCGGCCAAGGGAAATAATTTTATTGTTTCCTTTGCCAGTGTAAACTAAAATATTCCCCGGTAAAATTCTTCTTTTATGTCTATGAAAAAGAAAGACTTTGTTTAAGATCGCCAGGCACAAATATCAGCTGTCGTGATATTGTAAACAAACGGGCGGAATTTGATGAACGACATTATCATTATTTTATTCATTTATTTTTTAATTGCTTTTGCAAATTAGTCCATCGGGCAAATTATTCCTCGTGATTATATATATATATATATATATATATATATATTTTATATATATATTACATATTATATATATCATATATTATAAATATATTATATATATATATAATATATATATATAATATATTTATAATGTGTGTGTGTATGTGTGTGTGTGTGTGTGTGTGTGTGTGTGTGTGTGTGTGTGTGTGTGTGTGTGTGTGTGTGTGTGTGGTCACTCAGACTCCAGAGAACAACACGTGATGATCCTTTGGAGAAATTCTAGGAAATACAAAACATAGAATAAACAGTAAATAATTAACAATAAATAATAATAATAATAATAATAATAATAATAATAATAATAATAATAATAATAATAATAATAATAAATAATAATAATAATTAATAATAATAATAATAAATAATAATAATAATAATGATAATAAATAATAATAAATAATAATAATAATAAATAATAATAATAAATAATAACATTAATAAATAATAATAATAATAATAATAATAAATAATAATTATAATAAAAATAAATAAATAAAAGAGAGTGATAATAAATATGAATAAATAATAAATAATAATTTATAATAATTAATTATAATAATAACAATATAATGCAATAATAATATATAATTATAATAAATAGTAATATATAAAAATAATAATGATAATAAATAGATATTACTAGTACAAATAATCATAATGACAACACCAACACTTAACCACCTGACACAAGTAAGAATATCTTACGCGTAAAATATGGTGTATAACATATATATATATATATATATATATATATATATATATATATATATATATATATATATATATATAGTAATTTATAAAATATATATGGCGTAAATATATATATGTGAGTAAATGAAGTAGTTATATATATATATATATATATATATATATATATATATATATATAGTCATCCACATACAGTACTGTTTCGCTGTTTCACATCTCATCAGTGCGGCTAGACAGGCAACTACCTTAAGCCAGGATTGAAATCCGACAGCCTGTATGACAGTCTAGGCTCCTAACCATTGCGCTAATTGGCGGCTGCTGTGCGAGTCGTGAATCAACGATGATATGACATCGTCCAAAATACCTAAGCTCGATTTTTTTACAAAGAGCATCGCTTTATACGCTAATGGTAATTCGTGTATCACTTTTCGATATACCCAACTCAAGATGAGGAGCATTATATATATATATATATATATATATATATATATATATATATATATATAGTAATTTATAAAATATATATGGCGATTAAGCTACACTGAATATTCCACGTTTCATCCTCTCTAGGATTCTTCAGGCTTATGGCGCATAAGTCTGAAGAATCCTATTTAGTGTAGCTTAATCGTCATATATATATTTTATAACTTACTAACTAGCTCTACCTACGTATTAAACACTTTTGAAGTAAATACTTAAAGTTTACGCATAAATTTATACTTTTGTATATTAATTTTATGTGAGTAAATGAAGTAGTTATATATATATATATATATATATATATATATATATATATATATATATATATATATATATATATGAAAATGTATGAAAAATAATACGAAAAGTATAAAAGCTTATAACTTTTCTTTATTCGTTTGGTGACGTGCAGGAATGCAAAATAATATTATGAAAAACAATTTAAAAACTTTTTTTACAAGTACATCATTTCGACCGATCCTTCAGTCTTCATCAGTGTAGTGAAAGTGATCAGCATACACAGGGAAAAGAGGAAAGGAAAAGGAAGGAGGAGGATTAGGTATAGCCAATGAGAAGGTGCCACGTCGTTTTAAATACATATACATATAAGTATGCACATACACACATGCACACAGTACATATACACATATGAAAGAAAAATTGAATATACTATATATATATATATATATATATATATATATGTATGTATGTATGTATGTATGTATGTATGTATGTATATTTACAGTGAATGAATGGCAAAAGTCTATATTCCAAAATTCATGATGTTGACCATCTTACAATTCATTCCTTTAATTCAGTTGACATTTAAATTCTTGACAGTATCTGTTTTGTAGCACAAAATCAATCATTTAATTATTATATCAATTAGTGAATCTATTTTGCCCTTAATTCCATAAACAAAGCTTCTTTCTTAGAACTGCACGCCTGTGGAACTCTGTTCCGTCTGCCTGCTTCCCACCTGACTACAACCTGGATGTTTTCAAGTCCAACGTTAACAAATTCCTAATGAACCGCCCCCTTAAGTAAACACTTCATTAAATCGCCTCATTAACGTACTGTACTTTCAATAACCCTTATCTCTGAGTGGCTTCCGGGCCTTGATAAGTGGTGACCACCGTGTAAAAAAAAAACTGATCAGAAGAAATAGCAACAATCAATCCATCAAAAGGGAAAAAATGCGTTTGGACATGTTAAAATTAGAATTGCACTTTACTTTTGTCGAAATTAGTTAAAAATCCAAAATTTACGAAAAATGATTCAGCAGAAAAATATTTACAAGTAAAAATAGAATTTATCGAGTCTAATCGTATGTTTTGATATGGAAGAGCTCTGAGATCAATTCTGTGGGGCAAAATGACATATCTCCTTTGACTTACATTGACTTAAATTAAGGGTCCGCCATTTTGAAGAACGTAATTCTAAATGATTTTTTTGTTAAAAATATATCTAGCACATTATTTAGTGCATCATTTTTTGACATGTCAGGTAAGTACGTAATAATATTTTCATCTTACCGACATTTAATATTTCAATTATAAATCTAAAAAATGACGACAAAATATTTAGCAGAATCTGTGCCAGATGTATGTTTTAATAAAAAGTCTTCCACAACTGCGTTCTGAGATCTTATGTTTAAATATGGAAAGCCCGTAATTTAAGTCAAGGGAGATAAGTCAGTTTGTCATACTTAATTGGTCGCACAACGCTTCCACATAAAACATACGATGAAAGTCGATAATTCGTCAAGTTCTATTTGCACTTCTAAGTTTTTTTTTTTTACCTACTGGACCATTTTTCGTAATATTTTTGAATTTATACTAACTTCGAAATGACACGTGAGTACGTAATAATGTTTTCACCTGAAATGCGTTCATTTAAAAGATCAATATTCTACACAAGCACTAAATTTCAAGTTTTATTCCAAAAATATATCACGTGACCTCCTCTGTTTCCGCCACCTTTTTTTTTTCATTTCCGTGTTCCTACTCAAAAAAAAAAAAATTCTTCTTTTATGAGTCCTCTCTCCCTAATATCTAATCCTCCTCCCACTCCCCTACGTGTCAAAATATCCACCCTTAAATCTATCCCAAAAGTTCAACGGGTACAACTTACTTTGATCCCAGTCCTCAATTCTCCTCACCTGGGTTGAAGAAAAAAAAAAAAATTAAAATGTCACGGGTAGGGGTCACAGAAAAGGAGGTGTCTTTTTTTTTGTGTGTATATATGTATGTCTTTGTGAAACTCGCAAACCTCTTCCATTTTTTTTTTGAAAGAGCAAAACTTATGCGAAAGTAAATTAATACAAACCTTGCGTTTCCGGCCTATATACCCCCAGGCCTTCCCAATGTTTAGCTTTCCGACATGAACTATTATTACACCAGAGGATGAATAGAGGCAGTTATATATCAAGAGACGAAAGTAAAACATCTAAGTTGCTGAATTTTTGAGATGAGGATAGACTATTCATGTTATTCGGACTACTGTTCTCATCTTGAGTGTTATTTTTACAACGTTAGTGAACCCGGGCTATAACGGATAAAATGTAATATAGTGCATTTATTTTTACATTTATATATATATATATATATATATATATATATATATATATATAATTATTTACTATAATATTATATACATTTATATATATATATATATATATATATATATATATAACTACTTCATTTATTCGCATAAATTTAATATACGAAAGTATAGATTTATGCGTAAACTTTAAGTATTTACTTCAAAAGTGCTCAATACGTAGGTAGAGCTAGTTAGTAATTTATAAAATATATATGGCAATTAAGCTACACTGAATATTCTGCGTTTCATCCAACTATAGGATTCGTCAGGCTTATGCGCCTGATATATATATATATATATATATATATATATATATTTACTATAATGATTAAATTAAATACCTACAAACACTAGTGTTTCATCCTTTCGGGAATCATCAGTGCAGGGTGTCACAATTAACAATAGTCGAAAGATTGGAACCCTGGCAACAGAAGTCATGTCTGGCTTAATTAGCAAGGACCCGAACTATTTGGTTATATATATATATATATATATATATATATATATATATATATATATGATTAGTTTTTTTTGAAAAAGAAATCCAGCAGAGTGCCGAATTAAAAGGAAAATCCGAAAAATAAGGTACCGTCGGTTTCAAGCCCGATACTTAGGACCGTCTAAGATATCCATATCAAGTTCTCTTCAGGCAATACTCATCTATTTTATAACCGGAAGTGGAAAATATATATACCTCACGAGTTCACGTTTAACTCTCGTTTTGTTACCCCCCACCCGTTTATTTATCGGATCATGATGATTTCATTAACTTTAAAATTTGAATTATTTTAATTTAAATTCTAATTTCGATTGAAATTTCTTTTTATATAAAATTTGTTTTATATATAAAACGATTTTAATTTGAACCAATTTAATTTAAAAATCTAATTTTTTTATATATAAAAATTCAAACTTAAAATTTATATCAATATTGATAAAAAACTTAAAATCTCATTTAATTATATCGAATTACGTTTAAAAATTTCGAAATATGTTTAAAAATTTATTGGGTTTCGGGAAGTGAGTATTTATCTAGCCTACGAGATTTTCCTAGTATATTAACACTATTATATTTTTCCTGTAGTTTTAAAATTGAAACAGATTGTAAATTACATTTATAAAGTATGGTTTCTAAAAATTTATATGATACAACAATTTAAAATCTATAATACAATTATAATTAAAATCCAATTTTACCGACTAAAAATAATTTTAGCATTTGAAAGTTTACTAAAGATTTTTTATTTAAAAATTTTTTTTTTTATACATGTATATATAACGAGTTAAACGTGAACTCGTGAGAGATATATATTTCCACTTCCGGTTATAAAATAGATGAGTATTGGCTGAAGAGAGCTTGATATGGATATCTAAAACGGTCCTAATTATGGCTTGGAACCGACGGTACCAATGACTTGTCTCATCTAACAACTTTCTGTACACAAAATACAATATATATATATATATATATATATATATATATATATATATATATATATATATTAGTAGTAAGGAGATCGATATTGTCAGGGATTCAATAATGATCAACGATTACTTCACACTTCCATATTTTCATTGTCATTGAAATCAATGAAATCGCCTATTTTTCAATCATATCGATTGATTGCCTCCTTTAATTGGGGACCTATCGCGATTACCGGAGAGCTTCACATGCCAACCGGCAGTGACCTTGTCAACAATACATTGTAGTTCATATTGCACCGTATAAAGTAATGTTTTTATATATAATAGTTTGAATTTAAGTTTAAAATGCAAAAGTCATGCTTAAATCTAAACATTCCGTTTGAACTTACCCGTGTTATATCAAATAACTTACTGTTGACTTTATATGCCTAGCCTTACTGCTTGTGCTGTGATAACAGCTTTAATTTAAATCAAAAATGTAAAATTCAAGTATCATGGTGCAATTATGCTTTAAACAGGAACATTCATTTCGAACGCGCCCCTGTCATATTAAAACACGTTCTGTTGTTTTTTTTTATGTGACAGACCTTTTGGTTTGCGTGCACTTGTGATGTTAGGCTTTGTAAAGTGTTAACTTTGCTCCAAAATCGCCTGTTCCTTCTTTTATCGAATTAGGTCAGTTATAGATTATCGATACTTATCGATATTTATCGATACTGATCAATACTTATCGAATACATTATGCTACAAAACACATCTAAGAACGCTGCCAAGTTTATGAAGTATCTTCGTGTAAAAATTCATAAAAATAGGCCCAGCCGTTTTCGACTCCATATAGAACAGACTCACAAAAACACAGACACACACAAAGTTATTTTACATAATCGTATACACACACATATATATTTCTGTATAGAAAAAAATATTTTCTTATAATATATACCAATCCTTATTTAAGAGGCTCAATGTAATTACAGAGCAATATAGTGAATAAATGACAAACAAATATATTCCAAATTTCATAATGTTGACACACGTCTTCAGGTCAGATTGCAAACTTTTCTTTCGTATAAGCTGTATCCCGTGAAAATGTCTCTAATTATTAGTAACTAGCTGGCCAAAACATGCTCATGACTGTTTAGTCAATAAATGGCAAAAAAAAATATATATTCCAAATTTCAGTATGTTGACTATCTTATAATTTATTCCTTGAATTCAGTTGACTTATATAATTCTTGACAGTATCTGTTTCGTAGCACAAAATCAATAACTTAATTATTATATCAATCAGTGAATCTATTATGCTCTTAACTCATCAGAAGAAATAGCAACAATCAATCCGTCAAAAGGAAATAAAGCGCGATTTGACATAATTAAAATCTGAAAATTTGAAGAGAAGTTGTAAATACCTTTAATATATTTCAATTACGCCATTTTGAATTTTTTTGCATAATAGATTCACTAATTAGTATAATAATTAAGTGATTGATTTTGTGCTACGAAACAAAGACTGTCAAGAATTGTAAATGTCAACTGAATTAAAGGAATAAACTATAAGATAGTCAACATAATGAAATTCGGAATATATATTTTTTGCCATTTATTAGCTATATATATATATATATATACATATATATATATATGCTTTTTATATATATATATACACTTCATATTAGTTTTTACATAAGCAGTAATATGTTGCAACACAGTCATGAGCATGTTTCGACCAGCTAGTTACTAACCATTAGAAACATCTTAAAGGGATACAGCTTATACGAAAGAAAAGTTTGCAATCTGACCTGAAGACGTATCTTGCTAACAGGAACTAGCAGACCGAAACATGTTCATGACTGTGTAGCAATATATTGCTTATGTAAAAACAAATAATATGTATATCTTTCCCTACTTAGGTATTGAACACTCTTGTGTTAATCTCGTTAAACTTCATTGGTTACTGTAGATCTGGAACATATTTATCTCGTATTATATATATCTATATCTACATCTCTCTCTCTCTCTCTCTCTCTCTCTCTCTCTCTCTCTCTATATATATATATATATATATATATATATATATATATATATAAATATATATATATATTTCTGTGGAAATAATCTTTTTTCACTTATATTTACTTTTTATATATACCAATCCTTATTTAAGGAGCTCAAGGTAATTACAGAGAATATAATGAATAAATGACAGAAGTCTCTATTCCAAAATTTATGATGTTGACCATCTTATAATTTATTCCTTAATAACATAATTCTTGACAGTATCTACTACTTTCAAGAATTGTAAATATCAGCTTAAATAACGGAATAAATGGTAAGATGGTTAACATCATGAATTTTGGAATGTAGAGTTTTATCATTCATTCATTGTATATATATATATATGATTGCTTCATATACTCACATGAATTAATATACGAAGTTATACGAATTTATGCGTGAATTTTAATGCGTAAATTTACTTCAACAGTGCTCAATAAATAAGTAGTGCTAGTGTTACGTGGTATGGATGAATATGAATATGAATACTTTCATACAACAGTTCTAACAGGAAACGATTGACGTGGACGTATCGAAACAGATGTAGACAAACAGTTCTTTTCAATAGATGTAAATAACAACACATATCGGAATGATTTACGAACATTTATTTTCATGATCCGGACGGCATCTTCAGAGATTACACGTTTTTCCATCTTGGCTGCCTGAAATGACACAGCCACCTGCGTCATGGAAAGACCAACTCCCCTTTTCGAGTCGTCTGTTCTCTCTGATGTCCAGCTAATGACTGTCTAAAATCTCCCAAAATCTATAGTTCATCACGTATCTCATCACGTCGCAGACCAACAGCTGGTCTAATGCCAATCTTAACTGAACAAAATTGAAACACAAGTTTTAAGCAATCATTCTTCTCGAAAGTAGCATCAGTATATTTTAAATCAAGGATGTTGAAATGTAAGATTTCTGAAAATAATCATCGTATTTCCTGAGAACGAGTGAATCGTCGAAATGCCTGTTGCATGCTCAAGTGATCACAGGGCTCATTCAGCCGGCTCTAACAATATTCAATGGGGCAAACAAGTTTATTTGTTTATTCTTTTCCTGTAAAGAAGCAGAGACTGCTGGGAATTTACTATCACTCAAATTCAAGCGAATAATAGTTGTTAACGATAGCAAAATATCAACTGGGAATGATCGTTGCCGAAACACCTCATGATTTGCAACGTGTATTGACAGTTAGCGCGAGTTCCGAGTATCCACGGATATTAGTTGTTACTAAAATGTCAGGAGTTTCTGTTTCTGCCAGCAAGAGAAAACTCGTAACGACAAAAGTGGAAATACGGCTTTTGCACCAGAAAACAGTTGTTAAGTGCAAAATAGTTCGGAAAACTCGCGAGGTAAAGAGAGCACACAGCAGACCACAATTAGAAAGGCAAACCTAACAGACTTGGTCGTGGAAATAATAATATAATCTCTCACATTCTCGAAACTCTATCATTAATTGTTCGCTAGATTTGCATGTTAGATGGCATTGTCATAGCCAGTATAAAATTCCTGTTTGTGAGACATCAACTTGGGTTATAGCTTGGTTGAATGCCCATATCCCTTGTTAGAGACGAAGTAGCTCCATTCCATAGATTTCGTCGTGGTTTGCTTGATCTGTGTTTGTGGTGCATTTGCTCATGTTGCAGAGTACTCGCCTCGCGTGCAAGACGATCGGGGTTTGAATTCCTAGTTTAGATATGTCTAAGTGATGAGCACAAATGAAGGCGGAGCTCGACTCTAGGATTTTCGGTTTGTTTGCTGTAATGGCTCTCGTAGGCTGCGACTTTGTTTGGCTGTGGAAATAATTATATAAACTCTCACATTCTGAAAATAACAGACACACACACACACACACACACACACACACACACACACACACACACACACACACACACACACACACACACACACACACACACACACATATATATATGTTAATCATTTACTTGAAACGTTCTCTGTTTGTACAAACCACAGATCATGTTTACACTTATGTTCAATTTTCACATTCCTTTTGCGATATTATATGTAAATAATTTTTTCCCAATTTAATTGTTTATTTTTCTAATCATAAATCGTCACTCGAATCAATTAATAATAATACTAATAATAATACTAATAATAATACTAATAATAATAATAATAATAATAATAATAATAATAATAATAATAATTTTTGACTAATGGCCCTGCTTGCCACAGTTAACACAGATACTACGCTATGATAACAGTCCAAAGGGTCACATAATTACACTAGGTAGTAAGTTATAAAAATGTGAGAATTCGTCAGGCTTATGCATAAGCCTGACGAATTCTCCAGAGAATGAAACACGGAATATTCTGTGTAGCTTAATTGCCATATAAATTTTCATAACTTTATATATATATATATATATATATATATATATATATATATATATATATATATATATATATATATAAGATGGGAAGACACAGATGGACAAAAAGAGAGAGGTGGAGGAATGCCGGAGATTGATTGCGGTAGTTTATCTAACACTCAACAAATGTGACGCTTTATATATTCAGTCTGCGAGATGCAATCCAATATCATGATTGTGTCCAAACGAATGTCGGCTATACGAGATTAATCTAATGACGTTAGTCAACATCACATCAAAGTCATGCAGGGAACCCTTTGTCCGCTGCCGGGGCCTTTGTCGATAAAGGTTAACGGGGTCAACAAGCCACGAGTTTGTCACGCATCATTGGTTAATATTTGATGTCAGTTCGACTTCGTTGTCAGATTCATCCTCCAGGAAAAAAAAAATCTCAATTATTCTACGGATTTCTAAAGCACCCATAGAAATTGAACATATTGAACCCATGTCAGACGGATAAACAGCACTCGAGCGAGTTTTATATTAAGCATTTGGATCACACACACACACATACACACACATACACACATACACACATACACACACATACACACACATACACATACACATACACACACATACACACACACATACACACACACATACACACATACACACACATACACACACATACACACATACACACACATACACACATACACACACATACACACACGTACACACACATACACATAGACACACATACACACACATACACACATACACACACAAATACACACACATACACACACATACATACACACATACACACACACATGCACACGCACACACACACACACACACACACACACACACATATATATATATATATTCAAGTACCTCTGATTGAACACGACAGAGTTATTCTTTTTTCCGGTTTTTCTGGATATCTTTTCGGTTCGCCGAGCGGTCTTTTTCATTTCAGTTGGCATATTGTACAGTATAGCGCCCAAAAGTTGTTGTTCAACCATATTCTACCCACGCGCTTTCTATCGTTGCGTCTGATTATTATCAGGACCAGTTATTTTTGTCGTTTTCTTTTCCTTTTCCTTTGAGGCTTAGTGTATTTATACATAGGCCACACCACAACACTCTCCCGACGATTAACCTATCATTTAGCTGACAATAGCGCCATATAACAACACCTTACAGCCCTCGATAAGAACCTCCAGTTGTCCGGCATTAGCAATATCTTGACTAACAATACTAAAATTCAATACTTTAACACTTCCACACGACGACTAAAATTACTGGAAGCCATACGTATTTATTTATTTATTTTTTTTATTATTACATTTTCACCCCAAACAAGGCACATTGCCACTTTGGTGTAGGGGGCTACTATCAGGGGAAACATCTACACTAAGAAACTGGATCTAATTAGAGTTGGGCCTTTGGAATAAAATACAACCCACAGTTAAAATTCATGTAGATAATGAATAAATATATATTAAAAAATAAAATAAATAAATAATAAATAAATATATAAAAAAGGAAAAAAATATTGAATTATTTATTTTTCATTTATTTATTTATTTATCTGCTCTCAACGACTGTACACTCCTGCATTGTTCTAAACTTCTAAAAATACCTCATATATATATATATATATATATATATATATATATATATATATATATATATATATATGTGTGTGTGTGTGTGTGTGTGTGTGTGTGTGAGTGTGTTAGCCCCTTTGAGAACTCGGTCCTTATTGTACCTATTTACAATTCCTCCCCACGAGACAGAGTTAGACACCAGGGTCGTTTTTTAACGTGGAGAAAAGGCACTAAAATAAAAAAAAATGTCTCAGTCGTGAAGGACTGCTCCACCACCGAAAGAGAACAAGAAATAAAAGTGCAGCATCTGAAGAACAGATACTACACTTTGAGGTATTTATTTGCTCCCCCACTGAGCAAATTAGGCACAAGGCCGATTTTTAATCTGAGGAGTGAAGGGGAAATGGGGACCAACTCCCCGGGGAGTAGGGGAGCTGGATAGTGACAATTGGTATGAAGGGTTGCCCCTACATTGACCAAGGTCTTATATGTGGCGTTGCCCGTACATATGGTCTTTGCTTGCAGTATCTACCGGAACAGATGGTATTTCTTTGCTCTCCCATCGAGCAAATTAGGCACAAGGCCAATTTTTAATGTGAGGAGTGAAGGGAGGGGGAAGGGAAAAAGGGGACCAGCTCCCGAGAGGTGGGAAATGGGAGCTGGTTAAAGGTCAGGCATGTGGGGTTGCCCCCACATCTGGTCTTTGCTAGTCATAGCTTGCAGTATCTACCGGAACAGATGGTATTTATTTGCTCCCCCACTGAGCAAATTAGGCACAAGGCCGTTTTTAATGTAAGGTAAAAACCAGCTCCCCTAAAAGTAGGCAAAAAGGGGGCACTCTGGTTACCAAAAATAATAATTGTCCCAGTATAGAGGGTTTCCCCTCCATTGACTGGCACAAACCATCTTAAGTGCAGCATCTGCCGGAACAGATGGTATTTATTTGCTCCCCCACTGAGCAAATTAGGCACAAGGCCGTTTTTAATGTGAGGTAAAAACCAGCTCCCCTAAAAGTAGGCAAAAAGGGGGCACTCTGGTTACCAAAAAAAAATAATAATTGTCCCAGTATAGAGGGTTTCCCCTCCATTGACTGGTACAAATTATCTTAAGTGCAGCATCTGCCGGAACAGATGGTATTTATTTGCTCCCCCACTGAGCAAATTAGGCACAAGGCCGTTTTTAATGTGAGGTAAAAACCAGCTCCCCTAAAAGTAGGCAAAAAGGGGGCACTCTGGTTACCAAAAATAATAATTGTCCCAGTATAGAGGGTTTCCCCTCCATTGACTGGTACAAATTATCTTAAGTGCAGCATCTGCCGGAACAGATGGTATTTATTTGCTCCCCCACTGAGCAAATTAGGCACAAGGCCGTTTTTAATGTGAGGTAAAAACCAGCTCCCCTAAAAGTAGGCAAAAAGGGGACACTCTGGTTACCAAAAATAATAATTGTCCCAGTATAGAGGGTTTCCCCTCCATTGACTGGTACAAATTATCTTAAGTGCAGCATCTGCCGGAACAGATGGTATTTATTTGCTCCCCCACTGAGCAAATTAGGCACAAGGCCGTTTTTAATGTGAGGTAAAAACCAGCTCCCCTAAAAGTAGGCAAAAAGGGGGCACTCTGGTTACCAAAAATAATAATTGTCCCAGTATAGAGGGTTTCCCCTCCATTGACTGGTACAAATTATCTTAAGTGCAGCATCTGCCGGAACAGATGGTGTTTATTTGCTCCCCCACTGAGCAAATTAGGCACAAGGCCGTTTTTAATGTGAGGTAAAAACCAGCTCCCCTAAAAGTAGGCAAAAAGGGGGCACTCTGGTTACCAAAAATAATAATTGTCCCAGTATAGAGGGTTTCCCCTCCATTGACTGGTACAAATTATCTTAAGTGCAGCATCTGCCGGAACAGATGGTATTTATTTGCTCCCCCACTGAGCAAATTAGGCACAAGGCCGTTTTTAATGTGAGGTAAAAACCAGCTCCCCTAAAAGTAGGCAAAAAGGGGGCACTCTGGTTACCAAAAATAATAATTGTCCCAGTATAGAGGGTTTCCCCTCCATTGACTGGTACAAATTATCTTAAGTGCAGCATCTGCCGGAACAGATACTACACTTTGATCTTGTTTATATATTTTATTGCTGAATATGGGTGAATCGTCAGTGATACCAAAACCACGTCCATGGGCCCTAAAGTGACTTTTCAGGCCAGCAGTTGACTTCGCTTTTCTGCTCTCTCTGTCCAAAGTATTTTTTTTTTGTGTGTGGTTAATACAGAGTGACCAAATAAAAAAAAAAAAAAAGAAAAGATGCTAAGTGGAGGCCATCTAGAACATATGCTGTAGAACGGAGAAAAAAAAAACGCCTAAAACCCTTGTGTTTTGATGCGATGTTTTGAATATAATAAACTAGTTATGACCAAAGTTTCATTTCACTCAGACAAAACACTAAGAAACTGGATCTAATTAGAGTTGGGCCCGTTTTTTCGGGGTCACCCTGTATAAGCAGCTCTAGAGAGGAGCATCCGATAATATGCGTCACATGTTCAACTATTCAACGCATCAGGTAAAACTGATAAATTGCTTTTCCTCAGGTTTCTTTTGAGTTAAGCATGATCGATTTGTTCCCATTCAAAAAGTTCAGATTCGCCTCTAACTTGCCTTGTCTATTTGGGCCGGCATTTCACTAGAGTTACCCAGTTCTTAAGAGGAATCTTGAAGGCTTAAAGATCGTCTTTTATGCACTCCTTAATCATATTTAAACAATAATTATTCTTTATACCTACAGACACTAGTGTTTCATGCTTACGCAATCAACAGTGTAGGGGGTAATATTCCTGGCAGTCATAGAAGCCACTTTTTGCTGCATTTGCCAAGCTTTTACTCGAGAACTCGAATATTTTCCACACGAATGAAAATTTTTTAGAACAATTAAACGCCGAATTCAGGCGTAAACGGCAGACAATCTAGAGTGTTCGAATGAGCAAAAGTTGTGAACATTGCATAAATGCTGGTTAGCGGCTTTTTAGTTATTATTCCGCAAACAGTGCTCACTCTTAAGTATTCTTAAAGGGTCTTTATATATATATATATATATATATATATATATATATATATATATATACAGGCGGCAAAAAGAAAGTCCGCACTTTGTAATTTTTTCAAAAACTGCAAATTTAAGCTAAATCTAATGTAACTGTTTAAACAAACCACACCTCATTTGATTGGCCTTATATTCTTCTATAATTTCACCTATTAATATTTGACTTTTACGTTGCTTAATTACCATTTATTTCCCAACATTTATGTACTAAAAAAAAGGATTATTTCCATCTTTTTCTTTATAAAATAAACATATAATACATCATTTCCGTTTTATTTTGTTTCGTAGTTGCTTCAAAAACTGGAATGGAATTTAAACGTTCCTTTTCTTTCTATGCTTTCTACTGGGTGAAACGCACCATGGACTTAACCGAAACGAAGGGTTATTTATGCCATTTTTTTCGCTTTTCGCTGTGTTCCTTTGGTTTTGTTTTTCCGATTTCTTTTTTTTTTCTGTTTTCATTTTTCCGATATTTTAAGGAAGTTTAACATCGTTTTTTTTTAAATATTGAAACAGGGCTATTACTTCGCGTATTCTTCACTTTACGCCCTCTTACACACACACACACACACACACACACACACACACACACACACACACACGCACCTACAAACACCCGGAAAACCCCGGGTACCCCTCTAGTATATATATATATATATATATATATATATATATATATATATATATATATATATATATATATATATATATATTAAAAAATCAATAACAAAACTTCGCAAATAGATAAACGATAAAAACTAAGCAGTAAATTGTCTGTGGCATCATAGCGTGGTAGATTAAGACGCTGGACTGAAATACATAAGGTCCGGGGTTCGAGTCCTAGCAACAGTCCAGCTACGCTGAAGAGGGGTAGAACCCCGAAACACGCTTATACGGAGATTACTATCTTTTTTTAAAATAAATAAATACGTCCAAATAAAAAGAGGGCAACTTTCTAAGAAAACATCGGATCTCCAAATCAACAGCATACTATATATATATATATATATATATATATATATATATATATATATATATTGACTGCAGGTTATTATTCAGGCACGTTTCATTGAACACGATGGAGTTATTCTTTTTTCCGATCTTAATGGATAAGTTTTCGATTTGCCGGGCGGTCTTTTTAATTTCAGTAACTTATACAGATTAACGCCGAAAGGTTGTTTTCCCGCCATATTTTTCTCGAGCGCTTTCTATCAGTGCATCCGATTATCTTCAGGAGCGATTGTTGTTGTTTTCGTTTTCGTTTTCTTCTGCTACGAATAATTCGACCCAACCCTCCTTCCCCCACCTTTATAACCAACTATTCCCAACTTCAGTAAAAAAAATTTAAAAAAAAGCTATAATTACACCAAGCCTCAAAGAGATCGGAAAAAAGAATAACTCCATCGTGTTCAATCAAACGTTGCATGTTTTATATTCTGCATAACCACTTGCTCAGCACCCCTTACCTAAATTGAAAATCTTAAAAATAAAAATGACATTATATTAAAGAATTACGCTAAAACCAGGCCAAAACTCAAACAAAACCACCTGCCTTTTCCCTTGAGGCTCGCATTTACGAACATCCGTGGGCTTAGAACTAATTTAAATGATGTTGAAGCATTTCTCTTAACAAACGCCCCGCATATCTTAGCACTAAGTGAGACTAACCTACACTCCTCCATCCCCTCTAACTACTTTAACACGCCTGGATACCTCCCAATCTGCCGTAAGGACTCTGACAGACATATGCATGCGCTTGGAGTCTACATTCGAAATGCCCTCCCCTTGACTAGAGAAACTAAACTAGAATCGGACGATCAAGCCTTTATGTGCTTTAGAATTAACATACAACATAACATTAGCTACTTTTATTTTCTCTACCGCTCTACCTCGACCCAGGACTAAAAGAGAATTTACTGAAACCAGCAAAAAACGCATCGAAGCACAGAAATTAGGAACCCAAGACTTCTGGAAAATCTACAACAGTGTAGTAAATAATGGGTATTCAACAATTCCCCCACTATTCAACAATCATGAGGTTGTTTGCTCTGCAACTGAGAAGGCTAACATGTTTGCCAGACGGTTTGCCTCAAACTCCACACTGGACTCTGATAACTACGCCTCCCTGACTTTCCTTTGCGGACAGACACCACACTAGACGATCTGAAAATAACCCCTGCTCAGGTGCATGCTATCATAAGAAAGCTTGACACTGCAAAAGCATGTGCACCTGATCTCATCTCGGCTGTGCTATTAAAAAAGTGCGCCGCCGAAGTTGCTCCAGTTCTCTCAAAACTTTACAACAAATGCCTTAATGTATCTTGCTTTCCTGCCTGCTGAAAACTGCTTCTGTAGTGCCAGTTTGCAAGAATACTGGCGAATGAACTGACCCAGTAAATTATCGCCCCATTAGCCTCCTCCCACTTTTCGCCAAAATATTTAAGGCTATAATTAACCAAGCTCTAGTCCATCACCTTACGAATTCTAAACTTCTGACTGACAAAAAATATGGATTTAGGCAAGCCCGTTCCACAGCAGACATCCTAACTGTAATCTCATAACGTATATACCAATCACTGGACAAAGCGGGGGAGGGTAGAGCGGTAGCTCTAGATATATCTAAGGCTTTTGACAGGGTATGGCATGAGGGTCTTCTCAAGAAAATCAGATCATACGGCATCACTGGAAGAATACATAACATAATTAGATCCTTCTTAGATAAGAGAAAAATCCAGGTTGTCCTTGACGATCGTGCATCTAAACAATATGATATAAATGCGGGAGTGTCCCAGGGGTCTATCCTGGGACCTCTGTTACTCCTAATATTCATAAATGACCTCCCTGACAAAATTGTCTGTGAGATGGGTATTTATGCTGACGACACAACGCTCTATAACAGACACGACAGAAAAAAAAATGAACACATATCGAAAGAAATGACAGAAACACTAGAGGATGACCTCCGATTTGTAGTGGAATGGAGACAAAAATGGATGGTCACCTTCAATGCTGCCAAGACTAAACTTGTTTCCTTCAATAATTACAAGAAATCTTCCCTACCGCCAATAGCAATGAGCAATGACTTTTTATCTGAAAGTACATTTTTTAAACTCCTCGGCTTAACGTTCACAGGAAACATGAGTTGGAACAATTACATTGAGGACATTGTGAGGACCGCTGCGAGGAAGGTGGGTTCTCTCTACCGTGCTAGAAAGCTATTAACGCCTGAAAGTATCCTATTCCTCTATAAAGCCAACATTCGCCCATGTATGGAGTATTGTTGTCATATTTGGGCTTGTGCGTCTGCTACTAGTCTCTCGCTTCTAGACAAGGTTCAAAAGAGAGTCGCCAATCTGATAGGTCCTGGACTGTCAGCTAAACTTCAGCCTCTGTCACATCGACGAAATGTTACATCCCTCTGCCTGTTCTACAAGTACTTTAATGGTGATTGCAAGCACTTGTGCCCCTTAGACGTAAATACCCCCGACAAACCCGACAAGCAGCTAAATCCCACCCCTTCACAGTAGAGATCTCTAGATGTAAGAGAGCCTTCTACTTCAGTAGTTTCTTCCCCAGAACAGCTAGATTTTGGTATTCCCTTCCGAGACCCTGCTTCCCTGACTGTACCGACATGCAGAAGTTCAAGTATAGCGTGATCAGACATCTTGCTGCCCAACTCCCTACATAGTACCCCTGATGCTTATGTCCCTGATAGTAGCCCTTTACAACAAAGTGGCAATGTGCCTTGTTTGGGGTGAAAATTCAATAAATAAATAACTATATATATTTTTTTTATATGGGGGGTCACCACTTATCAAGGCCCGGAGGCCACTCAGGAATAAGGGTTGTTGCGTGTACAGGAATCTATGAGATAGTATTGTAGTAATCATTAGTATTGGAGATTTGATAGAGTGTCTTACTTAAGCGGGCGGTTTGTCAGGAATTTGTTTATGTTGGATTTGAAGACATCCAAGTTGTAGTCAGGTGGGAAACAGGCGAACGGAAGAGAGTTCCACAATCGTGCACTTCTGAGAAAGAAACTCTGCTCATGGAATCTACGTTTGGATTTAGGCACAGATAAAGAGTGGGGAAAATTATTGCCAGTAGTGTGTGTGTATGTGTGTGTGTGTGTATATATTCACACTTCTATATAAAAATATATACAAAGATATATTTATACAAAGTACTCTTGGCTAGAATAATCGATAAATTCTATCCATAAAGTTACGTTAATAAACAGGTGTTCGTAGTCGTATCTTTCAACGTTTCAACCAGGTTTATATACCAGTCCTCTATTGTGGCTTACAACGACCTATCATATTTTTCTGAAAAGTAGTTTGGGTGTGTTCAATTTATAACATTATATATATATATATATATATATATATATATATATATATATATATATATATATATATATATATATATAATGTTAAAAGTCCACGTATGCTTCAAAGATAGTGATTTAAAGGTTATGAGAGTTTTTTGAAGCATGAAAACGATGTTATTTTTTGTATGAATAAAAATATTAAACACAAAAAGTAACATCGTTTTCATGCATTAAAAAACCTCGTAACCTTTAAATCACTATGTATATATATATGTATATATATATATATATATATATATATATATATATATATATATATATATATATAAATGTAATTCTTGGTTCGTTCAAAATCGATAAAACCATATATCTACATTACCAATTTATTTAAAATTTTCAGACAATCCAACTTTAGAGTCGAGGAATGTTTCTATGTTATTAAAATAAATTACCTTCGCCAATTATAAAAATATTAAATAAAATAAAAATATTTTCAGAAGCCGATTCTGCGGACCTGTTTTGTTGGTAGAACTAAACTTCCGTTTCAATTCATTTCATACACCACGATTTGACGAGACGAATTAGAAGATTTAATTTTCTGTTTTATCGATAGAAAAAACATAATTCATTTGTTTATCTTCCAAATTAAACATTTTTTTCTTTATTATATCAGGCAAAAAGTTGATCTGTTGCGTTTTGAGTTGAAGCATAAAAGTCGAAGTTGTTTTTTTGTTTATGCTTTTTGTTTTTTTCCTGTTTTTTGTTTTTTTGTTTTATTTTTGTTTGTATTTTTTTGTTTTTGTTTTTTGTTTTTGTTTTTTAAACAGTTGTTTCGATATAAGAAAATATAAACTTTTTATTATTAAAACTATAAATTGTTAGATGAAAGTAGAGGTTTATTCGAAGAAAATTTACGGATTGGTAACGTGCTTAAATAATATTTGGTGCTAATGCAGAGAGTAATCCGCGCTATTTTTTAAATCATATTTCCACGTTTAATTAAAGTTTTATTACATGTTTTTTATTCAATTGTAAGGTTAAAGTACAGATTAGGTACAAAACACCCTCCCCTCCTTATGTTAAGAATGACTTTTTAAATAATAATCCCCTCCCAACGTAAAAGTAAGCGTGGGATAAGAATTAATGTTTGTGGGAATGTCGCTATCGGTTCATTCCGTGGTGCGTTTCACCCAATAGGAAGCATAGAACGGAAAGACAGGGTGAAATTCCATTCCAGTCTTTTTAAGCAACTACGAAGTACAGAAAACCCAAACCGGCGTTCGTTCGTAACTGTCCCTTGTGAACGATCACGAAATGGTGTAAATGGGTGGCGGGGGAAGGAGGAATTAATTAGAGAGAAAAGATTTTACCACTTCCATATACTTTAGCCGATTTTGGCAGTGAACTCTAAACAGAAAGAATATAGGAATCTACGATAATCGAGCAAGTAGACAGGTAATAGGCCTATAAAACACCTCCGATATTGTGCTGCAGTTTGTGCATATTACACTTGCATGAAATGTCTTCATTTTTAATCCTATTAAGGTCAAAATCATAGGGGAAAAATGAGTTCATTTAATATATATAGGGATAAAGGTACAGATTTCAATTCACTTGCACATATTTTCAAATTTAAAAAAGAAACTATGATAAAAAATCTCTCAGTCTCCGCTTGACATGACTTTTTGAAAAAATAAAATAAAATAGTAAATTTTAAAGCGTAATGAGATAGTCATGTTATTCTTTTCTTTTTTAAATTTTTGGAGAGGAAATGGTTTTACGGATTTTTTAACTGATAAAGAGCGACTCTAAAGGGAGGTAATTCGTTTCTAATTAATTAATGTTTGCGATGATGATGTTTTTGTGACACTGGTAATAGTGAGAAGGAAACTAATATTTAGATTATTAATATTATTATTATTATTATTATTATTTACAACTAAATCCACATTCGTCTTTTGTATAGAGTGAATAATTCGTTTATTTACGTATTTATTTGTGTCACCTTATCTGATATGTTTATCATTTTTATATGAATGGATGCATATCCTGTGAATTTTATGTTTCTCGCACGGGGCGCATACCTTGCATTTTTGCTAAAACCGCCATCGCCACGCGGGTGGGTTTAAGACCGCGAGTTCCACCGGCCACCCCTACCGACACCACCCCTATATTTCTTTTTAAACTATTCGGGGTGGCCATGCCGGATTCTTCTGTTAGTTTCCCTCGTCGGTGTCTACTAGTTATATAGGTGGTGGAAAGACGGCGTTGAGGGTGGGGATGCAGATGGTAGTGGATGTGGGTGGGGACGGGCAAAGGTGGTAACAAGGTGTGTCAGTTTTTTTATAGGGGAGGGGTTTCAACAAGAGAATGAGGTGGAAGAGGTCTTTAAAGAAAGGAAGAGGTCTTTAAAGATTCATTGGCAAAATAAAATATAAAAACTGCACACATAAAAAAAAAACTAAATTGTAATCCATCAATCGACGTACGTGTCCTTCTTTCTGTCACGCTTTAGATCTGTGTGTCTGTCTCTCTGTCTGTTGGTATTTGTCCCGCTATTTCGTTCACCCTTTTCTTTCTTTATTACACAGAAGTTACCACTTATCAAGGCCATGAGGCCACTCGAGGATAAAGGTCAATGAATGTACGGTAGTGGTAGGGTCAACAGCATAGAAATCGTTAGTAGTGGAAATTTGAGATAATTTTATTATCTATTTAAGGAAACTTTTCAACGGTAACATGTTTACGTTAGACTTGAAGACGGCCATATTGTAGTCAGCTGGGAAGCAGGACAGCGAAACAGTGTTCCACAAGCGGGCAGTTCTAGGAAAGAAACTTTCTTTATGGAATTTGCGCTTATATTTAGGCACAGATAGAGAGTGTGGGAAACTGTTCATGGTCGTCTTAGCTAGATGAGTGTTTTTGTGAAAGTTTTGCAAGGGGGACCATAGATTGGAGCTCAGACAAGCATTTGACATAAAAATAATGATAGAGCAGAGACAGGCAACAACATCTCTTCTGTGAGAAAAAGGATGCAGGGAAGAGAAATGGAATCACAAGTCGGTTTTGAAATTTGTCACGACAGGGTAGGTGCCCCCGAGCAGTTTCTGCCCAGATGTGGCTACAGCACTCCGTCCTAAGGTAGAGGATTGCATCGGCATGTATACAGAATTTACGTTATCTGGTGCTATCAGATCAGACGGTCTAAAGATACTGGCTTCCTGATGTAGGTGTTCTAAACATAGATGTTATTGTTTTTTTCTTTACCTTTATCTTTGCAAAACTCAATCATGTTCTGCAAATCCAAAAACAAAGACAACACTTGAAAAATTCGATTTCAAAACGCAGTAAACGCCACTTATATATATATATATATATATATATATATATGTATTTATATATATTTATATATATATATGATTCTTTGAGGGGTACAAAATTTATATTTCAAAACGTAGTAAACGCCACTTATATATATATATATATATATATATATATATATATATATATATATATATATATATATATATATATATATGATTCTTTGAGGGGTACAAAATTTATATAATGCAATCATAAAAGGAAGATGAAAATTCATGATTAAAACGTTAAAATAAAGTCAACGTTTAAAAGAAAAGTTAACGGGGTGAAGAGAAAAAAATGGGGGAATCAGCTCACCGGTTTCGCCCTCGCTTTATCAAAGCTGTATCGAGGAATTTGAGAGAAAAAACACGAATGGGAATAGAAAATTGCATTATATATATATATATATATATATATATATATATATATATATATATATATATATATATATATATGAAACAAATAAACGTTTAAACATTTTGTTTAAACAATTTCTTTTGCATGAAAATGTTTAAAACTTCGTGAAATGCGAATATCATTCATTAAATTCGATTAAAAAGAATAAGTTTTTAAAAAAGTATAAAATCGACATTTTTATATTTTACTGTTTAGAATTTTTATTTACGAATATATTCACTGTAACTTTAGTTCCTTTTTGGTCCTTGCAAAAAGTTTCAGGTCGTCCATGTATATTAGGTGGTTCTTTTTTCTTCTGTATTAAAGAACTTGTATCCAGTATAGCACTTTCTCGGTATATTGTTCAGGGGCATCATGGCTATGATGAGCAGTAATGGTGATAGTGAATCTCCTTGTCAGATGCCTCTTTGTGTGTTAATTTCTGTTATGTGTTGTCCATCAGCTTTCAGTTCCAGTCTCGATGTTCTGATTGCATTTTCAATCACGTTGATGATTCTGCTTGGTATTTTAGACATTTTTAAGCATTCTATTATCCATGTTTCTAGGGTCCTATCGTACGTTTTTTTGGTAGTCGATCCATGCCATGGCTAAACTCATTTTCCTTCTTTTTTTACCTCTCTTAGGATCTTTTGATCTATGCATAGCAGGTTATTTGTTCCTCTTTTTACTTGCTGGCATCCTTTTTGCTCCTCGCGGAGAAGTCCACGATTATGCAGGTAGTGGTAGATTTGTTCCCTTAGTTTTGTTGTCAGTATTTCCCACATAGTGGGTAAGCACGTAATAGGCTTACAGTTGAAGAGGGCAGTTTCTTTCTCTATGTCCTTCTGTATCAAAGTAGTTTCGCCTTTTGTCATACAATCTGGCACGTTTGTTTTCTTGAATGCATCTCCTCGTGTTTCGTGTAATATCATGAATTTTATTATTATTATTATTATTATTATTATTATTGTTGCTGTTATTATTATTATTATTGTTGCTGTTATTATTATTATTATTATTATTATTATTATTGTTGCTGTTATTATTATTATTATTATTATTATTATTATTATTTGTGGAAAATTTCTGTGTCAGTCACTCAATTCGTGACAGGGTGTTGTGGATTGACTTACAGAAAGTACCACAGAAGGCACGACCGGGTTGGACTTCAGATATACTAGGAAGTTTGTAGGAAGTTGAGGATGAAGTGTGCTGGGAAGTTGTTAAAGAAGTTACCTGATGAAATAAAAACAAGTGAGGATGATAATGCAGAGGTAGTGTGGGAAAAAATTGTCATGACAACGAAGCACATAATCGTTCGAATTTGCTAGTTGTTGTTAAGAGGTGGCAAAACATTATTTTAGGTTTTGATATTTTGTTATCTTTTCCAGTTCAGCTCTATTAAGGCCAAAGTCATCTGGAACTGTGAATTCAATAATGAGTTCAGTTCTTTCGGGCTTGTTCCATATAACAATATCTGGCTTGATGGCCTTGTCTTTTATGTATCTGCCCGCTTGTATGTCTTTGTCGTAGAACATTGTCACTTTTCCGTTTGATGTTATCGGTGGTGGTTCATGTTCCCAGATATTCGGATCCTGGATATGACCTTAAACTATATCCGATGGTGAGGCCTCAGCTCGCGGGTTTTGGGGAGTGTGGATCTACCCTTTAATTGCCATTGCTCCCAGGTCCACTCTGACCCGGAGTAGTAGTACCTGTTAGGGTCCCAACTATGGGTTAAATAGAAACCGACTTAAAAAAATATACTTTATTAAAAAATTATTCTTCAAAATAACTGGATTCGGCATTAAATAATCTGAAAAGGGTTGATATGCCGTAAAACAAAAAAACAACCAACCAACAACCAGATCTTCGACGACTTGTCTAGTTGCATCTCTTTGCAGATCTTCTAATGTAAGTATCTACATACTTTGTTGTTGCAGGCAGTGCAATGACCATCGGCTAGATGGATCTTGCATCCAGACATTACGTGACTTAGGCTTTCAACAGCCGAGTGACAGAATCTATATTCCGGTTAACGTTTGTAACGGCTGTGTTAATCTCTGCTTTCAGGCTGTTTCGTTATTGTTATTCGCTGTATCTTTTCAGCCATTCTTCTGATTCTAATCTCCCTAATTTTTTTTTCAAACATTTTCGGGATTTTTCCTAGTGCTCCTACTATTATTAGTGCTATCTTGTCTTTCTTGATCTTCCATAGTTCACTGCCCAGTTCCGTGCATTTGCTCCGCTTCTCTGTCTCCATCTCTGTCTTCTTGTGGTCTGCTGAAACTGCGAAATCTACAAGTTGGCAAGACTTTTCCTTCTTAACTATTACGACATCTGATCTTATTGCAGGGATGAGTTTATCTATTTGTGGGTCCATATTCCATAGGATTTTGTGATTTCCATTTTCAAATACTGTTGCCGGTTTGGGCTTGAGCCATTTATCTGGGTGTTCAAGATGCAATAATTCAAAGTATACTGCTTTTCCCACTCCCCCTCTCTCTCTGCTTCTTGTCTTTCTGTTGATCTCTTTTCATTTCTTCTCTCCCCCCTTCGTCTACCTCTCTCCTTCACCTCTTTCTTTCCCTAATTTTTTCTTTGATCTCTCCCCTTTTGCTCTTTCCTCTTCGTCTCTCGATCGATCTCTCTCCCTATACATTCAATTTTTCTCGTCTCTCTGTCGATCTCCCTCCATCTCCCTCTATTCCAATCGTCTCTGTCGATCCTTCTCTTTATTCTCTCTCCACCTCGTCTCTTTGTTGAACTCTCTCCCCTCATATCTCTTCTTCTCGTCTCTCTATCGATCTATCCCTCTTTCCCCTCTCCTCTTCGTCTCTCTGTCGATCTATTTTCGATTCCCATCTTCCCCCCCGTATCTCTCTGCCTATTTCTCTCCCTTTCATCTCTTTCTC
>NC_136523.1:14100178-14122678 GCF_053919585.1 Euprymna scolopes | reverse complement strand
AAACTACCATAAAAACAACAAACGGACTTCTACTTGCTGGTTCTCTGCTCCTCCAACAACAACATAGGCAAAAAAAAAAAAAATAATAATAATAGAAGGAAAGTCATACAGATGATGAAGTATATCTTCGAAATATATTTATGAATTTCGATATAAATTTCAAATAAAATAAATGTCTGTTCATTTTGTAATAATGCGTTGTTTTGGCTTCAACGTATATAATACGTATTTTATTTTATTCAAACTAAACCAGCGCCTCTAAGGAACAAAAATCTTTACGTATATATATATATATATATATATATATATATATATATATATATATATATATATATATATATATATATATATATATATATACACTTGTGCCCGATATTATTCATACCCCTCGGATCTTGGAGATTTCTATAAGAATATTGCTCAAACCAGAAGGTAGACAATATTAAAGGGATTTCAAACAATAAATCAAGCATAAACATTTAATTTAAACTCAACAAATAGATAAATTATGCAAGTTTGAAACATTATACAAAGAAAAACAATAATGGCACTAGTTCAAAATTATTCATACCTCTCTTACTAATAGTCAATAGCATGCCCTTTATTCTTAATAACTGCCTGTAACCGTTTCGGATATTTATCAACAAGGTTTTTACAAGCATCAACACTGATTTTTGACCATTCTTCAATGCAGTAGTTCTCCAAATCCCTCAAATCTCTAGGTTTCCGCTTTTTAACCTCAGTTTTCAATATGTGACAGAGGTTTTCGATAGGGTTCAGGTCGGGACTCTGGCTAGGGCATTCCAAAACATTAATTTGATTATCCTCAAACCATTTCTTGACTATTTTGGCAGTATGTTTTGGATCATTATCCTGTTGAAGGACCCAGTTTGGTCCTAAATGGAGCTTCTCCGCATCCTGTCTAATGTTTTTCTGGAGTATCTCCAAATATTGCTCATTCTTCATGGTTCCATCTATCTTGACCAAACTACCTGGACCACTAGCCGAAAAGGAGCCCCAAAACATTAGGCTACCACCACCATGTTTCACCGTGGGTATTGTGTTCTTGGGGTTGTAAGCTTCTCCTTTCTTCCTCCAAACGTAAGAAGCATCCATATGGCCAAACAATTCAATTTTTGTTTCGTCAGTCCACAAAATACTTGAGAAAACGGACTCTGGAGAATTCACATGAGTCCTAGCAAACTTTAGACGTGCTGCAAGGTGTTTTCCGGTGTGCAATGGAGTCCTTCTTGGTCTTCTTTCTTTCAGACCATTTTCATGCAGAGTCCTTTGCAATGTTTGCCTTGATATTTTTATGCCAGAAGACTCCAGATTTTCTAAAATGTCCTTAGTAGTGGTGGTTGGATTTGCATTAACACTTCTTACAATATTCCTGGTGGCTCTAGCAGACAGTTTCCTTTTCCTTTCTCTACCAATCAAGTTGTTTGTTGTGTGGTGGCTCTGGAATTTTTTGATGATGCTCTGTACTGTTGCTGTAGGGACCTCAAATTTCTTGGAAATTGACTTGTAACCTAAACCATCCTTATGTGAATTCACAATTTTAGTCCTAAGATCATTACTAAGCTCTTTTTTCTTCCCCATTCTAATGAATTTTATTCTTTTATTGGTTTTTAGTTGATATCATTTTAATTTCTGAAAAATGCAAAAAACGAAATGAAATTAATCAAAGGTTGTATAAAAGCATTCAAAATAAGAATCAAACAGGAAACAAACAGTCAGAAACTCGATTAATACTGAAAAAATAAGGGGGTATGATTATTTTTGAACATTGCAGATTTTATAAATAGCTGTATATTTCTTTTATTACAAGTATCCCGAGATTTTAAAATGACAAAAATGATCAGAAGAGGTTTATTAAGAATATGTATCAATATGGACGTAAACAATAAATTCTTACAAAGTTACACCTAATAAACTCAATTTTCAAGGGGGGGTATGAATAATATCGGGCACAAGTGTATATATATATATATGTGTGTGTGTGGGTGTGTGTATGTGTGTGTGTGTGTGTGTGTGTGTAATGTGTCGAGAAGGGCGATAGAAGAATCCAATAAAGTGCTCGATCGTGGATGTGAGAGCTGAAAGTGCAATATTTATTTCAGAACTGTAAATACAAATTTCAAAGGTGTACCAGAGGTTTCATTGCGTTGAATCAACCATAAGAGGTTTAATAGTATCAGCACAAATTCGCCAGCAATTTTCAAAAGGCGAAACAATGTAAAGTAAAAAAAAAAAAAACAGAGAAAACACCGTTAAAGGAGCGTTTTAACTCAGAGTTTGTGATTTGAAAATAGATCTTAGCAACCGACGGTAATAAGTTCTTATTATGGAAGGAAGAAAACGATGGTTAATGTAATGTGTGTGTTTGTGTATGTGTGTGTTTGTGTATGTGTGTTTGTGTGTGTGTTTGTGTGTGTGTTTGTGTGTGTGTGTTTGTGTGTGTGATATTTACTATGCTATACCTACAGGCACTAGTGTTTCATCCTTTTGGGAATTATCAGCGCAGGGTGTCACAATTAACACCAGTCGATAGATTCGAACCCGGCAACAAAAGCCATCCCTGGCTTCATCAGCAAGGACCTCATTCATTCGGCTACCGTTAACCGCGAAAAATATTGTTGAAAATTGATCAGTTACTTTTTAAATGCTTTTTAACGTCTGTCAGAGTAATCATCATTACATGTTGATCTGCGCACATGAGCTAAATTGACCGACTTTTTATTTCAACTGAAAGTGATCAACGATAAGAAACAAGTTTCTTATAGGAGCCGACATAAATATTTACTATCATAATTATTAAATACCTACAGGCACTAGTGTTGCATCTTTTCGGGAATCATGAGTGCAGGATGTATCGATTAACACTAGTCGATAGATTCGAACCCGGCAACAGAATCCATCTCTGGCTTCATTAGGAAGGACCCAATCCATTCGGTTACCGTTAATCGCGAGAAATACTGTTGAAATTTAAACATTTATTTTTTAAATGCTTTTTTAGTCTGTTAGAGTGATCTAATCATTATATGACGATCTGAGCATAAGAGATAAATTGACCGACTATTATTTTGAGCGATAGTGCTAAACGATAAGAAACAAGCTTCTTAAAGGGGCTGACATAATTATTTACTATATATATATATATATATATATATATATATATATATATATATATATATATATATATATATAAGGTAAAATTAAAAGCCAAGAACAATGCGAGATTTTTTTTTTTATATAGAGTAAAATTAAATGCAAACAAAAGAAATAAAGTTCTTTTTTTTCTTTTTCACACAAATTTTAACTCTAAACAACAGTAATTTTTTTTTTCTGTTGTATTCAATGGTGATATAAATCTCAAAATTAAAGATTGAGATTTATATCACCATTGAATACAACAGAAAAAAAAATTACTGTTGTTTAGAGTTAAAATTTGTGTGAAAAAGAAAAAAAAGAACTTTATTTCTTTTGTTTGCATTTAATTTTACTCTATATAAAAAAAAAAAATCTCGCATTGTTCTTGGCTTTTAATTTTACCTTATAATTTTCTTCAACAATGCTTCAAGCAAACTACAACCTACTTATATATATATATATATATATATATATATATATATATATATATATATATATATAAGCAGACTGCCTGGTATTGCCCGGTCGTAAAATACGCTTAAATATAATATTTTTTAAACGTTTTTAACGTCTGTCAAAGTAATCTAATCATTATATGATGATACGCGCGTGCGCACACACACACATATATATACACACTAACACATATATATATATATGTGTGTATGTGCATGTGTGTATGTAACATTTTATTTTATGAAATATACTTTAACTTTTATAAAATTTACGTTTATTTATTTTTTTATTTTACTTTACGTTACTATTTTCCCCTTGCGATGAACGGGTATGTTAATTTGTTGCTAGTAAATGCAACGCGCATATGGAATTGATAAGATTCAATTACGGCCATCGGTTGGTTGGTCACCATTAAATCCTCGATTGTCCGTAATTATTCCTAATTAGTTGTGGTGAGTGTTTCACTTGACCTTACAAGTCCAAATCAATTGTAGGTCAACATGAACGCATTGCCAGTTCGATAATTCTGCAGTTGTTGACCCTGAACGTTTTGCGCAAGCTGTCCTCAGTGAACGGGCCGCGCCGGTCTTCCTCTATGAAGGATAGTGCCAGTTGTCCACTTTGAACAAGTGGTGTAAGCTGTCGCCTCTGTTTTGGTTAGAAGGTTTAAGGCATATCGGCCTTTTTTCGGAGTTTTTTTAAAAAATGTAAAATCCATTAATTAAAAAAAAAAAATCATGCTTCAAGTTCTTTATATATTAAAATACTTAATTATGTTTTTTTATGTTTTTAGTTTGGTTTCTTGTTTTACGGCATATCAACCTTTTTCGTGTTATGTAATGTTTCAAGTTTTTTTTATCTTCGAATGCTGCATTCTTGAATGCATATATAATTTTTTAGTTTGCGCTTTCCAAATGCTTGCGATATATATATATATATGTATATATATATATATATATATATATATATATATATATATATATATATATATATATATATATATATATATATATATATCGATTGTTATGTTTGAAAATTCATACCGTAAATATTCATAGTTTTATCTACTGGAACCATAAGGTTAGAGTTGTCCATTATTTTTTTGCAAGTCTTATTAATGTTTCTTAACTTAGGGTTTAAATATTAATGCTTTTTGTTTACTTTTAAGCCCTTTACCATATTTATCAAGTCCAGCTCAAAACGGTCCAAGGATTGTAACTGTGGTGGGCATTTTCTAGTTTTTATCTGGTAGAGTTTGCAGTAGTTCACGCTGTCTTCCTCCGATATGGTATATGAAAATTTACTGGATTACACGAACTCAGTATATTACATACACGTCTCTCTCTCTCTCTCTCTCTCTCTCTCTCTCTATATATATATATATATATATATATATATATATATATATATATATATATATATATAGTTGGTAGCAAAAGTATTTGATTGTTTTTTTTTGCGTGTTTTTTTTCGTATTTCCCCAAAAATATGAAGTTAATTTGAATGAAATTTACACTCAATCTTTGAACAGATTATTTATCGAAAAATAAAACGGAAATGAAAATATACAGGGTGACCCCCCCCCAAAAAAAAGCTAAATGGAGGTCATCTAGAACATATGCTATAGAACGGAGAAAAAAAGGCCAAAGACCCTAGTGTTTTGGTGTGATATTTTGAATATAATAAACTAGTTATGAACAAAGTTTCATTTCATTAGTTATTTTGGTGTGATGTACTTTTCTAGTTTGCACTTTTCAAATGTTTGCGATATATATATATATATATATATATATATATATATATATATATATATCAATTAGTGAATCTATTTTGCCCTTAACTCACCAGAAGAAATAAAATGCGTTTGGTGATGATTAAAAACATTCAAAAATTGGAAGAAAAGTTGTAAATACCTTATAAGTATTAGTATGTTTACATTAAATTATTTTGAATTTAACATTCGCATACAGTAATGTTCTGCTGTATCACAGCCGATCAGTACGGCTAGACAAGCAACTATTTAAAGCCATGATCAAAACTCGACTGCCTGGAAAACAGTAAACATTTCTCACAATTACGCTATTTCGCTGTTGTAATGACATTGTCCAAATGCCCAAAAGTCGATTTGTTTACATACACCCACCCACATATATATATATCTATATGTGTGTGTGTATATATATGCATATATATGTTTATATATATATGTGTATATGTATATATACGTATATATATATCAGTATATATATGCATATGTATATATATACATGTGTATATATGCATATGTATGTATATGTATATATATGCATATATATGTATATATATGTATATATGTATGTATATAGATATTATATATATGTATATATATTATGTATGTGTATATATATGTGTATATATGTGTATGCATATGTGTATATATGTATACACATATGCATATATATGTATATATATGCATATATATGTATATATATGTATATATATGTGTATATATTTATATATATGTATATATATGCCTATATATGTATATATATGTATATATATATGTATATGTATATATGTATGCATATATGTATACATATACGCATATATATCATATATATATGTATATATAAGCATGATATATATATATATATATATATATATATATATATATATATATATATATATATATATATATATATATATAGGAATTATTTTAAACCTCCTAAAAATTCTGACCTGCGAAGTGCTCGGTTTATGTAAAATTACCGTGGATTGGGGAGAAGAGTATTAAATGATCGAAAGAGATTGTTAGAAATGTTTATAAGTTGTTATACTCCTTGCGTTTGGTATACACTACGAGACTTGTTTTTTTCTTTCTTTTCGCAAAGATAATTTGCCTTACACCCAAATTAGAAGTATTGTTTATCAATTTAAATGCCAATGTGATGCTGATTATGTCGGGCGAACATCTTTGCATTTTCTAACTCGCATAAATCAGCACATTCCATCTAAAATCCGACAGGGGAGGGCAGGATCTAGTAGTCTCCCTCATTCTGTAGTCTTGGTATCTGCTATTGGCCAGAATTTTGTTGACAATCAATGATGTGCCGATAAATATAAGATAGAGTGGTTTGAGTGCAGGCTCCAAAAACCATTTAAAGGTTTTGGAGTCTGTCTCTATTGCGGTTCGAAAACCTTCTTTATGCCGGCAAAAGGAGACAACAAAAGAATTATTTCTCTTTGAGGAACTTGGACACTTTTTTTTCCTTTTTTGTTTCTCCCTCGTTGTGTCAAGTTTTTGTCGCTTTTAAACGCCGTATTTACGGATTAAATCTTTCTATATTCGTTTTTCTTCTTCTTATTTTTGTCATATCCAAATACCCCCGTAGTGCTCTTTAATTTCGCCATTAATATTGTTTTGCATGCAATCGATTTTTTCCTGAAGATATGATAGCCGAAAGAGCTCTGGAGAAATTTCTGCCCTTTTTATTTAAATCTATATATACATTTTGCACCTCCAAACATTTATTTATATATGTATTCATATATGTAGTTATATATGTGTTTACACACACACACACATACACACACACACACACACACACATATATATGTATATACATATATATATGCGTGTATATATGTGTATATATATGTGTGTATATGTATATATATGTATATATATAGTTATGTATATATGTATATATATGGTTATGTATATATATGTATATATATACATTTATATATATGTGTGTGTATATATATGTGTATATATGTATGTATATATAAATAATGTGTGAAATTTGCCATCATCATCATTATCAACAGCAGAAGTGTGTGTCTTGTAAACAAACATTTTATTTATAAAAAGTCCAGACGTTTTAGTACTGATCTGTTGGATTTTTTATCGTCTGATTCTTACATCCATTCCTTTGTAAAGTTGCACAAACTCTTCAACGAGTGGCTGTCTCTTCTACAAGTTTTTGTTTTGAATTGTTTTCTTTTTTTTTTATTCATGTCAAACTTTTTCATTTTACCTATCATCTTCATCCTGATCATTGAGGATATATGACTTTTGGAACGCTCCTTCATGTGTATTTTACATGTATGTGTATGTGTACGTGTGTGTATGCATAGGTAAGTATATGCTTATATGTGTGCCTCTATGTTTGTATGTGTGTGTACATGCGTACGTATTTTTGCGTGCATTCTGTGTGTATGCATGTATGTGTGCATGCATGTGTTTATCTCCATGTGTATGTGTGGTGGAGAGGGCTCCCGTAAGCCGTGTTGAAGGCAACTCCTCTAGGAGAAGCAAATCTCTGATTTAAAAAAAAAACATAAAGCGGGAGACTAGTACCCGCATTTAGCTGGGCTGCAGTTTATCATGTTGCTGACTATCTTGCTCTTGCTTGTTGCCGGATGTCAACAATTTGAACCGAAAGAGAGATTTAGCTGTCATACAAAGCTAAAACTCTGTAACATCATCTCCGTATAGATACTTTCTCAGTCTATAAAAATAGTCATGTGACGAAGTAAAATTGTGACGCGTGTAGGCTTGAAATGCTGAAAGCATGTAATAATTGATCTACCATCATTATATATATCTGTGTGTATGTATATGTGTTAGTACATTTATATACGTACATGTGTATATATATATGTATCTATATATGTGTGTATATATATATGTATATATGTATGTGTGTATATATGTTTTGTGTGTTTGTTTGGCTATATGTATACGTATGTTTGTGTGTGCATGCATGTATATGTATGTCTATATATGCATATGTGTATGTATGTGTATAAATGCATATATATGTATGCATATGTATATGTAGTTAAATGTATGTTTATGCATATGTGCATATATGTGTACGTATTTGTATGCGTATATGGATGTACATATGTGTTTGTTTTTGTATATGGGTGTGTATATATGTGTATGTATATGTGTATGTATGCATATGTGTATGTATATGTATGTATGTGTATTATGTGTTGTGTAGGTATGTATATATGTATATACGTGTGTATGTTAATAGATATATGTGTGTATGTGTGCATGGGTATATATGTATGTGTGCGTGTATCTATATATATGTATGTATACCAATGACCGTCTTCAGTGTCATGTCTGCCTGAGCGTGTGACTTCGCCGGTAGAACTAATAAAAAAAGTCATTTTGGGGCTCCTGGACTTTAAGTGTCTTAGGAAGTGGCACTCGTCTGACAAGACATTGCAATCATCATATATATGTATATATATGTATATATATTTATATATATATATATATGAATATATATGTATATACATATATATGAGTATATGTATATATATATATGAGTATATATATATCTGTATATATATGTATGTATATATATGTATATGTATGTATATATATGTATGTATATATATGTGTATATATATGTATATATATATATGTATATATATGTATGTATATATGTATGTATATATATGTATATGTATATGTATGCACGTATATATGTATATATGTATATGTATGCAAGTATATATGTATACATATACATATATATGTATATATATATGTATATGTATGCACATATATATGTGTGTGTAGATATATACATGTATATATATCTGTATATATTTTTCATCACAACAGAAGCTTATCCATGAAATGTCTGTGTTCCCATCTGAGAATGAAATTAGAGATGCAATCAAGAAAGTAAACGTTGGGATGACTCCAGGACTTGATGGTATTCCTGTGGAAGTTCTCTTACATGGGGGTGATAAACTTGTTCATGAAATTCTTCATCTTATCACTGATGTCTGCAAGGGTGGTCCCGTCCATCAGGATTCTTATATCACTGTACAAGGGAAAGGGGCACAGGACCAACCGTGGAAGTTATCGTGGGATAAGTTTGTTGGGAGCAGTTGGCAAAGTATTTTCCAGAGTTCTACTCAATAGATTGTTAAAGTATATTTGGCCATCCGTCATTCCAGAAAGCCAAAGTGGCTTTCGTCCGGGCAGAGGAACCACGGACATGATCTTCTCTGCTCGGCAGTTGCAGGAGAAATGTACTGAGCACCGTGTTCCGCTTTATCAGGTTTTTGTTGATTTGACTAAGGCTTTTGATACGGTGAACAGAAATGCCCTATGGATAATTCTGGGGAAGTTGGCATGCCAACCTAAATTTATACGATTACTCAGGGAGCTCCACACTAATATGAAGGCTCGCCTGAACTTCAACGGATGCCTGTCGGAACCCATCTCGGTTGACAATGGTGTGAAGCAGGGCGATATCATAGCACCTACACTTTTTTCAATTTATTTTGCCAACTTTTGCAACTATGTCATCGTATGCCTTTAGGGAACGTTCTCTAGGTGTTTATTTGCGTTTCAGAACCACAATGGAGTCTGTGTAATGTCAAGCAGTGATCCGGGTTTTGTATTTGAATGGACGCACAGCACAGGAGACTTTTGATGAAATGAAAGAAACTTATAGTGATAATGCCCCATTATATGACCTTGTAAAGCGCTGACATCGTGAATTCAAACATGGCCGGAAGTCTGTGGAAACAGCTCCCACACTTGGTCGCCCCCTTCTGCCATTGATGAGGCATCTGCCCCTCAAGTTGAGGCTTCCATTTTGGAAGATCGACGCATTACTATTCACCAAATAACCCAACATGTCAAGATTAGTACAGGGTCTGTGGAAACTATCATTCATGACCATTTGCATATGCATAAGGTGTCTGCTAAATGGATTCCCAGGTTGCTCACACCATTCCAGAAGCGAGAACGTGTCGAGTGCTCGAGGATGAATTTGAAGATGTGCCAAGAAGATGAGTCAAAGTTTTTCAAAAGACTGCTTACACAAGATGAAACCTGGGTTCATCACTATGAACCAGAGACCAAAGCCCAGTCAATGCAGTGGAAGCACTTGGACTCACCACCTCCAAAGAAAGCAAGGGTGCATCCCTCCGCTGGCAAGGTCATGCTCACAGTCTTCTGGGACCAGGACGGAGTAGTGATGACAGATTTCTGAAAAAGGGCACCACAATTACAGGAGCCTATTATGCTTCACTTTTGAGGAAATTAAGGAAAGCTATCAAAATCAAGAGGCGCCAGATCAGCAAAGGTACCCTCCTCCTGCAGGACAACGCTCCGGTCCACAATTCGCATATCGGTGGATCAGAAGCACGTGCGTGTGATTATGAAATCCTACCCCATCCTCCCTCCTCTCCTGACTTTGCACCCTCTGACTGTCACCTTTTTCCCAGCCATGGATTTGTTTTTGAAAGGAAAGCGTTTCCAAGATGATGCGGCCTTGATTTTTGAAGTCACGTCGTGGTTGGAGGACCAACCTGGGGCGTTATACAAAAACGGTCTCCAGAGATGCATCACATGATGGGAGAAATGCATAACTCTGGGTGGTTCCTATGTAGAGAATGACTAATTACTGTGCCAAGTTTCGTTGCTCTACTGCTATGGGAAGTGGGTCAGGGGCACTACTTATTGCACGACCCTCGTATATATATACATATATATATATATATGTATGTATATATATACACAAATATATATATGTATATATTTATTTACACATATATATATTTACATATATATATATATTAACATATATATATTCATATATATATATATATATATATATATATATACATATTTACATATATATATACATATTTACTTATATATATTTACATATATATATTTACATGTATGTATATATATTTCTGTGCGTGTGTGTATGTGTATATGTGTGAGTGCGTGTTTACTGAATCTGCAATTAATTGGAACGTTTTAATGTACTTGATGTCGACCAAAGCGGAAGTTTGATATCCAAGATGTCGGACATCCGTTTCCGGGAAAATATCCGGTGTCCTTGATATCTGAACAGTGGAAGTTACAGCTTCATTTCAGACAAAAGGTCAACACGAGTGTTTTCCAAGACGTCATGTGGCATTCTTTTCTATTACGTATTTTAACAGGGGAAAATAGGCAATTATTACGTCATCCTGGAATTTACTAGATCCAAACCCTTAAATTGTGTTGCGAGTCCCTATAGACATTTTTCCAACGATAACTCTAGTACTTTAGCATTTTTTAGAAAAATAATTCCAGTTATAGATGAACTAGTAGCAAGGCCCGACGTTGCTTGGGATTAAATGGGATTGAATGTCCCTTTTCATAGTGGTAACTCAATATTACGTTTCGGAAGATTTGAGATAAAGATTGCTAATTTCTATTTTTTATTCCGACTAGTTTTTTCATCATTGTTGGTGATGTTCTCACTATCTTCTCTCGATATAAGCTCTGACCCTCTTTATTGGACTCGGGAATCTCTGTACGGTCATGGCTGATGAAGCAAAAACATGCTACACCCGTAGATGTAATAGACGGCTCCGTTCGAAGTTCCGAACATATTCCCGGAGGTTACATTGTGAGAAGAAAGTGTATTACATGGACTTTTATTTAAAATTCAATATGGGCGCCACCACTCGAAACCGGATTTCCAAGTCGACCACGAACGGCATCAACTGATTTCGCAAGAGACTCTTGCGGGATGGAACTAATAATTTCACGTATTCTCCCTTCAAGACTGAAAACCAAATTCATATAACATATCTGAAAAGAAAAAAACAGACATCTAATTAACACATATTAAGTAACATACACTTGAATAAATGATAGTTATTTTAGAATAGGGGGTTACTTTCGGATCACCCTGTATATATATATATATATATATATATATATATATATATATATATATATATATATATATATATATATATATAATGGAGACGACTATTGGCTGAAGAGAGCTTGATAAGGATACCTTAAACGGGCCTTATTATCGGGCTTGAAACCGACGGTACCAATGATCTGCCTCAACTAACAACTTTCTGTACACAAAATGTAAATATATATATATATATATATATATATATATATATATATATATATATATATATATATATATCCTTTTTGTTTCGGTTTCGATTCAATCTAATGCGCCCTAGTCATATGGATATATTTATTTTACTTTTGAAATCACAACTTTATAATATACTGGCAGAGAGATCCGACATTGCCCAGGATTGAATGATGATCAACGAATATTTCACACTCCTATATTTTTATTGTCACCGATATCCGTGAAATCGCCCGGGAGGACGCTTCAGATGCCTCCATGCAGTAATTTAGTCCAAAATATACATTATTGTACATTGCACTCTAGAAAACCGACTGTTCCTTTTTTAAAATTATTTCATATGGACTTCTTTCTTTTATAAAATCTATATGATTATAAAACTCAAATGACCTTGTAACGAGTGTTGTAACCCAACATCCGGTTTACGACTTCCGGTTTCGCATATGTACATAAACATAAACCCATAACAGCGTAAACAAATAAACACAAATCGCTACTTTTGCAGAATTTGACTTGCGCACTGAAATATTAACGTTATTATTTAGAAATTATTATTTAACATAGAAAGGGTGGGGATGTTTGGAACTATTCTGTATTACAACTATACTCTCACAATTTTCTTACAAATAAATCAATTTTGACCTGTTGGCAACGTATTGTTTTACTTTATACGATTTCAGCGTCCCAATTGTTTTTTTTTTCGCGTTTAAATTTTCTAAATAATTGTTAATACTTTCTGAATTTTTATAATCGTTCATTTCCGTATTACGTTTAAGTTATTTTAACGCAATTTTCTTACAAATAAATCTACTTTAACCTTTCACAACCATGAGAGCATTTTACAACGTATTGTTTTACTGTGTACGTTTTCAGCGTCCCAACTGTTTTTTTTTCGTGTTTAAATTAAACGATATATCAAAATTTGAATAGTGCAGATTTACCTATAAATATGTCAAACCACTTATAATTCAATGGCTGTAAGTTTTTTTTTTCAAAAATAAGCAATCATAAACAGAACGACTCATAGAAATCTATCTATATTCTTTTTTAATTGTTAATATACTTTCATAGAAATCATTTTTGTTATGTCACAAAAACTATTTTCTTTACGTCACAAGTGTCACGCTCATACATTAATTTCATAGTTAATATAACATACTGACCCAACGGGTCAGGAGTAGTCTAGTTATTTTATATAAATTTCTTTCCAGTTAAAGAAAAAAAGTATTAAGAAATTTCCGTGCGGGGTTTGAACATACAGACCACGTCATGCAAAAACACAAAAAAAACAAACAAAAAAAAAAATCACGTAAATTTTCAAGTCTTATAAAATTCTTGGCAGTAAACAAAAAGATTAAGAAATTTACGCGCAGAGTGTGAACCTACAGACTACGTCATGCATCCCCCCAAACCGCTATCAACTTACCCACAGTAGAATTTTCACGGCCCGTTGTTCTATCGTTGTTGCTAAACGACGATATTTGAAAAAATGGCTTTACTGATGATAGATAAAGTAAAATAACGGTTTCGATTATCGGTAATTATCGGGGGTATTCTGAGACAAAACTTAACTAAGAGCACCCCTAGACTTATACACTAAAAATCTGTAAATTTTAAAGAAAATCTGTTCAGCTGTGTCGGAGTCTATAAGGAACACACACAGACAAAGCTGCGTTTATGTAATTTTAGAGATAATAATCGATAGAAAATTGACTTTTTAGTCATATATACGAAATCTGTATAAATCAAAATACATTTATGCGTATATTGCGACCGGGCTAGTCCGGGCTTCCTTACTTTCGCAGTTTTAACAAAAGAACTACAATAATATCAGACGGTCTCCATTTACGCTGAACATCCACTAAATGTAAACATCAATATATTACATATGAAATAAAGTCTGCCGTGGAATTTACACAAGTCCCACTAGTATAATAGTTTTCCTTGGAGGTTTTCATCTATTTTATGAAATTTAAATGTTTTCATGAAAATATCTTCCTTGGCATTACCCTTTCCTTTGCGAGTAGTGCAGTATCTGTTCTCTTTACATAAGGGAATCCTATCTGTTGTCAGCTATACATTTGCAGGTGGGTAGTGTAGTATGCTCGTTGTCATGATAGCATTCCACCAGGCATTATTTTTTTTTTTTAGGTAAGGGAGGATATAGTGTAGTATTTTTTAATTTTCTATTTTATCCTCCTCCTCCCAGGCATTATCAATAATGACGTTGATACGGACATTAGTCCGTAGGAAAAAAGGGTGTAACTGAATTGTAACCAATTTAATAGTTTTCTGTTTCGATTTTGTTGGAGGAAGTTCTCGTCGACTTTCTGACATTCATAACTTTTACGATATGACAAGTGCTGCTTTAAAACTTTATGGCATTTTCTCGTCTTTATTGTCGAAACGAGACCGGACGTGAATGCATTATTTCAGTTTTTAGTTTGTGTGGTTAGATTTGATTCTCATTCGTTATTTTACGGCATATCAACCCCTTGTAGGTTATTTATTTTTGTTTTCTCATGGAACCCCCCCCCCAGACAAAGGATGAAGCCTCTTTTTGTAGTTTGAAGCATTCTGAGCTAAAAAAAAAAGCAGCAATTCTTCCCCTAGTATGAAACATCGTTCATAGAATCTGAGGACTTAAGGACAAAATGTCTTTTTTCACTTTCGACTTTATGTGAATAGGTTTTATTTCTATCCTTTATTTTACGGCAGATCATCTCTTGTAGTTAATTTACTTTTATTTTTTATGGAAATCGCTCCAGACAAAGCATGAAGCCACTTCATGTAAGGAGCTACACAAAAATACTACTTCAAGATTAAAAGTGATTAATAAAAAATGTGTATTAATTGGATGCATTCTGATAATAAATACAGCAATTCTTACCCCCGAGTCAGAAAAATCGCCCATGGAAACTGTGGATTAAAGTATAAAATGAAATATTTGCGTTTTTATAATACTTTATGCAAATAGATTTGATTCCCATTTTTCATTTTACGGCATATCAACCCCTTGTAGTTTATTTAATTTTATTTTCTTATGGAAATCGCCCCAGACAAAGCATGGAGCCTCTTTTTTTAGTTGGATATATTCTAAGCTAAAAAAAAGGAGCAATTTTTGCCCATAGTAAGAAACACCGCTCATGGAATCTGAGGGTTGAAGGATAAAATGCAGTATTTGACTTTTTATAATACTTTATGTCAATAGACTTGATTTCTATTCTTTATTTTACAGCATATCAACCACTTGTAGTTCATTTGTTTCTATTTTCTTATTAAAATCGCTTAAGACAAAGCATGAAGGCACTTTATCTACTGTACGAAAACAACAAAAAAATACTACTTCAAGGTCGAATTTAAGAGAAAATAATTATTAGAGGGATGCATTCTGGTCTGACCCCTTCTAAGCAATTCTCACCCTTAGTAAGTAGCAACTCGTGAAACAGACAGAATGAAAACATGAAAGGGAGATAATTGCAAGTATTTAATTGAAAGCAGACGAGTGCCATACATTATTATTACATATGTGTATATCCCCCCCCCAAAAAAAAAATAAGACTGAAATTAAACAAAGAACCGAAGAATTTATTTAAAAACCTATAACAATCACGGGTTATAGAAAAATACGAGCATGAAAAGTAATATGGGTAAGTTTAAACATGGAAAAGTAAAGGACTTAAATAACTTTAAATATTGCAGCATTAAGAATTTTTTTATTCAATTTATAACATTATATAATTAATTTTTAATGCTGCAATAGTTTAAGTAATAAATTTATTATATTTTTTAATAGAATACCTTGTCATTTTCTTTTTCAGCTTTAACAACTAGTCCTTTACTTTTCCTTGTTTAAGCTTAACCATATTACTTTTCATACTTGCATTTTTCCATAATATGTATATGTATATATATATATATATATATATGATGCATATATTATATACATATATTATATGTACATATACATATAATATAAATGTTTATACGTATGTATATATAAATATACATACATGTATATGTATGTATATATACATATATATATGCATTTGTATGCGTATTAATATATCTATATATATACATATATATATAAACATATACATACGGACATGTCTATATATATATACATATACATGTATATTTATGTATATACATGTATATATACATATATATGCATATATAAATACATTCAATAACGGAGAAATCTGAGGACTAAACGACAAAATGCATTCAGATACACCATCCTTTACGATGTGAACCCACATTCACAGCATCCCCCCAGATGCCTCTCATTGCGATCAAATCCTTCTCGATTGTCTGCTTCCAGTTCATTTTTTGGTCTTCATTTCTTTTGTTTTCCATCGTTGAAACACTTGCTTCTCTCTAGGGGCAAATCTTATGGTATGTTCAAGCGAACATAGACGTCATTTGAAAATGATTAACCTGTTGGTTAGTGCGACTTTCATTACGATCTCCCTTACTATATATATATATATATATATATATATATATATATATATATATATATATATAATTTTCTAAAAAAAAAAAAAAAAAAAAAAAAAGAAGGAGAACGGCCACCTAAAACCATTAACCTAGTTCTAAAACAGATCCTTTGTTTGATAAAATGCTTGCCCATTGGCTGGTAGGAAGGGGCGCGGTGGATACTAGAAAGCTGATTGGCCAACTAGTAATCCTCAACATGTATAAAAACAAGAAGCAACGACAGAATTCGCGCATAAGCCTGACGAATCCTATAGTTGGATGAAACGCAGAATATTCAGTGTAGCTTAATCGCCATATATATTTTATAAATTACTATATATATATATATATATATATATATGTGTGTGTGTGTATGTGTATAGTAAGTTATAAAAATATATATGGTAATTAAGCTACACAGAATATTCCGCGTTTCATTCTCTTGAGAATTCGCCAGGCTTACGCAAAGAGTTCTGGTTACCTCGCGTTTTTATATACGCGCATGCTATTGAATTTTTAGTTAGCCAATCAGTTTCCTAGTTTCTACCGCGCCTATCCTAATCAGCCAATAGGCGGACACTTTCAGGACAAAGGTAGACTTGACCTTAGGCTCTCCCCTTCCTGTGTGTTTTTCGGTCCTGGATATGACCTTAAACTATATCGAGTGGTGAGGCCCCAGCTTGCGGGCTTTGGGGAGTGTGGAGCCACCCTTTAATTACCATAACTCCCAGGTCCACTCTGACCCGGAGTGGTAGTACCTGTTAGGGCCCCAACTATGGGTTAAATAGAAACCGACGTGAAAACAACAAATATATTCTATTAAAAAAAATTTTCTTCAAAATCTTTGGATTCGGCATTAAATAACCCGAAAAGAGTTGATATGCCATAAAACAAAAACAACCAACCAACAAACCTGTGTGTTTTTCATGGGGAGAGTATATAGCTAAGTAAGCTGACCTATTTTAAACCTAGACAGCTTATATGTTTATATAGGATTCATATATATATATGAATAGATAAGCTGTCTCAAAACCTGTATGTTTTTATTTATGCCTAAAACGTTTGACATACAGTACTGTTTTGTTGTATCACAGCTCATCAGCGCGGATAGACTAGCAGCTTTTTCTAGCCAGGGATTGTACTTACACCCATCGTGTTGATAGTCGGCAGTTCTAACCTCTGGCCCATGAGATCGTTGTTCGTAATGTACCTCATCAAATGTTCGTTAAATAAACATTCGCCAACCGCTTTTACAGTGCTCAAGCTACTTGCTTATTTACAAACAAACAAACAGCAAGCATCACTTTATAGCCAATAAAGCATCGGGTGAAATACATTTACTCCAGTGCTCTAACAAAAGAGAGGAGGGGCTTAAAATATAGTCATCTACATACAGTACTCTTTCGCTGTAACTCATCAGTGTAAAATAGACGAGCACCTTTCCCTAGTCGGGGATTGAACCTACAACCATCGCATTGATAGTCAGCAATTCTTACCTCTGACACACACACACACACACACACACACACACACACACACACACACACACACACACACACGCACACACACACTATATATATTCGAAGGAAAACAGTTACATTTAGTCGCTACAAACAGCCATCTGTTTCAGTCAATGACACTTCGTTAGGCGACCCTGAACAATTCAACGCTATAGAGAAAAAAGAACAATCTGAGCTCTTCAAATATATATATATATATATATATATATATATATATATATATATATATATATATCTTTAAAAAATACTTTGCAAGGATGCGATATAGGTAAAATATTTTCACTTGTTTCCTTTTCCTTATAAGAAAAAGGGTTTCCATAATGTTTTATTGTTAAAGTGATTTTTATTCAATAATTCTGAAGAAAGGCTGTTCTTGTAAAAATTTTTAAACGACATAATGTTTGGATTTGTCTTAATAGTCTTGAAATAATTGTAACTAACGATGAAATACACTATTTGTTGCTGTCAACCCATTCTTTAAAGTCTTGTTTTTTTTAAACAACATATGAATGCTCAATTATGAAATATGATTATTTTGTAGCTTACAGTTTAAGCCATCTGTTTGTGGCTTAAAATTTGTTGGTATATGAACGATTACTGAATTATATAAACCCAGTAAAATTCGGAATAATACAAATAAGACTATATATATATATATATATATATATATATAGTCTTACAAGTATTTTAATGGTAGATGCTCTGACGAACTACTAGCCCTCGTACCCCCTCGATGAAAATACCCCCGACAAACCCGACAAGCAGCGAAGTCCCACCCTATACAGTTGAGATGTAAGAAAGCCTTTTACTCTAATAGCTTCTTCCCTAGAACTGCAGGACTTTGGAATTCTCTTCCAGTTTTCTGCTTCCCCAACTATACTGACATGCAGAAGTTCAAGTATAATATAAACGGACATCTTGCACTAAACTCCCTACATAATACCTCTGCAACTTAGGTCCCTCTATATTAGCCCCCCTACATGAAAGTGGCAACGTGCCTTGTTTGGGGCGAAAATATAATATATATATATATATATATATATATATATATATATATATATATATATATATATATATGTTCAAAGACATACGTTACTATACTGGATGTAGGATGTGAGTTAATGAACGTTTGTTTCCATAGGGGTTTTTCTCTATTCTAAAAAGTGGTCGATCAGAGGCTCCCTTTCATTATTGTTTACACCTTTCTATAGGATATTAGAGTACAGAATACTTTCAAACGTAAGTAATTTTCTAGCACTATAGAGAGAGCCCACTTTCCTCGCAGCAGACTTAGCAGCAATGCTCTCGACGTATCCCTTCCAACGCACGTTACCTGTGAACGTCAAGCTGAGGAGTTTGAACGAAGTACTTTCAGGTAACGTATCGTTAGCCATAACTATTAATATATTATATAGATATATCTAAGGCTACCGTTCTACCCTCACCTGATTTGTCCAATGTATATATTTTTTTTACATAGGCATCACCATTTATCAAGGCCAAGAGGTCACTCGAGGATAAGGGTTAAAGAGTGCACAGTAGAAATTGGGCAATATAGTAATCATTAGTAATGGAGATTCGGTAAATTTGTTAACTTATATGGAACGGCTCATCAAAAACTTGTTTACGTTAGACTTGAACACAACCATATTGTAGTCAGCCGGAAAGCAGGAACACGGAAGACAATTCCATAGACGCGCAGTTCTAAGAAAGAAGCTTTGATCATGGAACCTACGTTTAGGTTTAGGCACAGATAAAGAGTGGGGGAAATTAGTGATAGTCTTTTCTGCTAGACGGGTGTTTCTTGTGAAAGTTTGGCGAGGGGGCATCATAGAATGGAGCTCATCCGAGCACCTGCCATGAAAATAACGATAAAGCATCGACAAACTCGCAACATCTCTCCTGTGAGAAAGAGGTTGTAGGGAAGAGAAAATGACATCCCCTACAAGGCTACGAAGTCTATTTTGAACTCTATCAAGGCAGGATAAGTCATTTCTAGCAGCTCCTGCCCAGATGTGACAACAGTACTCCATCTTTGGACGTACCTGGCTCTTATATAGATGTACCTTTAGCCATATCTATTAATGGTTGAGAAGGTTTCTTGTAATTATTAAAGGAAACAAGCTTAGTCTTAGTAGCATTGAACGTTACCGTTCATTTTTGCCGCCCATTCCACTACAGACTGGAGGTCTTCCTCTAGTGTTTCCGCCATTGCTTTGGATATGTGTTCATTCGTGTTCTCCTCCTGCCTGTTATAGAGCGTCGTGTCGTCAGCAAATATGCCCATCTCAAGGACTATTTTATCAGGGAGGTCATTTTATGAATATCAGGAATAATAAAGGTTCAAGGATCGACCTCTGAGGTACACACGTATTTATATCATATTGTTGAGATATACTCTACTTATTATTGATAATCACTTTATAATGCTGTTTGTCTGTCATGCACTAGAATTTGTATGTTTGTAGTTCATTTTTGCTATCCTCTGCTTCATTTTTCAATCAGAGATCCATTGGACCATTTGGTTGATACTGAAACTTACAAGGTGCCTTAATGGTTATCGTACTTTTATTTTTTACTTTCTAACATCATGCTCGCATGCACATGTCTCGGTTGCTTTCGTTTTTTATACTTCATTTTTTAAAGGAATTTGACGTTACGTTTAATACCTACTTTATTTTTGCTTTTAATAAACTAGCGGGAGATGCGCCCGGCTTTGCCCGGGCGTAAATACGCTTAAATATATTTCAAATTGTCCAGATTTCGTATATATTATTCTAGAGTCGTGATTTCAAAAGTAAAAATGTTTTGAGTGCCATCAGTTAGAATCGAAACAGTAGCATTCAAAGCTGGTGACATTTCAACTGTACCAACGTGACACGCATATGAACTGATTTAAAATTAAAAAAGTCGAAAATAAACTGAGATGAATGTGCAAAATGTATGACGATTTTTTCAGTTTTGACCGCTTAAAAACAATTTTAATCGGCTAAAGATCCATAAAAGAATGGTCCATAAAAAAAATCCAATCATTTTAGGCCCTTAGTACCGCTCTGCGACTTTTAGTTTCGGAGGAGATAGAGTTTGAAAATATGGACACACACAGACATATAGCCTTTTATATATATATTAGAGAAATAAATAATCTCATTAATAAAACTCACTATGTCTGGCTGTCTGTCACCAGTTTTTAGAACTGCATATCCTCAGAGACGAAAGGTCGTAGAGCGGTGCGAAGTTGATTAAATGATTGTATTTTTTGTGGAACGTTTTTTATGGGGTTTTGCTCGGTAAAAATAGCTTCTATGGAGTCAAAGTTGAAAGAACTTGGAACTTGGCAAGGCGTAAGTCGACTTAAAGTTCGCCTGCATGCACACACACACACACACTCACACATACACACACACATACATATATATATATATATATATATATATATATAGTGCGTTAAGGTTAGTTCATCTTTAGCTATTTTTGACCTCTTAAAAACTATGTTAACCGGCTAAAGACCCATAAAAGACCGACCCGTAAAAATCCAATCATTTGAGACCCTAGCGCTGCTCTGCGACTTTTAGTTTCGGCGTAGATAGAGTTTGAGAAGATGGAGACAGGCGTACATATAGCCTTTCATACAGGGTGTCCCAATAAAATGCATACACTTTCTAAATGACCATAAAACCAACATTTATTATAAGAAAAGTTTCATACATCAAAATACTGTGAACAAATATAGAAACCAGTTAATTATCGAAAGTGTTCAAATTGTTGGCCATTGTGGTCCATGAACAGCTGACAACGCTCACTGATTGAACCGAAAACGTTCCTTTTCAGTTCAATTGGTATGTTAACACATCTTCTTTCAATGGTTGCTTTCAACTCATCCATTGTAGTTTGTTTTGTGGGTTGAATCATGTGTTTAACATGTCCCCCACATCGCCCACAAAAAAGAGAAAACT
>NC_136523.1:14035178-14095178 GCF_053919585.1 Euprymna scolopes | reverse complement strand
ATATATATATATCGCTCGCTTGCTCTCTCTCCTACATGTCTCTTTCTCTCTCCTACTACTCCTCTCTCTCTTTCCCTACTTCTCTCTCTATTATACTCTTCACTCTTCCTCCTTCCTACTTCCTCTACCATTCTTGTCTACTCTCTCCTTCCTTCTCGATCTCGTAGTAAAATTCTTCCCGCCCATAACAGCTCATCACATTATTAGTTTCACTATCAAATTATAGATACCGTTTCTTTCTCTATTATCTTTCTCTTTCTATTCTCTGTCTCCTACATCTCCCCCCTCTCTCTCTCTCTCTCTCTCTCTCTCTCTCTCTCTCTCCAGCGCTTCCTTTCTTTTTCTCCCCCTATTTCTATCTTTCCCCGGTAACAAGGTTTTCCCTGCCCATCACAGACATCATATCATTGGTATGGCTATCAGATTATAGATAAAACTGCTCTGCGCTTCGACAATATTAATCAAAACATACAGTTCGGAACGAAATGTTGGCTAAACGATTTCTTCTTTAAACAAACACTTGCAAATGCACTTTCACCGTGACTTCCCGTAATTGAGACATTGGATTCCACACACACACACACACACACACACACACACACACACACACACACACACACACACACACACACACATTTGCGCGCACATATTTCCTGAAGTAACAGAGCAGAAAAGATCCTATTCATTGTGCTACGATCAGACCTATCTGGCCTTCTGGATAGCCGAGAGACATGCGCACATAATGAACCGGTTAAGCAAGACCTTCGAAGAAAAAAAAATTAAATAAGACCGTCGAAAGGATCTTAAGCAAGCAAATGCCTTAAGCAAAGTCTTCGAAAATGCTTTAAGGAAGACCTTCGAAAGGACCGTAAAGAAGACCTTCGAAAGGACATTATAGAAGACCTTCGAAAAAACTTATATAAGACCCATGGAAGGACCTTAATCAAGAAAATTACTTAAGCAAAACTATCGAAAATACCTTAAGGAAGAGCTTCGAAAATACCTATATAAGACCTTCGAAAGGACCTTAAACAAGAAAAGGCCTTAAGCAAGACCTTTGAAAAGACCTTAAGGAAGAGCTTCGAAAGTAGCTTAAACAAGACCTTTGGAAGTATCTTAAAAAAAAAGAAAAGATTTTAAATAAGAAGTTCGAAATAACCTTAAGCAAGAAAAGACTTTAAACAAAGAAAATAAGATATTCGAAAAGACTATAAACAATAACGAGACATTCGAAAGACCTTCAGTTAGACCTTCGAGAGGACTTTAAACAAGACCTTCGAAAGGACTTTAAACAAGACCTTCGAGAGGAACAATCAAGAAAAGACCTTACGCAACCTTTGAATATGTCTTAAATAAGACCTTCAAAAGGATCTTAAGTAAGACAAGATATTAAGCAAGACGTTCCCCCAAAAATTAAGACCTACTAAAAGACTTTACCCAACACATCAATATGATTTATACACCGATAACTGCCACAGATTGACGATGTTCCTTTTTTATAAAGACCAGAATTGTATTCTATTCAGCCCTGGCGTACCGTGGCGTTCATCGATGCGTCATATATTAGGCAGTGAACATCTATAATGATCTTTTGATCCTCAACACGGACAACCTTAACAGAAATGCCATCAAGGTTATGCGAATTACCGATATCTACTTCTGCGTTGTATTATAAATCTCAGAGGCGGTGGGGTGGGTTATCATCACACGGTTTCTGACCTTCCATGGTAGACTGTTAAGGACATTAGTATTAACTACTGTCGGATTGCAGTAGAGATCCGTTAAAAACAATGTATTTGTATTTGACCACTCTCTAAAAGAGTACAGAGGTAACACCCGTGCCTCCTGTACCAGGGATATCATCAATTTAATCACGATGAAGTGTGTAGACACCACAGAGTGGTCAAAGCTCAGATTCTGCAAAGCCAATCTTTTTTTTTAAACCTAACTTTTTAACTGCGGTCACATAAATCATATGTACGAAAACACATTCACCGTATCGAGCTATTCACGCCAGAATATTGAACAAGTTCTTAAAGCAGAAAAAAATCTTTCCCGCAGACGGAAACATGGTTATCTTTATGTATATGAATAATTTTATGATGTTATTTAAACGAAATGTTTCTTTCTCTGTGCATGAGATCAAATAGAATTTCCATGGATGGAGTTTCTTTCCAAGAACTTTCTTCAATCAAAACTGCAAATAAAATCACCTTCCGTTCATAAGCAGAGTTTATTTCCAGGAGCTACAATTTCTGAAACGGGTTATCATAGGGTTACTTCTCTACAAACTACAACATGCTTGATTTAAAATCCAATACAAAAAGCCGGATACATTATATTCATATGTGTCCATTCTATTCAACATTTTTAATTCTCTAATAATATTTTTTGTCATTTAACTGAGACGCTACCAATCTTGTAAAACCTTATCGACGGTTGAGTTTTAGGTTTGATAAGTAGTGACACACCAGAAAAAAAGAAAAGAAAACAAACAAAAAAAACAAAACAAAAGAAAAAAAAAACTAAAAAAAACGCTTCTATCTACTGTCCGGATGTGATGTGGATTCAGTTCAATGTCCCGAAATCAAGCTTCCAAAAAGAGTGTACTAAAGATGGGGACCATATTAAAAAAAAAAATTAACTGCATCTATAAAGCTTGATCACTTAGGACTAATTCTATAGCTTGATCCTCGCTCGAAGGTCAATTAGCACTGAAAATTGATTATTCGTACATGTCTTTTATCTGGAAAATCTTTGGTGAAAGCCACTTGATATCGCAGAGGAATATAAGTTTGATTGAACATTTGTAGTCGATAAACACTTGGATAACAATCCTTGGCCTTCGAGACAAGATCAAAGTGTAGCATCTGTTCTTCAGATGCTGCACTTAAATTTTTTTGTTCTCTGTCAGTGGAGGAGAAACCCTTCACGACTGAGACAGTTTTTATTTTTGTTCCTTTTCTCCACGTTAAAAAACGACCCTGGTGTCTAACTATGTCCCGTGGGGAGGCATTGTAAATAGGAACAATATATATATATATATATATATATATATATATATATATATATATATATATATATATATATATATCTCCGCAAATACAACGGAAAAGGCGTCTACCTGTCAGGTTTCGACATTAGCTGGAAATGATTGTTCACTATCATTGATGAGCCGTGATAAAACGAAATTGCCCCCTCGTCTATAACGGACCATTACTAAGTCCGCTCCGTCATCTGGTGGAATATCTTCAAGCTGGTCTTTTCCATTTCGAAATCGAAAATACAAAACAGGAAAGAATTCTTGTATTCTTTTTTGGAACATCAGAATGAACCCGGATCAATATCATCTCAACTTTATGTAAGTAAATTTATGTATATTTAGTCAGCATTATTTATTTTGAACGTGCTTCATTAAATAAGATAGACAATTTCTGGTCTGTATATATTGGTCTTGATCCTGTCTAATTGTCCTATAAATTTAATTGTTTCAGGCAAGAACTGGTTGATGTTGCAGCCATATTCACTTCTGACCTGACTACTTTCAGATCAATCTGTATATTTAGTCAGCCATTGTTACCAGTAAAGATTTTCGATTATTTATAGACGTGTTTTTCTCCAATAAATTTAAATAACAGGAATATTATTCACAAGTACTTAAATATATTAAAATTATTATGATAGAAAAATGCGAGCATGAAAAGTAATATGGTTAAGCTTAAACATGGAAAAGTAAAGGACCAGTTGTTAATACTGGAAGAGAAAAGGACAAGTCATTCTATTAAAAAATATAATAAATTTATAACTTAAAATGCTGCAGTATTAAGAATTGATTATATAATGTTATAAATTGAATTAAAAAAAATTACTGCTGCAATATTTAAGTTATAAATTTATTATATTTTTTACTTGAATATCTTGTCCTTTTCTTTTCCAGTTTTAACAGCTAGTCCTTTACTTTTCCATGTTTAAGCTTAACCATATTACTTTTCATGCTCGAATTTTTCTATTGTAATCCATGATTTTTCCAGGCTTCCAATAAATTCACTTGTACTTTTGTTTAATTTTAGTCTTATTTTTTGGCCTCCATAAACACATATATAATAGCAATGTACGGCAGTCGTCTGCTTTCAAGAAAATGCTTCCAATTATTTCCCTTTCATCCTTTGACTTTGTCTGTTTTACTTGTTATTTCTCTTTTCGAGACAACAGTGAATTACTAGCAACAGTAGTCGCTAAAGCGACGTGATTGCTATAGAAACCAGTCATAAAAAGCGTCGTTTACATTCAGGTGATCTATAAGCTGTGATAATTGTTTAAAATTTGGTCGAAAAATGAGTAAACGGCGAAGCTTTAAATGACTAAAACTGTTAACTAACCACATATTCAAACACAGTAGTTTTTATCATTATTTTTATCATTAAAACACAGTTTGAATGATAAAAAACTCAAAACCAAAATAAGTAGACATGATTTGTCCATATCACAAATCTACAAAGTTTTTAAACGGGGCGAAGGGGTATATTGCTGAATTTTTTTATAGCTATGCGGACCAAAATAATAAAAAATATTTCTGTTTTATCCTGAGTCGAGTTTTATGCTGTCTTGCTTATTAGCTTTGCTTTTTTAGCGAAACTGTTTCTCCCAAACCTCATTCTTTCAATCATTTTCTGAAAAAAAAAAAACCCCAAAAAAAAAACAACAACAACAACAACAACAACAACAACACCACCACCACCACCACCACCACCACCACCACCACCACCACACTATTTTCACACATTTCCAGAGAAAAAAAGCAATTTCCTTAGTAATTTTTACGCTTTTCTTAAGAGCTCTGCGTGCCGGATTAATTACTTTGGTTGGCCAGATCTGGCCTAAAGGCCATAGTGTAGATACCCCTGGTCTATATGATTTACTCAAACATGTCTAAAGTAACTGCTTAATAACTTTTTTGATGCAAGTATTATTAATTTCATATTTGTAGTTTTTTTAATGCATTAACCTGAAAAATTTATTGTATATAATGGGAAGAATTGTATTTTTGAAACACCGCAGAATAAGTTTGTTTCTTTTTTGTTGAAAATTTGAATTAATTTTCAATAATGAGATATTTAAATTATATATATATGTATGCATGTACTAGCATTTTAGCCCAGCGTTGCCCGGGAGTTTGGAGGTGTATGCTGAGCAAAAAAAAAAGAAGAAAAAGCGGTAAATATTTTTAACTTTGACCCCAATTTTGACCTCTTAACATTTATTGTTTTGGGCTCAAATTGAGTTATTAAGTTAGATCCATGTCCAAGGAACCTATATCTAAAATTCCAAGTGTTTAGACCCAAAATTGTCGGAGGAGTGTGGTAGAGTTCTCAAAGGACAAATCGTTGAACTTTGACCTCTTAACAGCGAAATTTCTGGTCGAAAACCGATTACAAAGATTTTTCAAAATCTCAATACTCTGTATATCAAATTCCAAGTCTGTAGACTGAAAATTGACAGAGTCATTGTGTAGGGAAATGTAAACAGACAGACACACACAGACACGCAGACACTTTCACTTTTATATATATACTAGCATTTCAGCCCAGCGTTTCCCTGGTGTTTGGATGTGTCTGTTGAGCAAAAAAAAAAAACAGTGGTCGTAGGAAGGCAGGCTCGAACCCGTACTGCGAAGGAGGAAAAGAACGTGGAGAAATCCTGACGTCTTGCTGTTACGACCACGACCAAACCGGAAGTGATTTATGTTTAAATTAAGGCTAGACAATCGAAAGGGGAGGATGACTTTCAAAAATATCGGTGAAAAAAGCGACCACTCCCCTGTAGAAAAGTGCCCAGGTGAAGGTGAAGATATTAATGTTTTTAGCCAATTTTTCGATATTTATCGTCTGAAAGGTCGAACCTCAAAACGATACTGATCTTGGTAAAATGCGTTGCCTCTGTCGAAAGTTTTAGGCAGACATGCAAACATACATATATACATACATACATTTATATATTGGTAACTAAAGTTTCCGACCCAAACCGATTAAAAAGCTTGCCCTATCTCTGAAAATACTTTATGCAAAATTTCAAATGTTTAGGCCAGAAATTGTCTGAGTAATTTGGTAGACACCGCAGAGGTCAATTTTTTAAAAAGTTTGACACCTATTATGACCTCTTAAAATGTATTGTTTTGGGCTCAAATCGAGTTATAAAGTTAGATCCAGGTCCAAGGACCTATATCTAAATTTTCAAGTGCGTAGACCCAACATTGTCGGAGGAATTTGGTAGAGTTCTCAAAGGTCAAATCGTTGAACTTTGACCCATTAACAGCCAAATTTCTGGCCAAAAACCGATTACAGATTTTTCCAAATCTCAGTACCCTGTATATCAAATTTCGCGTCTGTAGACTTAACATTGACAGAGTTACTGCATAGGGAAATATACACAGACAGACAGGCAGACACACACAGACACTTTCACTTTTATATATATACTAGCATGGGTGCCCGGCGTTGCCCGAGTGTTTGGAGGTGTATGCTGAGCAAAAAAAAATGTCAATTTTTTAAAACTTTGACCCCTATTACGCCTCTTAAAATTTATTGTTTTTGGCTCAAATCGAGTTATTAATTTAGATCCATGTCCAAGGAACCTATATCTAAAATTTCAAGTGTTTAGACACAAAATTTTTTTTACAAAGGAGTCACCATTGATCAAAGCTCGGTCGCAATTCGAAAATAAAGATTAATGAGTGTACGACGGTAGTCAACGGGACAATAACGTAGTAATTATTAGTAGTGAAAATTTGGTAAATTGGATTACTTAAGGAGACGGCTCATCAAGAATTTGTTTACATTGGACTTGAAGACGACCAAATTGTAGTCAGGTGAAATGTAAGAGAGTTCCACAGGCGTGCAGTTCTAAGAATCGAATCTACGTGTAGGTATAGGCACAGATGAAGAGTGGGGGAAATTATTGATAGTGTTCAGCGAGACGAGTGTCTTTCGTGAAAGTTTGGCGAGGTGGGACCATAGATTGGAGCTCAGACGAGCTGTGGGAAAGAGGTTGTGGGGAAGAGAAAGGACATCTCCCCACTAGGCTATGATGTCTATTTTGAACTCTGTCAAGGCAGGATCAGTTCTTTCTAGTAGCTCCTGCCCATATGTGGCAGTAGTGCTCCTTCCTTGGACGTACCTGGCTCTTATATAGATAGAGAATTGCATCAACAATAGAAGGTAGAAGGATCCCACCATTTTTCCAGCGACATTGGCAACGGATTTGATGTACGTGTTCTATTTCAGATCAGGAGTAAAGGTCAAATCTAGAAGCTTTTCAAAATATGGAGCTTCCCAAGATGAGAGCAATTCATTTCAATTGATACCAGATGGTTGGTTGGTTGTTTTACGGCATATCAACCTTTTTCAGGTTATTTAATGCCGAATCTAGTTATTTTGAGGAACGATTTTTAATGGAGTATATATTTTTTTAAAGTCAGATTCTATTTAACCCATAGTTGGGACCCTAACAGGTACTACCACTCCGGGTCAGAGTGGACCTGGGAGCAATGGCAATTAAAGGGTGGCTCCACACTCCCCAATGCCTAAAAGGTAGGATATAGTTTTAGGTCATATCCAGGACCGTGATACCAGATGGGGATAAGAGAGTTGATTATGTAAAGATAGAAGCTTAGCTTTAGATGCATTAAAAGTAACCAGCCACCTCTTTCCCCATTGTACCTCGTGCTCATGATCAGAGGAGGGAACATCAGAGAGAACTTAATCATTTACGGTCTCTGATGCCGTAAATGGCAGTGTCACCACAAATGTCTACAAATGGTCTTAGTGTGTGTTTTGGCAGATCATTGATGTAGATCAGAAAGAGAGTTGGGCCCAGAAGTAATAAAATACAATACACTATATAATACACATGAATATAATCAAATAACATAATAAATAAAACCGTAAGGCGGGGCAAATACCGTACCAAGGGTCAGAAAAACATCGTATTCGACATCGTAACCTGAAAAAAAAACGTATCCAGGGGCCACCGTATACTGGAGTTCTACTATATATATATATATATATATATATATATATATATATATATATATATATATATATATATATATAGTAGAACTCCAGCATACGGTGGCCCCTGGATACGTTTTTTTAAAAATAATTATATATATATATATATATATATATATATATATATATATAATTATTTTTAATACATAGAGACACTAGTGTTTCATCCTTTCAGCTATCATCATATCAGTGCAAGGAGTTACGATTACAGCCGGTCTAAAGATTCGAACCCGGCCACGAAGCCATTTCTGACCCATTAGCAAGGAACAAACCACACGGCCAACGTTAACTGCGAGAAATACAGTTGAAATTAACATTTATAAGAATGTCTAGACGGTAGAGAGATCTTATGCTTATAACATGCGAGTTTTATTGGCCGATCTTTGGTTTCAACTTAGAGTGCTCAGCAGTAAGAACCGGGTAAAAACGGTCACCTTTGGCACAAATTGAAATAAATGGCTACTCATATTTGGAAAACTTCTCGAACTGACTTTCACTCCTGATCTTAAATGGAAAACATACATCAAATCTGTTGCCAAGATTGCTGGAAAAATGGTTGGATCACTCTATCGCTCCAATGGGTATCTCGCTTCCGAGGTACTCCTCTATTTGGATAAGAGCCAAGAACGCCCTAAAATGGAGTACTGTTTCCACATCTAGAGCAGGAATTGATTGGCGCTCCCTATTCTACCTTGGTGGGGTTCAAAACCGGTTTCAAAACATAGTGAGCGATACCCTTTTCTCTTCCTTGCAATTTTTTTCCTACAGAAATAAAGTTGCAGAGCTCTATCTGCTCTATCGTTGTTTTCATGGCAAGTGCTCGACTGGGCTCCAATCCGTGGTTCCTCCTTGCCAAGCCTTTACAAAAATCACTCGACTAGTTACAACCACTGTATACATTTTCCCACTCTCTGTGAACAAGGCTTCTTCCCCAGAACTGCTCGCCCTTGGAACACTGTTTCGCTGGCCTGCTTCCCGGTTTAATACAACAGGGTAGCCTTCAAATCCAATGTAAACAAGTTCTTGTTGAGTTGTCTCCATTAATAATCAAATTCTGCCCAAATTATGCCATTAACAATTACAACATTACCACCTTACCTTGATTAAATCTTATCCTCGAGTGGTCTTCGGGCCTTAATAATTGGTGACACCCAAGTAAAACAAAATACCGGAATACGAGAGGCGTTCTATAACTAATTCCTCTCCCACTTTTCAGTTGTCTAATCTACCTGAAATTTAGCATGTGCAAGGATTTATATCTCTACGGGTTATGTGATAAATTACAGCTCTGAGTTTTTTCATAAGGAAATCACCACTTATCAAGGCCCGAAGACCATTCGAGGATAAGGGTTTAAGAGTAGTGGTGGTCACCGGTGCAACAGCGTAATAATAGTTAGTGATGAAAACTGGGTATAATTTGATTATTTTTCGATGCCCAAAACGATTCTTTTTATTGTTTTTATTTCTTTATTTTTGTTAAGTACTTAATTTTCCACAGCTCATATACCGATAAACTTGAAGACGTCCATGTTGTAGTCAGCCGAAAAGGAAGATGTGCAGAACAGATTTCCACAGGCGGGCAGCCCTAGGAAAGAAACTTTGTTAAAAAAAAATGGCGTTAAAAAAGATGTAAAAAAAGATGGCGTTAAAAAAGATGTAAAAAAGATGGCGTTAAAAAAGATGCAAAAAAAGATGGCGTTAAAAAAGATGTAAAAAAGATGGCGTTAAAAAGATGTAAAAAAAGATGGCGTTAAAAAGATGTAAAACAAGATGGCGTTAAAAAAGATGGCGTTAAAAAAGATGTAAAAAAGATGGCGTTAAAAAGATGTAAAAAAAGATGGCGTTAAAAAAGATGGCGTTAAAAAAGATATAAAAAAGATGGCGTGAAAAAATATGGTGTGAAAAAAAATGGTATGAAAAAAAGCTTGAAAAAAGATAGTGTAAAAAAGATCGCGTGAAAAAATGCGTGAAAAAAGATGTCATGAGAAAAGATGTCGTGAGAAAAAAGCGTGGAAAAAACTGCGCGAAAAAAAGATAGAAAAAGATAAAAAAAAAATAGCGTAAAATATATGAAACAATATTGCGTGAGTAAACTGTGTGAAAAAAGGATAGCGTGACCAAAGATGGCAGGAAAAAAGATATCATGAAACAAGATGGAGTATAAAATATATATAAACAAGATTACTTGAAACAAGATGGCGAGAAAAAGGCTTGGGGTGGACCACATTTGAATTGAACAACGTGAATTGAACAGGCGTGAATCGCAATGTCATGAAACATTGCGTAAAAAAGATGTTAAAAACATTGGGTAAAAATATCTGATTTGAAACAAACAGGCATGAATAAAAATGGAGTCAAAATGATGTCGAGAAACCAGATTAGCAGGAAAAATGCAATCATACAAGATTGCGTGCAAAAAGATGGCGTTAAACAAGATATAGACGGCATAATCACGTTGACACACCGGTGCTCGTCAGATAACCGAAGTTAAGCAACGTTGAGCCTGGTTAGTACTAGATGGGCGACCATTTGGGAATTCTAACTGCTCTTCGCTTATCTCGACATTATTTCCAGCTGCCATGAATATATATATATATATATATATATATATATATATATATATATATATATATATATATCTTATATATATACATATACATATATATATATATATATATATATATATATATATATATATATATATATATATATAATAAAAATTACAATTAAATTTACCCAAATGATCCAAGATGGTAAAATTAAAGTATATTATAAATATTAAAGAATTAATATTTATAAAGTTATCTCAGCCAGATGTAAAAGCTCGATAAAACCAAATAGGAAATAGAGCTTATAATACGAGCAAACAGTTAATAAAATATGTTAAAAAAAACCTTGAAAAGGAGTTAAAAACATATTTAATCTGAAAAGGAAACACTAGATAAGTGGATAGTCCTTAATCCGAAAGAAATACTTTCCTTCTCATCAGAGGGTAGGAATTAGCACTTTCCAATTACGGGATTTCCTTGGATTTTACTTGTGTAAATGGAAATTCTTTTAAATTTCTTGAAGTTATACATTTGGATTTTACCGTAACTGGATTATTTATCTTCCACCAGACTATCCATTCATTGTAATCACCTTTTTCTTCACCATATTCCCTCTGCTTCACTTTTTTTGTTTTCAAGTAAGATCTTTGACTTACTTATTGTTTCATCAAATACTTTTGCATGCAAAATCCGATCCCGCATTTTGCTAATTCCTACCCTCTGATGAGAAGGAAAGTTTTCTTCAAAACTCCGCGGATTAAGGACTATCCATTTATCTAGTGTTTCCTTTTCAGATTAAATATGTTTTTAACTCATTTCAAAGTGTTTTTAACATGTTTTATTAACTGTTTGCTCGTATAACTTCCAACGTAGACCCCTACTACCATGTCTCCTTCTCCAACATCAGGGGTCTTCGTTCTAACCTTCCAGAGGTTGAAACCCAATTACAGGAGACTAAACCAGACCTTTTATTTTTTAAGTGAAACTGGCATTGGACAGGCTATTTCCCTAGATGAGTTTGCAATTTCAGGATACTCTAACTTAACTTCTAAATCTGACCCCCAAGATCGCCATGGGCATGGAATATGTGCCTATATTAAAGTTAGCTTTCCATGTGGGAGGGACATCTCCAGGGAATATCCTAACTTACCCTATATGTGCTTCCGGGTTGCTTTAGCTCACACTACTGCATTTATATTTACTCTCTATCGCCCCCACAACAGTGGAGTTACTATCTTTCAAAGCATATCTGAGAAAATTGACCAAGTCCTTTCTACTTATCCTTCAGCTAACATTCACGTATGTGGAGACTTCAATGTTCACAACGTCGAATGGTTGACCCACTCAAACAAGACCGATGATGAGGGGAGGTTCTGTCATGATTTCTCCATTGCCTATGACCTCACTCAGATTGTTCAGGAACCTACCCGTGTGCCCGATAATGACGGCCAGTATGCGAGCCTACTAGACCTTTTTCTCACAACTTGCCCTGAACTATGTTCAGTTTCTGTTCTGTCGCCTCTTGGATCTTCCGACCACTCTGTTGTATCAATTAAGATAAAAATGAAATGTAATAAGTCCCCAGACGTACCACTTCATCGTACAGTATATCGATACACTAAGGCTGACTGGGATAGCTTCCGTACATTTATATCTGATCTACCTCTGCATTCCATGTTTAAAAAGGATGTGTCCTCTATAGTATTAGACCTAACTGAATGGTTAATTGTAGGTATTGACCATTTCATACCCTCTAAAAAGTTTCAGAAAAAACCTAACAGCCAGCCATGGTTCTCTCCAGAATGTGCTGCTGCCATTGCGCACAGAAATCACTTTTTCCACTGCTTCAAACGTAATAGATGTATGGAAACTAAAGCCGTTTTCAGGACTGCCAGCAACCATTGTAAGAAAGTAATAAGGAACGCAAGAGTGTTGTATGCTCAATCTGTTAAGTCCAAAGTAGCTGAGCAGCGGCTTGGTTCCCACCAGCTTTGGCAAATAGCAAACAGAATCCTGAACAGAAGCGTGTGCTCCATCCCAACTATTATCAATGGACCTGAGGTAATCTCGTCAGCATCAGACAAAGCCAAACTCTTTGTCAAGAACTTTGCAGCTAATTCTACCCTTTGCGACCAAGACCGCCAACCCCCAATATTTCCTCCTGTATCAGAAAATACGCTATGTGATATACGTATATCTGTACGTGATGTTGCGAAGCTAATCAAAAACCTTGATTCGAGTAAAGCAACTGGCCCTGATGGTATTCCAATTATAGTACTCAAAAAACTTCAACCTGAATTAGCGCCCATACTTACAAAACTGTTTAAACGTTGTCTTAAGGAGAATAGTTTCCCATCTCCCTGGAAAATCTCATCAGTATGCCCTGTATTTAAGAATTCAGGTGATCGCTCATCCCCCTCTCAGTACAGGCCAATAAGTCTCCTGTGCGTCATGAGTAAGTTGCTAGAATCTGTGTTAAATACAGAAGTAATCAAACATCTCAACAAAAATAACCTTCTTAGTGACACTCAATATGGTTTCCGTTCTGCTAGATCTACAGCAGATGTCCTTACAGTTATATCGCATAGGATTAGCAAATCTCTCGACGGTGGCAATCTTTCTAGGGCAATTGCTCTTGACATATCTAAAACCTTTGATAGGGTATGGCATAAAGGTTTACTTCATAAGATCGCTAGCTATGGTATAGCTGGAAAAGTCTTCTCAATTATTAAATCATTTCTTTCTGATAGGTTCATAAGAGTAGTAGTTGAGGGGCAAAAATCAGAAGCTCACAGTATTAATGCCGGTGTCCCTCAGGGATCCATCCTGGGCCCAACTCTTTTCCTGATCTACATTAATGATCTTCCAAATCATATCCTTACATCATTTGTAGACATTTATGCTGACGACACTACCATTTATGGTACCACATCTAAGACAGTAAACGAGCAAGTTCTCTCCAATTCTCTCTCCTCTGATCTTGAGCACGTAGTACAATGGGGAAAGGAGTGGCTGGTTACTTTTAATGCATCTAAAACCAAGCTTCTCTCTTTACATCATCAACATTCTAATCCACATTTGTCATCAATTGAAATGAATGGCTCTCGTCTTCAGGAGGCCTCAAGTTTTGACAAGCTTCTGGGCTTGACCATTACTCCTGATCTTAAATGGAACACGTATATCAAATCTGTTGCCAAGGCCGCTGGAAAAATGGTGGGATCTTTCTATCGATCCAGTAGATATCTCACTGCTGATGCTATTCTCTACCTATATAAGAGCCAGGTACATCCAAGGATGGAATACTGTTGCCACATCTGGGAGCTGCTAGAAAGGACTTGTCCTGCCTTGATAGAGTTCAAAATAGACTTCGTAGCCTCGTAGGAGATGTCCTTTTCTCCTCCTTGCAACCTCTATCTCACAGAAGAGATGTTGCGAGTTTGTCTCTGATGTATCGTTATTTTCATGGAAAGTGTTCAACTTAGCTTCAATCTTTGGTCCCCCCTCGCCAAACTTTCACAAGAAACACTCGTCTAGCTGTAAACACTATCAATAATTTCCCCCACTCTTTATCTGTGCCTAAACCTAAACGTAGATTCCATGAACAAGGTTTTTTTCTTAGAACTGCACGCCTGTGGAATTGTCTTCCGTTTTCCTGCTTTCCGGCTGACTACAATATGGTTGTGTTCAAGTCTAAAGTAAATAAGTTCTTGATGTGCCGTTCCATATAAGTTATTAAATTTACCAAATTTTCATTACTAATGATTACTATATTGACCAATTTCTACTGTACACTCTTTAACCCTTATCCTTGAGTGGCCTCTGGGCCTTGATAATGTGGTGATGCCTTTGTAAAAAAAAAAAAAAAAAAAATATATATATATTATTTTTAAAATATAATTATCTACTGATACGTGTTTCGTCGTCTACAACGCATCAGAATGGCTGAATATATTCCACTTGCCACTGGTATTAACAATGATAATTATAGAGGGTTGGAGACTACGCAGCTCTTGCCAAAAAAAAAATTTCATGCGCACGCACCCTTGTAGTGAGTATCCATAGTCTCTCAAGATTAAAGAAGTCTTTACTTTTTTTTAAAACAAGATAGCGTGAAACAAGATGCCGTGAAAAAAGGTTTTCTTAAACAAAAGCGCGAAACGAGCTTGCGTGATGGCGTGAAAACAAACCAGGAGTAACTTCACCGCACGGGTAGTCACTCGCCGGGGTTTGCCTGATGTGTGTTAGTCAAGAGACTTTCTTGCATGTGGCGTCAGGGCTCTAGTGACAGAGTACTCGCCTCACATACAAGTGACTCGGATTTCAAATTATATGTTCGGATATGTGCTACTTATATGCCTAAAAAAAGACGAAAGTTGATTTTAGGGTTTGCAATCTGTGGTTCTTATAATTTGTGTTATCTTATTGAGGAAATAATACAATATCTATCTATCTATCAATCTATCTCTCTATCTCTATCTATCTCTCTCTCTCTCGCTCTCTCTCTCTATATATATATAATATATATATATACATATCTACTTATCTCAAATATAGATATCCACTTATTTTGTGCTTCCTTTTTAAAATTAAATGTTTTTAACTCTTTTTTCAACGTGTTTTTTAACATGTCTTATTAACTACTTGTTCTTATATACATACATACATATATATATATATATATATATATATATATATATATATATATATATAAGAGCAAATAGTTAATAAAACATGTTAAAAACACTTTGAAAAAGAGGTAAAAATATATTTAATATGAAAAGGAAACACTTAATAAGTGGATAGTCCTTAATCCGCGGAGCTTCCTTCTCATCAGAGGGTAGGAATTAGCAAAATGCGGGATCGGATTTTGCATACAAAAGTATTTGATTATATATATATATATATATATATATATATATATATATATATATATATATATATATAAGTAACTTTGTTTGTGAACTCCTTCCTCATAGGTTCCAAAACAGCTGAACTAATCTTTTGCAAATTTCTACACAAAATAATTTCTATGTCTGGCAGTGTTCTGAGATATGCTTAGTGCCGAAATTCATTCCATAAGTATCGAATATTGAAAAAAAATCCGATCTTAAATATAGTCTTTTTTAATCTTATCGATATAAAAGAAGAATTTTTTTTTCGTAAAAGAACTTTTACGTTACGTTGGCCGGTGTAACCCAAAATATGCCCCTGTAAAAATTATTTTTTATCGATAAGAGAAAAAACACTACGTTTAATATCGTCAAGCCCAGATATCAGCTGACGTGATATTGTAAACAAACACAGACGGAATTTGATGAACGACATTATCATTATTACTTTTTAATATTTTACTTTTTTTTTGCAATTTATTCCACTAGGCAAATTATTCTCCGTAATATATAATACTCAATGGAGGACTGATTCTATAATAATACATGCGCGATCTGCATGAATTAAAATAGCATGTTTAAGCGTATTGTATAACCAAGCAACGTCGAACGACCAGCTAGTATATATATATATATATATATATATATATATATATATATATTTGAATAAATAAAATAAAAATAAAAATTATGAAAAAATACATAAAAATTAAAAATAAAAAAATAAAATAAATGAATAAAAAAAAAATTATATACGGCCAAATAAATTATAGGCGACTTTCTAAGTAAATAACAAATTAGCTTCGCTATTTAACCACGTTTATTGTTAAAAAATCAACATATATATATATATATATATATATATATATATATATATATATATATATATATATATATTCAGGTTGACCCCCTCCAAAAAAAAGCAGAGGACATTCAGTTGTTTTTCTGAGCATTTTACAGTCAACAAAGAAAAAAAGGCCAAATACTCTAGTGCTTTGATGTGATGTTTTGAATATATATAATAAACTAGCTATGACCAAAGTTTCATTTCATTCGGACAAAACACTAAGAAACGGGGCCTAATTATAGTCGGGGCCCGTTTTTTTGGGGTCACCTTTTATATATATATATATATATATATTGAAGATAAAGATTAATAAGTGTAAATTCAGTTTCAAAAAGAGAAAAAAAAAATCAAATTGTGTGTACAATCGTTTCGGAAACGATATTGATTTTATTAATATTGATAATGATATTGACTATAATTGACAAAGAATGTTTTTAATATGGTCTCCTTATCAGCAGAAAAAGGGAGAAAGTTTAAGGCACCAAAATAAAGCTAGCATTTTTTTTGGTAAGGTGGATAGTCCTCTATTGAATTGCATGTGAAAATGTCTTTTAAAGTTTGTCAGTATATATATGTGGGCATGTTGCTGCTTTTGTATTTTGGCCACGAATGATATATATATATATATATATATATATATATATATATATATATATATATATATATATATATATATATATATATGATGAAAATAATGGAAATATTATTCCGACAAAATAGAGAAATAAAAAGGAACAAACCGTATTACGTGTTCATCAACGTTTCTTCTTTATTTCATCCAGAGGAAGTCTCGAAATAACGACGAAACGTTGATGAACAAATAATACGGGTTGTTCGTTTTTATTTCTCTCTCTCTCTCTCTCTCTCTCTCTCTCTCTCTCTATATATATATATATATATATATATATATATATGCATATATATATATATATTAAATCCCTGAAGCAGTGTTTCATGGTAAACAACTGATGATCCCTTAAAAATAAATTATTACTGGTACTATAGTGAATTTGAGAGAGCAAGTTGATGCAGTGATTGCAGGTGATTGAATGACTTACTGTTCTCTAACGAATGATATTTTTTTGTATAGTTTTAAAGGTTAAAATCTTCCAAGATATATATATATATATGTATGTATATATATATATATATATATATATATATATATATATATATATATATATATATATATATATATATATATATATATATATATATTAGTGTTGAAACGATTTATCGAAAGAGGAATCGGGAATCGAAAAAAATCGTAATCCCTAAACACATACTTAAATCATTCGTTGACATCTATGCTGATGACACGACCATCTACGGCAACACATCAAAGGCTGTAATTGACAAAGTTCTCTCTGATCTCGAACGCGTGGTTCAGTGGGGGAAGACGTGGCTGGTTACCTTTAATGCATCTAAAACCAAACTCCTATCCTTACATCATCAACGCTCTGATCCCCATCTGGCATCAATTGGGATGGATGGCTCTCGTCTGAGAGAGGCCCCGTGTTTTGACAAGCTTCTGGGTTTGACCTTTACTCCTGATCTGAAATGGAACACGTACATCAAGTCTGTTGCCAAGGTCGCTGGAAAGATGGTGGGATCCTTCTATCGCTCCAGAAGATATCTCACTACTGATGCAATTCTCTATCTATATAAAAGCCAAGTACGTCCAAGGATGGAATACTGTTTCCATATCTGGGCAGGGGCTGCTAAAAACAGCCTATCCTTCCTTGACAGAGTACAAAATAGACTTCGTGGCTTAGTGGGGGATGCCCTTTTATCTACCCTGCAACCTCTCTCCCACAGAAGAGACGTTGCGAGCCTATTCTTGTTTTATCGTTATTTCCATGGCAGCTGCTCGTCTGAACTCCAATCTCTGGTCCCCACTCGCCAATCCTCTACGAAAAACACCCGTCTAGCTGAATCCACTGTGAAAAATTTCCCCCACTCTTTATCTATGCCCAAATCAAAACGTAGATTCCATGAACAAAGCTTCTTTCTTAGAACTGCACGCCTGTGGAACTCTGTTCCGTCTGCCTGCTTTCCACCTGACTACAACTTGGATGTGTTCAAGTCCAACGTTAACAAATTCCTAATGAACCGCCCCCTTAAGTAAACACTTCATCAAATCTCCACATTAACGTAATGTACGTACTTGCAATAACCCTTATCCCTGAGTGGCTTCCAGGCCTTGATAAGTGGTGACCACTGTGTAAAAAAAAAAGAAGAAAATTTTAGGGTATCGGAATCGGTATCGAAATCTAAAAATGATTTGCCTGTTTTCCGATACTCAAATGGATTCTTTTGATCGTTTGTATTTCTTTTGTTTAACAGTTACTTTTCCGCGGCTCCAATTAATAATGAAACGATTAATACTTATTGATTTGCAAAGTAAAATCTATCAATCAAACTCACGAATGTATTTTGTTATATTTGCGAAAATATCTGCACATATTAGACGATTTTTGCCGAAATCAACACTATTTCCAACAAAATCAACTCTATAATTCAGGATCAATATTTGCACCGAGAATCGGGAATTTGGCACAGAATCGGTAATTTTATCGGAATCGAGTATTTAGGACAGAATCGGTAATTGTATCGGAATCGGGAATTTGGAACAGAATCGGTAATTGTATCGGAATCGTGAATTTGGAACAGAATCAGTAATTGTATCGGAATCGGGAATTTGGAACAGAATCAGTAATTGTATCGGAATCGTGAATTTGGAACAGAATCAGTAATTGTATCGGAATCGGGAATTTGGAACAGAATCGGTAATTGTATCGGAATCGGAAATTTGGCACAGAATCGGCAATTGTATTGGAATTAGGAATTTAGAACAGAATCAGTAATTGTATCAGAATCGGGAATTAAAAACAGAAAATTCCAGTGAAGACCATGAGTCATTGTCAGTGAGAAATCAATGGCAAGCGGTTGTTGCGATAACACAAATTCATTTGCAAAGGTTATCGAAAAGGTGGAAGGTCCTGGATATCTGAGGAGACTTGTTCTCATTCAGACTTGGTTGTTTTCAGTGATCAATCTCTGACAATGGCCTGTGTGAGAACTCCTAGTGAGTTACAATAACAATTATAAAACGACCATATCTTTGTCGAACATAGAAATCTTTTAGCTGAACACGGAATCAATGCGGGATTTAAAACTGAAACTTTTATGGTTATGTGTGAAAATTCAATGCGCAAAGGACGCCGGAAGTGGGCTCAGTTTAGCTAAATATTGAACGGAAGTCACTACAGATGAAACGAAATACGAAACCATATAAAAATATTTAATTACAAAACATCATTCTCGTTTTAACAGTTCTTGTACTATCTAGAAACTATGTGTCACGGGTTGGAGCCTGCCTGCCTGCCTACTACAACTTTTTTTGCTAAACACACACCTTCAAACACCCGGGCAACGCCAGGTAACCAGGCTAGTTCTATCTAAAAATAAAAGAAATATATATATTAATGTAAACGTTATTTATAGAAATTAAAAAAAATTTTTTTCCGTGTTATTGTATTTTGAATATTAAAAAAATATCAATAGAAATATAAGAAAATAAAAGTTCATTATTTTTTCACGACCTTGGAGTTTATAGGTGTGTGTTGAGCCCCCCAAAATTGTAGTAGGCAGGCAGGCTCGAACCCGTGATGCGAAGGCGGAAAAGAAAGTGGAGGTGCGTGTAAGGGTGTTGGTTGAGCCAAAAAAAAAAAAAAGAAAAGGAAAATAGCGAGCGCAAAAAAAAAGTGGTAGTAGGCAGGTAGGCTCGAAACCGTACCGCGAAGGAAGAAAAGAAAGTGAAAAAAAAAGTGACATGTTAGCTGTTGCACCCATCGCCAAACCGGAAGTGACGTAGGTTCAAATTAAGGCTAGATTATCGAAAAGAGGCGACGACTTTCGAAAATATCGGCGAAAAAAGCGACCACTCCCTGTAGAGAAGTGCCCAGTTGCGGGTGAAAGAATCAGTGTTTCTTGCCAATTTTTCAATATTTGTCGTCCGAAGGGTCGAGTCTCAAAACAATACCGATCACGTGAAACTTTGTCGCCTCTGTCGACAGTTTTAGGCAGACATACATACATACATACGTACATACATGATGATTGCAACGTCTTGTCAGACGAGTGCCACTCCCTCAGACATTTAAAATCCATGAGCCTAAATGCCTGAGGGAGTATCTATACAAAGATGATGTTACAGAGTCTTAGCTTTGTACGACAGCTAAGTCTCTCTCTCGGTTCAAAATGTTGAGATCCAGCAACAAGCAAGAGCAAGATAGCCAGCAACAAATTAAGCTGCAGACCAGCTTAACGCATTAATAATTAATACATACATACATACATACATGCATACATTTAAACAGACAGTTAAGATTTATATTATAGATAATATAAAACAAAAAGTTTTTCCATATGGTTTCGTATTTCGTTTCATGCTTACTGAGTTCCTACCATATTTAACTAAACCGAGCCCACTTCCGGCGTCTTAACATTGTGTAGTAAATTTTTGAATCGATACACTTTTATTTAATCCACAGGAATAATTAAGCAAATTATCAATCCTCGTTCCCAAAATGCAACCCACGTGACATCCGTGTTTCGAACTATTCTTGCTATGTTAATTATGGCTGAAATTAATCGTTAAGAAAATTACTGCCCATAAAACTGTGAGTCTATTAACGATTTATTAGAAGGAAGCGAGGCTAATTAAACCCTGACCCTAACAGCCGGCACTGAACGTCACCCCCCACCCGGGCATTACTTATATAATACCCGTGTTTAGATCGCTATCTATCTTTATCTATTGATTTGCCCGTCTTTCTTTATATAAATCCGTTTTTTATCTATCTATCTATCGATCTATCTATCTATCTATCTATCTATCTATCTATCTATCTATCTATGTGGCTGGCTCTGTGTCTATTTATATATTCAAACATTACCGTGATTTAATATATTGTTAAGTCTTAGTTTTACTCATTTAGATCTGCTTTAAAGTTTCACCGCTCGCTCATTTTGCGACCACATTCCAAACATAAGGCACATTCTGAACTACATTTTGAAAAACAAAAAAACAAACTAATTTTCGTTCAATAAAACAAAAGTCATAATAAAATTACTGGTGTTTAAAAGTTCTCAGTAGCTGCAAAGAACGGAGAGACGTTTTTTTTTTATTACATTTTCACCCCAAACAAGGCACATTGTCACTTTGATGTAGGGGTCTACTATCAGGGACATAAGCTACAGGAGTACTATGTGGGGAGTTGGCAGCAAGATGTCGGTTCATGTTACTCTTGAACTTCTGCATGTCAGTACAGTTGAGGAAGAAGGAACACTGAATGGAATTCCAAAGTCTAGCGGTTCTGGGGAAGAAACTACTGGAGTAGAAGGCTCTCTTACATCTACGGATCTCAACTGTGAAGGGGTGGTATTTTGCTGCTTGTCGGGTTTGTCGGGGGTACAAGTGCTTGCAGTTCGTCGGAGCATTCACTGTTAAAGTACTTGTAGAACAGGCAGAGGGGTGCTACATTTCGTCGATGGGACAGAGGCTGAAGTTTAACTGACAGTTCTGGACCTATTAGGTTGGCGACTCTCTTTTGAACCTTGTCTAGGACTGAGAGACTAGTAACAGATGCGCCAGCCCAAATATGACAACAATACTCCATACATGGGCGAATGGTGGCCTTATAAAGGTACAGGATACTTTCGGGTGTTAGTAGTTTTCTAGCACGGTAGAGAGAACCTATCTTTTTCGCAGCAACCTGGCAATGCTCTCAATGTGATTGTTCCAACTCATGTCCACTGTGAACGTTAGGCCGAGGAGTTTAAAAGATGTACTTTCAGATAAAGATTCTTTGGCCATTGCTATTGGCGGCAGAGAAGGTTTCTTGTAGTGATTGACGGAAACAAGTTTAGTCTTGGCAGCATTGAATGTGACCATCCATTTTTGTCCCCATTCCACTACAGATTGGAGGTCATCATCTAGTGTTTCTGCCATTTCTCTAGATATGTGTTCATTTGTTTTCCTGTCGTGTCTGTTATAGAGCGTGGTATCATCAGCATATATACCGATCTCACAGACAATTTTGTCAAGGAGGTCATTTATGAATATTAGGAATAATAGAGGTCCAAGGATAGACCCCCTTAGGCACTCCCGCATTTATATCATATTGTTTGGATGTACGACCATCGAGGATAACCTGGATTCTTCTCTCATCTAAGAAGGATTTAATTATGTTAGCTATTCTACCAGTGATACCGTATGGTCTAATTTTCCTTAGAAGACCTTCATACCATACCCTGTTAAAAGCCTTAGATATATCTAGAGCTACCTCTCTACCCTCCCCTGCTTTGGCAAGTGAATGGTATATGCACTCTGAGATTACAGTTAGGATGTCTGCTGTGGAACGGGTTTGCCTAAATCCATATTGTTGATCGGTTAGAAGTTTAGCATCTGTAAGGTGATGGACTAGAGCTTGGTTAATTATTGTCTAAAATATTTTGGCGAAAAGTGGGAGGAGGCTAATGGGGCGATAATTTACTGGGTCAGTTCTTTAGCCAGAATTCTTGAGAACTGGTAAACGGGTTGGAAACGTAACCATCTGTGATAGGGAATGAGATATAGAGAAGCTATGTGTTGTGCTACCAGCTGCGTCTGTGTAAGTAGAAAATCCAAGCCAGTTGTTGTGGCGGACATTCAAGTCACCAAATACATGCACTTGCGCGCTAGTGTCGAGGAAAACTGCTGTATCTATGCCCTCAGAGACTTTGTTTATTAGAGTACAGTCCTGTGTCGAGGGAGAGCGGTAGAGAAAATAAAATTAACTAATGTTATGTTGTATGTTAAGCCTAAAGGCTTGACCGTCCGATTCTAGTTTTGTTTCTCTAGTCAAGGGGAAAGTGTTTCGAATATAGACTCCAAGCCCGTGCATATATGTTTCAGAGACATTACGGCAGAGTGGGAGATATCCGGGCATGTTAAAGTAGTTAGAGGGGATGGAGGAGAGTAGGTTAGTCTAACTTGGTGCTAAGATACCCGGGGTGTGTGTTAGGAGAATTACTTCAACATCATTTAAATTAGTTCTAAGCCCACGGATGTTGGTACATGCAAGCCTCAAGGGAGGAGGCAATTTGTTTTTTTTGTTTGTTTTTTTTAGGTTTGTCCTGGTTTAAGCGTCATCCACATACACTACTGTTTCGCTGTCTCATCAGTGCGGCTAGACAAACAACTACCCCAAGCCAGGATCGAAACCCGATCGCCCAAACGAAAGTCGGAGCTTCTAACCGTTGCGCTATACGGCTGCTGCTATGTGGGCAGTGAATTAACAATGTTTTGACATTGTCCAAAGTACCTAAGCTCAATTTGTATACGCAAAGAGCATCGCTTCACACGCTAATGGTAATTTGTATATCACTTCCCAAATGATAAAGCTAAGATAGGGAGCATTATAGTCATCCACATACAGTACTGTTTCGCTGTTTCACATCTCATCAGTGCTGCTAGACAAGCAAGAACCTCAAGCCAGGATCGAAACTTGATCGCCTAAACGACAGTCGTTGCGCTATACGGGCTATGTAAATGCAACTTTGTCTCTCTGTGTGAGTTCGTTCCTTATAGACTCTGAAACGGCTGAACAGATTTTCTTTAAAATTTACAGAACTTTAGTTTATAAGTCTGGGAGTAATCTTAGTTAAGTTTTGTCTCAGAATATCCCCGCTAATTACCGATAATTGATAATCAAAACCGTTATTTTAACTTATCTATCATCGGTAAAGCCATTTTCTCCCCATATTGTCGCTTAGCAACAATGATAGAACAACAGGCCGTGAAAATTCTACTGTGGGTAAGTTAATAGCGTGTTTTTTTTCTTGTTTTTATTTATTTTATTTTATTTTTTTTGCGTGGCGTGGTATGCAGGTTCAAACCCCGAACGTAAATTTCTTAAAATTCTGTTCAGCCGTTTCAGAGTCTATAAGAAACGAACTCACACACAGAGACAAAGTTTCATTTACATAATTGCAGAGAATTTCCAGTTCGGATTTCTGATTTATTATTATGGAACCGAGTCTCTATTAATTCATTTCCAACATTAAGTAAAGATTTCAAAAGTTTAAATATAACTTTTGTACCATTCGCTTGAATCGAATCGTGAACGTTTCACAATCCAGTCTTGGTCGTTATTTATCTCTCCTGCGTCGTTACCGTTTGAGCTACCGACAGATGGATACAAAAATTGGCTTTTTTTGAGCTATTAATGCTCAAAGTAACAGCGAGAGTAACGTTTTATTCGACTTACTCTGCCAAGGTTAACTGTTTTGGTTTAAACTTTGATTCCGTAGCAGCAATTTTTGCCGGTTAATAAACAGAATGGAACACGTGCTACATGTCCAAACAGATGTGGTCCAAATTTGAAAACGTGGTCCAAATTTTAACTTGTAGACCAAATATTCAGAGAGGAATTTGATAGAGACTTTTTACACACATCGATAATGTCATTTGACGGATGATACGGATGACGTGTTAAATCCAGAAACACGTGCTCATGGATTACATTTTCTGCATGAAAAAATATGTAAATGAAATATGATAATATTTCATAAATAAATTTAATAACTAAAAAATAAAATAAAGAAAAATGCGCCCTATCAAAAGAAGAGGCGACGTAAACTATCTCTATCTATATGAAAGCCAAGTACGTCCAAGGATGGAATACTGCTTCTATATCTGGGCAGGAGCTGCTAAAAACAGCCTATCCTGCCTTGACAGAGTACAAAATAGACTTCGTGACTTAGTGGGGGATGCTCTTTTCTCTACCCTGAAACCTCTCTCCCACAGAAGAGACGTTGCGAACCTGTCTTTATTTTATCGGTACTTCCATGGTAAGTGCTCGTCTGAGCTCCAATCTCTGGTCCCCTCTCGCCAATCTTTCACGATAAACACCCGTCTAGCTGAATCTACTGTGAAAATTTCCCCCACTCTTTATCTGTGCCTAAATCAAAACGTAGATTCCATGAACAAAGCTTGTTTCTTAGAACTGCACATCTGTGGAACTCTGTTCCGTCTGCCTACTTTCCACCTGACTACAATCTGGATGTCTTCAATTCCAACGTAAACAAATTCTTGGTGAACCGCCCCCTTAAGTGAACACTTCATCAAATCTCCACACTAACGTAATGTACTTGCAATAAACCTTATCCCTGAGTGGCTTCCGGGCCTTGATAAGTGGTGACCACCGTGTAAAAAAAACAAAAAACAAAAACAAAAACAAAAACAAACATATAAGGGAGACAACCCCTCTCTCTTTACCGTTGAGGAAGCGAAAATTAAAAATACAAAAAACAAAAAACAAAAATAGCAACGGTTAAAAAAAGCTTATATCGCAACAAACTAACGACAGATCTTATATCTATACCCCTATAATTTTTTTTGTGTATTGATATTCATATAAAAAAAAAAACCCTTTTTTTTCTATTTATTTTAAAAGAAAATACAACTTTGTCACTTGGGTACTGTCCGAGTCAGTCTATGAATTGCATTTATCGGAAAAACGCAGAATGTAGAAACTATGCATAAACAGAATTTAGCATAGTAGCGAAATGAAAACAATTATATAAGAAAACATAAAAATGAATAAGTAATTAATTAACGTTCGTTTTTTTAAGAAATATGCAAATTAGTTAACCGTTATGTAGTTGCTCAGATGTACATAACTTAATATATTAAAAAAAATTTTAAATAGAAAGGGTAGACTTTTAATATCAATGTCAGAGCGAGAAAAAGTCGTTTTACTTACCTACTTAAAGACTAGTTGAAGGATATATATATATATATATATATATATATATATATATATATATATATATATACATACATAACTACTTCATTTACTCACATAAAATTAATATACAAAAATATAAATTTATGCGTAAACTGTATTTACTTCAAAAGTGCTCAATACATAGACAGAGCTAGTTAGTAATTTTTAATATATATATATATATATATATATATATATATATATATATATATATATATGGCGATTAAGCTACACTGAATATTCCGCGTTTCATCCACTCTAGGATTCTTCAGGATTCAGTGTAGCTTAATCGCAATATATATATATATATATATATATATATATATATATATACACTTGTGCCCGATATTATTCATACCCCTCGGATCTTTGAGATTTCTATAAGAATATTGCTCAAACCAGAAGATAGACAATATTAAAGGGATTTCAAACAATAAATCAAGCATAAGCATTTAATTTAAACTCAACAAATAAATAAATTATGCAAGTTTGAAGCATTATACTAAGAAAAACAATAATGGCACTAGTTCAAAATTATTCATACCTCTCTTACTAATAGTCAATAGCATGCCCTTTATTCTTAATAATTGCCTGTAACCGTTTTGGATATTCATCAACAAGGTTTTTACAATCATCAACACTGATTTTTGACCATTCTTCAATGCAGTAGTTCTCTTAATCCCTCAAATTTCTAGGTTTCCGCTTTTTAACCTCAGTTTTCAATATGTGCCAGAGGTTTTCGATAGGGTTCAGGTCAGGACTCTGGCTAGGCCATTCCAAAACATTAATGTGATTATCCTCAAACCATTTCTTGACTATTTTGGCAGTATGTTTTGGATCATTATCCTGTTGAAGGACCCAGTTTGGTCCTAAATGGAGCTTCTCCGCATCCTGTCTAATGTTTTTCTGGAGTATCTCCAAATATTGCTCCTTCTTCATGGTTCCATCTATCTTGACCAAACTATCTGGACCACTAGCCGAAAAGGAGCCCAAAAACATTAGGCTACCACCACCATGTTTCACCGTGGATATGGTGTTCTTTGGGTTGTAAGCTTCTCCTTTCTTCCTCCAAACGTAAGAAGCATCCATATGGCCAAACAATTCAATTTTTGTTTCGTCAGTCCACAAAATACTTGAGAAAACGGACTCTGGAGAATTCACATGGGTCCTAGAAAACTTTAGACGTGCTGTAAGGCGTTTTCCGGTGTGCAATGGAGTCCTTCTTGGTCTTCTTCCTTTCAGACCATTTTCATGCAGAGTCCTTTGCAACGTTTGCCTTGATATTTTTATGCAAGAAGACTCCAGATTTTCTAAAATGTCCTTAGTAGTGGTGGTTGGATTTGCATTAACACTTCTTACAATATTCCTGGTGGCTCTAGCAGACAGTTTCCTTTTCCTTCCTCTACCAATCAAGTTGTTTGTTGTGTGGTGGCTCTGGAATTTTTTGATGATGTTCTGTACTGTTGCTGTAGGGACCTACAATTTCTTGGAAATTGACTTGTAACCTAAACCATCCTTATGTGAATTCACAATTTTAGTCCTAAGATCATTACTAAGCTCTTTTTTCTTCCCCATTCTAATAATTTTTATTCTTTTTTTGGTTTTCAGTTGATATCATTTTAATTTCTGAAAAATGCAAAAAACGAAATGAAATTAATCAAAGGTTGTATAAAAGCATTCAAAATAAGAATCAAACAGGAAACAAACAGTCAGAAACTCGATTAATACTGAAAAAATAAGGGGGTATGATTATTTTTGAACATTGCAGATTTTATAAATAGCTGTATATTTCTTTTATTACAAGTATCCCGAGATTTTAAAATGACGAAAATGATCAGAAGAGGTTTATTAAGAATATGCATCAATATGGACGTAAACAATAAATTCTTACAAAGTTACACCTAATAAACTCAATTTTCAAGAGGGGGTATGAATAATATCGGGCACAAGTGTATATATATATATATATATATATATATATATATCCCATTTCAGTTACCTATATTTTACTGCATTCACACGCTATCATCTCTCCCAATCCCCGAGCATCGAGAATCCTCTTCTTTAAAGCCCCCCCCACCACTATATACTTACCTGTCTTTTTACCGGCTATCCCCTAGAACCGAACACATTTTCCCACCCCAAACCTGACACTATCGCAAAACGACCCCCTTCTTGCCCCCGTCTCTCTTCTCTCTCTCTATCTGTCTCTCCTCCTACCACCTCTACCTGCCTAATTATCCCCCTGACCCTTGACCTCTAAACCTTCAACGTTATTGCTTTGTTGTTTTGCTTCTTGTATGTCAAGTCGCAATCTTGGCCCACAAACTTGCAGGCAAAGAAATAGGTCATCTTTTTTAGTCAGTCTCGCATCGGCGTGACCCTTTTTTTTTTTTCGTCTATCTTTACAAGGGCCTCTGTCTGTCGGACGATTTGTTGGTTCGTCACTCCTAAGTTTGAAACAGGATCTGTAGCTCCATTCGTTTAATTACAAAGAGTTTGCATTCTGCTAAAGCAGTTGCACCAATATTAATTACCAAGAGTGCTCAACCTGAGAAAGGGAGAGGTTATATATAGGTACAATATCAACGTAAGTAATCCGTTCTCTCCTTCATTTTCTATCTAGCCATAGAGTATTTCAGCATTCAATTGTCAATCTCATTAACCTTTATCCTCAAATAACTTTTGGCCTTGATAAGTCATCTAATATGTAAACGGCTATATGTCCGCTTGTCTGTCTATCGATCTGTCAGTCGGTTTGTTTGTCTCGCTGTTTGTCCATCACTATATTTTCAAACTCTATCTCCTCCGAAACTATAAGTCGCAGAGCGGCCCTATGGACCTCAAATGATTAGAATTTTTTTTTATCGTTCTTTTATGTACCTTTAGCTGGTTAAAATTGTTTTTAAGAAGTCAAAAATGGATGTAAATTGAAAAAAAAAATCGTTCGACATTTTGTACATTGATCTTGGTTTATTTTTAATTTTTAATTTTTACGTTGGTACAGTGTTAACGTCACCAGATTTGAATGTTACAGTTTCGGTTTCGATTTTAGCTCATGGCACTTAAATACTTTTTTTTTACTTTTGAAATAGCGACTCTATATGAATATATACGGATTCTGGACAAATTAGAATATCATATTTAAGCGTATTTCACGCTTGGGAAAACCCGCCCCTCTCCCGCTAGTTAATATATAAAAAAAATAATCCTCTAATTCAGATTTACTTAATTTCAGTGGACAGAGAAAATCCATGAAGGCCGAAATAAGCAGAGATAAAACAAAATTCAAATGTAATCCACAGATGGGAGGTTCATGGAAATAAACTCTGTTCATGGAAATTCCATTTGATTCTAAGTTTACTTTTTCGGTGTCTAAAGTAAAATTTCTTAAAATCGTTTCTGCGCAAACGGTTCGGCGCATGCACTCGCATTAAAGAATAAAGACAATTAAAAAAAAAACTTCTTAGCCAAAGTGGTTGTTTTTAACTACCCTGAATAAAAAGTCAGATCTTTCATCAATAAAAATTGAGCCAACATCCACGACAGAGCTAGCATCTTTTCTGTTTTAGTTTCCTCGGTTTTCTGTCGGGCTTGCGGTAAATAAGAGGTGCCTTCAATAAGTTTCCAGACTTTTTTATACAGGCATCTAAAATTGTCGTAGATTCTTGAAAATTCAGTATATTATTGCTATACATCTTATGAGATGACTGAGCAATTTTTATGATTTCAGATTTCAAACAGCAACAGCAGGAATTGGAATACCCTCTACTAAAGCCTGATTGTCGAAGCTGATGAATTTAAAAAAAAAATGCAATCTGGACTTGAGGACACTTTAGAAGGATGATATGCAATAAAATTCTGTTTTAATTTTGTGAAAAACGCCCCAGAAACGTATAGAATGCTTCAGATTGCTTGCATGAATCGAACATCAGTTTATTAGTGGCTTAACAGATTCAAAGAAGGCAGAGAGTCTGAGGGATGCTTAGAGGCGCGAGAGGCTTAAGGAAGTCAAAACACCAGAGTTGATTGGCAAAATAAAGAATTTCATTATAAGGATCGTCGTGTGTCTATGGAGACAATGAGTACAGAGTTTGATGTCAGTGTGCGAATTATTCTTGAGGAACTAAAAATGATGAAGATTTGCGCGAAGTTTACCTGGTGTGCTCAGAAAATTAACATACTATTTAAATAAGATAGGCATCACGACGGTTCATCACCCTGCCTATAGTATAGACTTTGCTCCCAGTGACTGCTGGTTATTCCATAAGCTTAAGGAAAAGCTTAGAAGCTGTCGGTATGAGACAATTGATGAGAGGGAAAAGGCTGTGACGAGGTTCATTGACACGTTCACAGAAGAGCGCTTTCATGGGGCCTTCCAGAAGTTTTTTTTTTAAATTTATTACATTTTCACCCCAAACAATGCACGTTGCCACTTTGATGTAGGGAGCTACTATCAGGACATAAGCTACAGGGGTACTATGTAGAGAGTTGGGCAGCGAGATGTCGGTTCACGTTACACTTGAACTTCTTCATGTCAGTACAGTTGGGGAAGCAGGGACCGAGAAGGGAATTTCAAAGTCTAGCGGTTCTGGGGAAGCAACTACTGGAAGAGAAGGCTCTCCTACATCTAGGGATCTCTACTTTGAAGAGGTGGGATAAGAGTTACGTGTTTGTCGTAGCAAGAAAAGTGTTCATACGAAAAAGTCTGGAAACTCATTTAAGGCACCTCGTATCTCAACTCACACATGCACACTGTCATAGGCATAAACATCACATTATTGTCAAAAGCAAATTATTCGCTTTCATAAACGCAACTTTTCTCGTTGAACTTCCTGTCTACAATGAAAACAAATGAACAATTGGCGCTGTTTAATACTTTTAAACTTCAATTCAATTAATAATCAAATATGATTTGGATACTTGTGTGGTGAAATTTGGATTACACTTTTGCGAACCCGGTGATTATTCACACATTTTAAATTATCGACTTAGGCTTCTTCGATATCACGGCTAATGAATCCCATTTGTCCTACAACGACTCTAAAAATATGAACACGTAGTCTATGTTTTTCTTTCTATGTAAACTTCTATTCTTAAATTATTCTATTTGTATATTCATCGTAGAATGGTACCTTCAGTTAAATTCAATTTTTAAACTCTATCTCCTCCGAAACTAAAAGTCGCAGAGCGGCGCTAGGAGCCTCAAATTATTGGATTTTTGTATGGATCATTCTTTTATGAGTCTTTAGCCGGTTAAAATTGTTTTTAAGGGGTCAAAATGGGGGGAAATTAAAAAAATCGTTAAATATTTTGTACATCAATCTTAGTTTATTTTTAATTTTTAACAGGCTTATATCTGTGTCACGTTGTTGGGACATCCTATATATAATATATCTTTTGTAAATTTGAACTTTTGAATTATTTTTTTCGTGGGTTTATCATCTTACATTGTTATCATGTCTTATATCTATCTATCTATCTATCTATCTATCTATCTATCTATTTATCAATCTATATATCTATATATATATATTATTGTTTTACATATCTTTAATATAAAGCTTAACGTCTGTGTGTGTGTCTGGTCCCAAATAGGCTCCTATATGGCTGACTATTATAGAAAACTGATAATATATAATAACAGAAGATGTATCGAGACACAGGAATGGGTATGTTTAATCGGGCATAATGATGATTCATTAAAATTGTGGGGTCTGCGTGCGCGCCTGGCCCACAAACTATGAAAATAAAAAATTAAAAAAAAAAGTTTACAAGTGTTTTTGATATAGATGTACATAAAAATACTTTGATAAGTATGTTTTATCTTAAATAGGGATGGTATAATAAAATTGTGGGGTCTGCGTGCGTGCCTGGCTTCCATAGAATGGAAATAGGCACAAACTTTAATAAAGACTTTTCATATCTATCTGCGTAAGTATACTTTGATAATTATGTTTCAGTTTGAAGAAATATGGTATAATAAAATTATGGGGTGTTCGTTCGCATCTGACCTCCATAGAATGGAAATATATCACAAAGTTTAACAATGTTTTTTAATATAGATCCATAGAATATTGTGATAAGTGTTTCAGTGTGAACAGGTATGGTATAATAAATTATGGGGTTTATCTATTTTATTTTTACTTTCATTATACGTTGCTTTTGTTTTGATCCCCCCAAATTCGAAGCTGTTTCTTTACAACCCTTCCTTTTCATAACCTATCATACTTTCATAAATCAGAGTCCATTTTCTGTAGGCTGCTTTTGAACCCAATCAACGACGCTACTTTTGCTAGTATATATATATATATATATATATATATATATATATATATATATATATATATATATAATAGCCCTGTTAAAGGGTTACAAAGAAAAACAGAATGCCAAAATAAAGTAACAACATGTATTGCAAAGCATACAATAGGTGGGTTGTTCGGATACAATAGTTTCTTTTTTTACACAGGAATCACACCTTATCAAGGCCCAGAGGCCACTCGAGGATAAATGTTAATGAGCATACATTAGTCACTGTGATTATAGCGTAGGAAACATAAGTGGGAATTGTGTAAGGTGGATTACTTAGGGAGACGGTCCATCAAGAATTTGTTTACTTTGGACTTGAAGACAATCAGATTGTAGTCAGCTGGAAAGCAGGCAATTGGAAAAGAGTTCCCCGGGCGTGCAGTTCTAAGAAAGAAGCTTTGTTCGTGGAATCTACATTTAGGTTTAGGCACAGATAAAGAGTGTGGGAAATTATTGATAGTCGTTTTGGCTAGACGAGTGTTTATCGTGAAAGTTTGACGAGAAGGGATCATAGATTAAAGCTCAGCTGTGTACTAGCAGTGTCAGAAATTTCGTGAAAATAGTGAATAATTCCACCCCATCTTTCCAAGCTTATAACTCCTCGAAAAATGTAATTCAAGCCCTAATTCTTTTTTTCAATTAAAGGAGCAAGGACCAAGGTTTTATTAAAAAACAAAACAAAACAAAACAATGTGTTTTTTTTTTTTTTAAAAAGGTTTTAAACTTCGGACTTTACAGGTAAATTTCTAAAAAAGCGATTTGTTTTTTTGTTTTAAATTTGAATATATTATTTATTGACCCTTTCTCTTCAATTTGTGATATATAAAACTCCACGACATAAATTAATTATTTACTTTTTAAGAGAAAGTTGAAAATGGGTGACACTTGGGGGGGGGCGTGAATTTAAAAAAAAAACGTTTGTCTAAAATATTATATTCGGTTTATTGGAAAGAACATAAAATTTCACATTGACCCTGAAAATATCGTAAAAATAGAATCAATAGAAAAATTTTGATAGATTTTTAAAATTTAAAAATTTTAAAATATTGAGTTTAAAAATTGAAAAATATTGAGTTCGGAAAATTCATTACTGTTTTAAAAAAAAAAAAAAATTTTATTACTTTTAAAACAACTGTAATAGTTTATTTTGGAAGTATAATCCATAAAGAAAATAAATAACCCACTTTTAACAGAGAAATTACGAGATTTTTATATTGTATTCGCAGTTTCGTGTTAGGGGTGTCAAAAATTCCTACAAAAATTCTGATACTGCTAGCTGGGTACTTGCCATGAAAATAACGATAAATCAGAGACAGGCTCGCAACGTCTTTTCTGTGGGAAAGAGGTTGCAGGGAAGAGAAAAGGACATCCCCCATTAGGCTACGAAGTCTATTTTGAACTCTGTCAAGGCAGGATAAACTACTTTTAGCAGCTTCTACTATCGAAATATTGCCACAAAAAAAAAGAAAAATATTTTATCATTATATTCAACATTTAAAGTTTTTTTTAATGTTCATTTAAATTTTCATTTTAAAAAAGAATAAGTGTCTTTAAAAAGTGTGTGACCATCCTTTCATTTATATATACTTATATATAAAATACATTCCCTTTCTCTATCATTATCTCTGTCTCTCTATATATGTCAGTGTGAGTTTGTTCCCTATGGATTCCTAAACGGCTATGCCGATTTTTATGAAATTTTAGACATATACTAAAACGGTAACAACACATATTAGCATGGCTTATTATAATTCAATACTCTCTACTTTAGTTACACCAGGGAGTACCCCGTATCTTTACAAAGTTACCATTCGTTCAGGCATAGAGTATTGTTGCCGCATCCAAGCTGGTACATCTACCATTAATTTCTCACTCTTAGACAGCTTCCCCAAAATCCTCTCCAATCTAATCGGTCCCGCGTTATCGGTTAAGCTCCAATCAGGCAATATTAATTGCAACAAATACATTGAGGACATTGCAAAAGCTGATGCAAAGAAGGTAGTTTCCTCTATCGAGTTAAAAGACTACTAGCACCTGGGAGTATCCTGAACCTCTCCTAGGCTACTATTCGCCAGTGCGTGGATTATTGTTGACACATCTGAGCTAGTGCATCTACCACTAGCCTTTCTTTGTTGGATAGAGTCAGAAAAAACGGAGAGAAGGGTACAAGTCGTGGCACTTCTTCTGAAGCAAAGTCTGGGTCTCTTTGAACTTGAAGGCCGGCGCCGAATCCTGCTGCCACACCCAAGCTCTGCCAGCGGCCACCTAAGGTGACCAAGGGATCACCACACTCTTCAGCACATCCAGGTACAGTTTGGTGTTGACTTTCAAGCCGAATTCTAAAGATGTGAAGTGGCATGATGTGGCCTGAAACTTCGTTGAGTTGTGTCCACAACTGTTGAACTGTCCGGATTTGTATTTTGAGGGTGCCGGCAATGGTCCTGTTGTCATAACTTGGATTGGTAGAGAGTATGAGCTGTACAGTAGCGCATCCTCGATGTCGTTCGTTGAACCTTGTTCCACTTTCAGACATGATAGAAACATCCTACCGTTCTGGTAACTAGTAGATGGTCTGCAGCAAAAAAAAGAAAACCGTTTTTGATCAAACGGAAATGGAATCATGTCGTCTTTTCTTCGGCAACAATTTTATCGTTCCACCTTGTAGTTTGTGGATATCTATTTTGACCAGTCAGCAAAAATAAAATTCTAGCTTTCAATTAAAGGATAGCGCGTAACTTCAACATCGGGAGGTAAAATGTTGGGGAGGGCGTCACCGAAATGCTGGAAAAACTACTGGGTTAAGTTTTGGGACGGAAACTCTATCTCTCCCTCTCACTCTTTTTCTTTCTCTCTATCTCTCTCTCTTTCGGGTGGCTGCATGGGGTGCGGGGTGGGCTAAAATTTTCTGCGGCTGATTGTAAAAAAATAGAGAGAAAGAGAGAAGTGGGGGAAAGAATGAGGTGAGTGAAAGAGAGAAAGAGAGAAAGAGGGGAAAGGGGTCGAGGAGAACGACTCAGGTCGGCAGGGGTGGATGAGTGGTGCTAGAAAGCGGGTAGGGGTCGGGTAGAAGTGTCACCGGTGTGTCCTACGTTAGCTGGTGGCTTGGAAGAGAACATGGAGTCGTTTCATATATTCGGGTGTTTTGCCGTTCGGTGGCAAGGCCATATTGTGGGGGTAACGGGTGGTCGGGTGGGTGAGGGTCGGGTGGCATACCTGTGGAAAACTGGCGCCGTGTTGTCTGTTTGCTGAATACCGTCGAGCCCGTTATAAATAACTTCGAAAATAAGTGATTGCGTGTGCGTATATGTGTGGAGGAGAAAATACGGACACGTCGGTGCGACCAGTTTGAAGCGCACGCGCGTGTGTGTATGCGTGTATGCGTGTGTATGTGTGCGGTGGGCCGTAGGGTAAGGGTTGGTTGAGGTTACGGGTGCTGTACCCCTTTTGTTATGGATATTACTTACCCTTAACACTACCTTCCCAGCCCCCCCCCCCCTGCTAGCTCAAACGCACCGTCCTTGGGCAAGACAAATTGAGCTTGTGTCCACTAAAAACTTGCAACTCGTTCTTCTCGTCCGCGCATTAGGGAACATAACGCAATGGTCATTAATACAAGTCCTCAAATGGAAGCCACGAAAACCCTTTGGATAACGACCCAGTTATGTTACAAACAAGAAAACCCCACGCCCAGGGGCGTGCAGAGAAGGGAGGATGACGGGATTGTGCCCCGGGCATCCACATTTTGGAGAGGAGGAATGTGAATTCTGATGATATTCTTGTTTTCTCTCTCTCTCATTTGCCTGGCTAGAACAAGCGTTTCGCCGGGCACCTGAAGACCTAAGCGACAACAATCAAGGCCGGCCTGGTAGTACTATCGGCTCCACAAGTAGGATCGTCGAAACTAGACTACGATTGTTCGAGAAATGTCCGGAAGTTTCGTCCACAGCAGATTCATCAGCCATAATTCATAAATAAAGGGAGACAATTCAATTCGAACTATGGAGATAAATAAAACATTATAATGAATACACTTTCTTATTAGATAAAAATGGTAAAAAAAAAAATGCGTGTGAAACTAAGTATATTTACCGAGACTTCCAAGATGTGATACCCTCACGTCGGATATCTTTTTTGTTCTCACGTAACATGCGACACTACGCGTTTTTGAACAGAATAAACGTTTTAAAATAAGTTAAACACTAAAAACTTATGCAGCTGGGTAGAACACGAACAAATGCCCTTAAGAGGTTTCTTTCCTATTATCTTTAAGCCTTATTGGCCAATAAGGTAATAAAATATGTAACAATGTAATAATCTTGACCTGATAATGAAATAAATTTCTTATGTAACTTTATTATTCCTTATATATGGGTGTCACCACTTATCAAGGCCCAGAGGCCACTCGAGGATAAGGGTTAATAGGTATACATTAGTCATTGTGATTTTAGCATAGTAAACGGTGGGAATTTTGAAACTTGGATTACTTAGGGGGACGATTCAATTAGAACTTGTTCACATTGGACTTTTTCTTTTTTTTTTTTCATAGGTATCAACTCATTATCAAGGCCAAGAGGCCACTCAAGGATAAGGGTTAAAGAGTGTACAGTAGAAATTGGACAATATAATAATCATTAGTAATGAAAATTTGTTAAATCTGATAACTTATATGGAACGGCTCATCAAGAACTTATTTACGTTAGACTTGAAGACAATCATATTGTAGTCAGCCGGAAAGCAGGAAAACGGAAGACAATTCCACAGGCGTGCAGTTCTAATAAAAAAGCTTTGTTCATGGAATCTACGTTTAGGTTTAGGCACAGATAAAGAGTGGGGGGAATTATTGATAGTGTTTACAGCTAGACGAGTGTTTCTTGTGAAAGTTTTGCGAGGGGGGACCATAGATTGAAGCTCAGTCGAACACTTTCCATATATATATATATATATATATATATATATATATATATATATATATATATATACATGGTGACCCCCCAAAAAACAAAAGCTAAATAGAGGCCATCTAGAACATACGCTGTAGAACGGAGAAAAAAAGGCCGAAGACCCTAGTGTTTTGATTTGATGTTTTGAATATAATAAACTAGTTATGACCAAAGTTTCATTTCATTCGGACAAAACACTAAGAAACGGGGCCTAATTAGAGTTGGGGGCCCTTTTTTGGCCACCCTAAGTAGAGAGATCCGGCGTTGCCCGGGATTGAATGATGATCAACGAATATTCCACGCTCCTATATTTTTATAGTCATTGAAATCCGTGAAATCGACCGGGAGGAAGCTTCACATGCCTCCATGCAGTAACTTAGTCCAAAATATATGTTATTCTACATTGCACTCTAGAGAACCTTCTGTTTCTTTTAGAAAATTATTTTATATGGACTTCTTTTCAGTAACGAAAAAAAAAAACATTAAGAAGTTTACGTGCGGGGTTTGAACCTATAGACTACGTCATGCTAAAATAAATAAATAAATAAATAAAATAATAAAAACGCGTAAAGTTTAAAGTTTTATAAAATTCTTGTCAGTTAATGAAAATAAATTAAGAAATTTACTTGCGGAGCTTGAACCTACAGACCACGTTATGCAAAAAACAAACAAACAAAAAAAAACAACCCCCCCCCCAAAAAAAAACAAAAACAAAAACAAAAAGTAAAACACGCTATCAACTTTCCCACAGTAGAATTTTCACGGTCCATTGTTCTATCATTGTTGCTAAGCGACGACATGGAAAAATGGCTTTACCGATGATTGATTAATTAAAATATTGGTTTCGATCATTGATTACCGGTAATTATAGTGGGTATACTGAGATGAAATTTAGTACTCCCAGACTTATAAACTAAAGTTCTGTAAATTTAAAAGAAAACTTGTTCAGCCGTTTCGGAGTCTATAAGGAACGAACTCACACACACACACACACAAACAAACAGACAGTTGCATTTATAAACCCTGTGTGCCGTTTTATTGCAGGTCAGTATTTTTTTTTTTAATTTTGAAATGGCTATAAAACGCAGAGAAGTGAAATTTGGTATAACACTGGAAGAGCATAACAAGGTGCCTTATCTCCCTGATATTTTTGTAGAATTTGAAGAAATATTTTGAAAGTTTTGATAATTTTTTTATTTTCTGGTAATTTTAAATGTGTATTACTTTATTGCAAGTGTCTAAAAATGTATATTTTTGGTAATAAAATAATATTCTCACTTCATATTTATATTTATATGAAATACAGAACATATCCCGTAACAATATTAGGCAAAAACAGGAACGAATTTCATATTATTTATTTATCAAATAACTCCAATGCTTCAAAATCACTTTGAATAGCCTCTTGTCAACTGATGACGTCAATCGGCGGATTTGAGATGATGTGATGCTATAGGAAACTTCCAAAATCTTCCTCCAAAGTCCATCCTTCGACGAAAATTGAACACCTCTTTCATAAACTTTCATATTTATTATTGACCAGAGCTGCTCAATTGAGTTTATATCAAATCATCAAAAGGTGGCCATGTCATCAAATTTTCTTCTATAATACCTAATGACTTAAGTTGGGATGTGTGGCTGAGTGGGATGGCGCATTGTCGTACATAAAAATCAATTTGCGGTGACGCGCCAATGGAAGTTCATCAAGCCATGATGACAAATGCTCATTTGAATCTCTTGACAAAGGCTTCCTTTCAAGGGCAATTGCTCTTGACATATCAAAGGCCTTCGATAAGGTATGGCATAAAGGCCTACTTCACAAGATTTCCAGCTACGGTATAACTGGAAATGTTTTCTCAATTATTAAATCATTTCTCTCTGATGGACCCATAAGAGTAGTGGTTGATGGGCAGAAATCAGAGGCCCAGAGTATTAACGCTGGAGTCCCTCAGGGGTCCACACTGAGCCCAACCCTCTTCCTGATCTACATCAATGATCTCCCAAAACACATACTTAAATCATTCCTTGACATCTATGCTGATGACACGACCATCTATGGCAACACTTAAAGGTCGTAAATGACAAAGTTCTCTCTGATTCTTTCTCCTCTGATCTTGACCGTGTGGTACAGTGGGGGGAGAGGTGGCTGGTTACTTTTAATGCATCTAAGACCAAGCTCCTATCTTTACATCATCAACGCTCTGGTCGTCATCTGGCATCAATTGAAATGGATGGCTTTCGTCTTGAGGAGACTTCATGTTTTGACTAGTTTCTGTGATTGACCTTTACTCCTGATCTGAAATGGAACACATACATCAAGTCTGTTGTCAAGGTCACTGGAAAAATGGTAGGATCCTTCTACCGCTCCAGAAGATAACTCACTGCTGATGCAATTCTCTATCTATATAAAAGCTAACTACGTCCAAGGATGGAGTACTGCTGCCATATCTCGACAGGAGCTGCTAAAACAGCCTATTCTGCCTTGACAGAGTACAAAATAGACTTCGTGGCTTAGTCGGGGATGCCCTTTTCTCTTCCCTGCAACCTCTCTCCCACAGAAGAGACGTTGCGAACCTGTCTTTATTTTATCGGTACTTCCATGGTAAGTGCTCGTCTGAGCTCCAATCTCTGGTCCCCTCTCGCCAATCTTTCACGATAAACACCCGTCTAGCTGAAACCAGTCAATAATTTTCCCCACTCTTTATCTGTGCCAAAAATCAAAACGTAGATTCCATGAACAAAGCTTATTTTTTAGAACTGTACGCCTGTGGAACTCTCTTCCGTTTGCCTGTTTCCCACCTGATTATGATTTGGATATCTTCAATTCCAACATAAACAAATTCTTGATGAACCGCCCCCTGAAGTAAGATACTTTATCAAATCTCCAATACTAATTATTCCTACGATACTATCCCATTGATTACTGTACACGCAATAACCCTTATCGCCGAGTTGCTTCCGGGCCTTGATAAGTGGTGACTACCATGTAAAAACAATAAAAATATAAGATTGGCGCGTATCAGTTTGATACCGTCTGGCACTTGAAATGGTCCAATTAGTTCATCGCGAATTATTCCAGCCCAAAATATGACACCTCCACCTCCATGTTTACAACGGAATTGATGAGAGGTAGGAATCCAACCCTAACCCTAACCCTAACCCTAATCCTAATCCATCTGATCCATCAAGGGATGCTCTAACTTCATCGGTGAAAAGAACGTTTTCAAAGCTGTTTTTCATGTATTTTGGAGCCCAAGCCAAACGTTTTTACTTCTGAGTTTGGTTTCAAACAGGTCTTGCTGGGGGCTTAGTGCTGCTTTCAATTTCGTTTAAGACATTGCAACGTGCCTTTCTGAACAAGGAAGGTATTTCAGCCTTGTCAAATATAGCAGCACTGTTGTTGACCGCCCGCTTCATACGTTGACAGCGAATGTTTCTAACAGCACGGTTTGATGTTCGGATTTTCGGCGAATGAAGACAATATTGTTTGCTCTCTTCCAAACTAGATCTACGAGAAATAAACCTTCATCCAAATTTGCCACAACAGGTTTCTTTTCACAAGCCGTCAATCGACCGTTTCTAGGCATTTTCGGAGACCTGCAATAAAGTGTTACACACTTAAAATTACCAGAAAATAGAAAAATTTGCATAATTGTCAAAGAATTTGTTCAAATTCCACAAAAATCAGGGAAATAAAGCACCTTGTTTTGCTGCGTTTCAGAACAATTTCTAAAATAAAAAAAAATTGGCCTGCAATTAAACGATACACAGGGTTTATAATTATATATATATGTATATATATATATATATATATATATATATATACATATACGTTTTATTTTTTATTACCGTATCTTTCTGTTAAGTAACATGTTATTGTTTCAGCTACTCGGCCGTTTTTTTGGCCGCCTGTAGCTTCCTCAGACTTTTACAGAAATGTTCGCTATTTTGGGGATGAAAGAGTGAAAGAGTGAACGAGGTCAGGGGGAGGGGGGACTGCGAGGAGGGCGGGAGAAAGAGAGGAAGGGAACAAGGGGGGAAGGTGGGAGGGGGCGCTTGGTATGTCGATAATGTTTTAGCTTAGTCTATGCCCTCAGCCACACCAGAAATGAACTTCCCAGACCCCCCCCCACAAGTTCCTTAACCCCCCTCCAATAAAACGGCCGAGTAGCTGAAAAAATAATGTAACTTAACAGAAAGATACGGTAATAAAAAATAAAACGCATATTTGCTCTACAACAGTATTGAGCACTTTCTTCAGTTTTTATTAATTACCATTTCCACTATATATATATATATATATATATATATATATATATATATATATATATATATATATATATATATTAGGTTGACTGTTCGACAGATCTTACTTGTTAGGACTTCAGACCATGACGTCATTTGCCAAAAATCTTCCTCAGGATATGCACGTTTTCTTCTTATTTTCTTTTAGGTTTTTAAACCGTTATATTTTGAATTTTGCATTCCATATCAACAGTGCTTTAACAATAGACTTTTTAGTACGCACACACACACACACACACACACACACACACACACACACATATATATATATATATATACGATAAGAATAATGGTAATAGTATTTCGACAAAATAGAAAAATAAAGAAAAGAACCGAGTTATGTGTTCATAAAGGTTTCGTCTTTATCTTGAAACTTCCTCTGGATGAGATTAAGAAAACAAAAACACCACTACAAATATTTGAAAATGTTTCATGTGCAAAGTGTGACGCTGTTCTATTTCAAACACGTAAAAAGACGTTGGGAATTAACCCTTTTTGTACCAATGTTCCTTAAATGGAACATAGTTTTCAACATACTATAGAAATTGTAATTTTGCTTTAAATTCAATTTTTATAAGTTATTTCTATTAAAGTAGCTTCATTTTACTCCAGATTTATGAAAACTTTTATAAATTATTCTTATAGTTATATTTAAAGCAAAATTACAATTTCTATAGTATGTTGAAAACTATGTTCCATTTAAGGAACATTGGTACAAAAAAGGTTAAAAAAAAGAAAGAGAAAAAGAGGGGAGGTTGCGTAGTTGTAGAGAGGGAGATTTTTTAATAATGTCATATAGTCGTTAATAATATGTTTTTGAAAGATGAATACAATTAATATTCTTTCTGGAAATAATATGTCTGTTAAAATTCAAATATAGGCGTGGAAGAGAAATGAAATGAGTGTGTTTTTGTTATATAATTTATTGATTGAGATTATATGTATTAAATATTACAGGCCGTGTTTCTATGGTGTGAGAACGTCAATTATGTTTTTTTTAATAAAAGTTTACTTATTAATTGCGCTACATTATAGAAACCTGCATATTATTTAATTGTGTTTGAATTTGCGATAAGTGCTGATTCAAAAAGTCCCCGGCGCAGTTTATTTGAAATAAATTTAACTATTTTCGCTTGTTTAAAGTAAAAGCTGTGATTATGCTGCAATGAATGAGAGAATAATGAACTTAGAGAATTGCTATTTTTTATATCTCTTTTATGCTCATTGAGTCTTTTTTCTAACTTACGCTGGGTTTCACCAACGTATTTATGATGGCAATTTTGGCAAAGAAATAGTGTATATGCCTGCATTGGAAACTGGTTAGTTTTGGATATGTTTTGTAGTTTTTAATATTTGTCTTATAATTTGTGATGTGGTTTGTATGATCGGAATTCCTAGTTTGTTTAATGTGTTGCAAATTATTGTATTATTGGTGTGTGTAGGTGAAAGATGTCTGTTTATGAGAAAAACGTTTGGTGTATATGATTTTTGATTATTTATCCTGGAAAACATTTGTGTGGCTTTTCGCTTAGCATTCAATATTGAAGTAAGCGTCCCGAATGATGTGATGCTGGTCTTAACAGAGCAGAGAGGGAGAAAATAACAAAATACCAAGTACTTATGTACGACATGAAAAGAAACTGGAATCTAAAAAAGATATCAATTATACAAGTTATTATAGGAGCAACCGGGATAATGAAAAATAATTTCAGAAACTATCTGGCGAATATACCCGGTGACCCATGTGCAAAAGAAATACAAACAATAGCACTTGAAAGGACGGTCAGAATCTTAAAAATATCTCTCGGTTGGAGTAACTAAACTAATGGTAGGAAAAAAAAGTGATAAGAAAATTAAAACAAAAAATGGGGAAATTCCTCCACAAGAACCAGCAAATACTGGCAAGTTCACCTGCCGCATCTGTGTACGATTATGCAAAAGTAAAGGTGTGTTGAAGAGCCACCTACGTTCACATTGACGCTCGACATTAACCTGAAGGGAAAGTAAACTTCTGTCATAAAATGGTAATCATCTCACACACACATCTCTCTCTCTCTCTCTCTCTCTCTCTCTATATATATATATATATATATATATATATATATATATATATACATATATCTATCTGTATATATATATATATAGTCATCCACATACAGTACTGTTCCGCACCTAGAGAGGGAATTGCCTCAAGCGAGGATCGAAACCTTACTGCCCAAATCACAGTCAAAGCTTCTCACCATTATGCTATACGGCTGATGCTGAGTGGGTAATGAATTAACGATGTTTTCTATTGTAACCGGATTTTTGTAAGGGGCCGACTTTTTAAGGAAATGAGATCCGATGTAAAAAAAATGTGTAGATCAGAATGTATTATGAAAGGTATCCATCTAATTTAGGTAATCCCTAATTGAAAGTCTTATATATATATATATATATATATATATATATATATATATATATATATATATATATATATATATATATATATAATTATTTTTTTACTAAGGTAAAAGGGATTATCCTCGCTCACAAATCCACCGCTACCCGTGATATAACTCGCTCACCTTCTTTAATTTTTTCGGCCTCTTTTAAGTCTTGTAAGGCACCGGATTTCCAAATCCGTTTCAATCCGATCCTTCCCCCAACACAATGTTTTATATTTTTTCCGAGTCGGGATTTTTGTTTTCAATTCTTATTGTTTTTTTTTTAAAGATTTTTTTGTTGCTTTTATTGCTTGTTCTTCTTTGTTTATTATAATATTTCGCTTTCTTTTTTGTTTTAGAATTTTTTTCCTTATTTTTTTCTCAGAAGTTATTTTTTTCTTTTTTCTTAGAAGTTTTTTCTGAAAATTTATTTTTCTCTTTTTTTCTCAGGCGTTTCTCTTTCTTTTTATTTAGGAGTTTATTTTTTTCTTAGAAGATTTTTTTTTTTAATTTTTTGATCTTTTTTCTCATGAGTTTTCTTAGGAGTTTATTTTTTCTTTCTTCTTAGAAGTTGTTTTTTTCTTTTTTCTTAGAAGTTTTTCTTTCTTTTTTCTTAGAGGTTTTTCTTTCTTTTTTCGTAGAAGTTTTTTTTCCTGAATTTTTTTTCTTTTTTCTCAGGAGTTTCTCTTTCTTTTTTTTAGAAATTGTTTTTTTCTTTTTTCTTAGAAGTTTTTCTTTCTTTTTTCATAGAAGTTCCTTTTTCTTTTTTCTTAAGATTTGTCTTTTTTTCGTAGAGAATTTTTCTTTTTTTGTTTTAGGAATTTCTCTTCCCCTTTTTTAGAGGTTCCTTTTTCCTTTGGACGTTTTTTTTCTTAGAATTTTTTTTTTCTTCTTTCTTGAAAGTTTCTTTTTTATTCTCAGAGGTTTCTTTTTCTTTTTACTCAGATTTTTTTCTTTGTTTTCTTCGTCTTATTTTATTTTATTTATTTTTTGTTGTAAATTTATCTACATTTTTCTCTTTAATTCTTTTTAATATTATTTCGTTCACTTGTTTCTTTATCATATTCTTCTTTTTCCACTTTATCTTCTATATCTTCTTCTTTTTCTTCTTTCTTTTTCTTCTTCTTCTTCTTGTTCTTCGTTTTTTTCCCGGGATTGTTTATTCCCTTCTTAATTCGATTTTTAAAATATTTTTCTTTTAAAATGTTTTTTTTTCTTCCGCTCGCTTATTGCGATTTAATTTTCTTCGCTTTCAACTTTTACTTTCTTTCATTCTCGTTTTAACGTTGTTTTGGTTGTCGTCTTTGTTGTTGCATTGTTTGTTTTTAATTATTTTTTCATTTCCCCCTTTTTCTCCTTTTCTATTCTTGTTCTTTGTATATTTCTTTCTTTCTTTTTTCCTTAAACTTTTATTCAGTTTCCTGTCTCTTTTTCACATTTCTTTCGTTCTTGATGTTCGTGCCTTCAACTACTTCTTTTTAAAAAAATATTTCTTTTTCCACCTCTTCATTTTTTCTTTTTCATTTTTTCCATCGTTTTTCTTCTTTATTTTTTCTTTATTTTCTTTTTCATTTTTCCCTTTATTTTTCTCCTTCCTTTTTCTAATTTTTCTTCTTCATTTTTTTTTCATTTTTCTTCTTTATTTTTCTTCTTTATTTTTTCTTTCTTTTTTTTCATTTTTCCGTTCATTTTTCTCCTTCCTTTTTCTCATTTTTCTCCTTCATTTTTCTTTTTTATTTTTTTCTTTATTTTTTTCATATTTCCCTTAATTTTTCTTCTTCATTTTTTTCTCATTTTACTTCTTAATTTTTCTTCTTTATTTTTTTCTTTATTCTTTTTCATTTTCCCTTCATTTTTCTCCTTCCTTTTTCTCATTTTTCTTCTTCATTTTTCCTCTTTATTTTTTTCTTTATTCTTTTTTATTTTTCCCTTCATTTTTCTCCTTTCCTTTTCTCATTTTTCTTTTTCATTTTTCTTCTATATTTTTTTCTTTATTCTTTTTCATTTTCCCTTCATTTTTCTCCTTCCTTTTTCTTTATTTTCTTCTTCATTTTTTTTCTTTATTTTTTTCTTTATTCTTTTTTATTTTTCCCTTCATTTTTCTCCTTCCCTTTTCTCATTTTTCTTCTTCATTTGTTTTCTCATTTTTCTTCTTCAATTTTCTTTTTTATTTTTCTTCTTTATTTTTTCTGATTTTTCTTTTTCATTTTCCTTTCATTTTTCTTCTTCCTTTTTCTCATGTTTTTATTCATTTTTTCTCATTTTTCTACTTCTTTTTTCTTCTTCATTTTTTCATTATTTTTTCTTCATTTTTTTCTGCATTTTTTCCCTTTGTCTTCTTTATTTTTTTTCACTTTTCTTCTTCATTTTTTTTTCACTTTTCTTCTTCATTTTTTTCCTCCACTTTATCTTCGTGTTTCTCTTTTTATTCTTCTTAAAATCGTCTTTATCCCCTCATTCAGTTTCAGCAACGTAAACAAAAAATAAATAAATAAATAAATAAAAAATAAAAATAAAAAAAAAAAAAGGAGGAAAGGGTAGACGGAGGAGAAGTGCAGTATATCTATCATAATCAATAGGGGCAACCATTTTGCACAAAATTTGATAATGAAGGATGTTTTCTTTTTTTTTTTTATTATGCAACCAAACGTGGTATCTTAGCGAGCACTGGCGCTTTCTGTTGTGCTTTTAATCGGATTTAAACGCCTATAACCGTCGGCGACAGACAGGAGCCTTCGAAGATTAGATATAGATAGATAGATAGATAGATAGACAGATGGATGAATTGATAGATAGATAGATAGATAGAGAGATAGAATGATAGATAGATACCTGGATTAATGTACAGCTAGCTAGATAGATAAATAGAGAGAGAGAAAGAGAGAGAGAGAGAGATAAATATAGATTTATAGATAGATATAAAGTTTGAAATATAAATGGATGAATTGATAGATAGATAGATAGATAGATAGATAAATAGAGAGAGAAAGAGAGAGAGATCAATATAGATTTATAGATAGATATAAAGTTTGAAATATAGATGGATGGATTGATAGATAGATAGATATATGATGAATTGACAGATAGATAGATAGATAGAGAGATATACTAGAATAGAAAGCTAGTTTACTTTCCACTTCTTGGTAATATATAATTCCCCCTCTTTCTTTCTTTAGGCGTCAGGGTCTATGGGACCATTTTTTGAGAAGCAGGAAACAAGAAGGGAATCTAAGAAACTCAATACTTAAAGGGTGGGATTTTGCTGCTTGTTGAGTTAGTCAGTGTTTTATACGTCGATTTGGCACAAGTGCTACGGGTTCCATTAAAATACTAGCGATTGGGCAAAGGTCAGACTTGGCCGACAGAGCGAGGCCTATTAGATTTTAGACCCTTTGTCTTAGGATAAGAAATTAGTGGTAGATTCTCTAGCCCAGATGTGGCAACTGCATGGGCCATTGATGATTTTGTAAAGATGTTGGACACTCTCTTGTGTGAGTAATTTGCTAGCTTAGTATAGGGAGCCCGCCTTCTTTGCAGCAATGTATAGGGTTTGTTCCAAAGTAATGCGTCCAATTTTTTATTTCGTTCGAATGGATCAGATGGGACTGCAAACTATATTATTATGATGACTAAACGTATGCATTTATGACCTAAAAGTTTATTTGCTGCCTCACTCACTCACTCACTCACTCACTCACTCACTCTCTCTCTCTCTCTCTCTCTCTATATATATATATATATATATATATACATATATATAGATATAGATATTGAATTCAGAAGCAGATGGATCTCACAGATAAGGAAGTCATTTTTATAACATGAAAAGGCTAGCCAAATTAATTAAGAATAGGAAACTAGATCTAATATCTATAACATATCATCTTAAGATTAAAGGAGGTGGCGTTTGATCAACACTGCTGGGGAGCCATGATTTAATATACTGTTTTTTTTTTTAAATCCCCGAAACCGTGTTTCATGGTAAACAACTGATGATCCCTTAAATTACGTTAGTACTATAGTAAATTCGAGAGAGCAAGTTGTTGCAGTGATTGCAGTCTATTAAATGACTTACTAATTAAATAATTTTCTAACAAATGATAAAAAATCAAAATCAAATAGTTCTTTCTATAGTTTTAACATTTAAAAAACTTTCAAGACTATATATATATATTAGGTTATAGTAAATACAAGCCTGTTTCTATTAGGTTGATGCAAAGATAATATCGTTTTTTTTTTACATTCATCATGACTTCTTTCATAAAAAACTTTATTAATCGAAATAAGAACCATTTAATCGACATATTTTGCCAACGAGAAACAAGTTTATTTATTCCATTAGTATAGAAAGCCGGAGTTCTGGAAGCAATGAAGTCATTGGAGGCCGATTTGGCGTCATTTTGGCTTTAGAAGCATCTTTCGCGCAGGAAGTTGCTGAGAAGCTTGAAAACGTGATAATCGGTGGGCGAGAGGTCCGGTGAACATGGCGGATGAGGCAGAATCTGGTACCCCAAGTTGTTCACAAGGGTCAGTTGAGCAACATGCGGACGAGCGTTGTCATGGAGGAGAATTGGTCTCTTCATATTGACCAATCTCGGGCACATACGTTGGAGCTTCTGGTGAATTTCGTCAATTTGTCGACAGTACTTCTCCGCTGTAATCGTTTCGCTCGGATTCAAGAAACTGTGATGTATTAGACCGACTACAGACCACCAAACAATCACCATAACCTTTTTTTGTACAATTTCGGCTTCGGGAAGTATTGTAGAGTTTCTCCGGCATCCAACAACTGTGTCGATGTTGTCATAGATGATCCACTTCTAATCACACGTCACAATCCGCCCGAGAAATGGATCGCTTTTGTTGCGCAGAAAGAATATAGAAGACATCTCAAAACGTCTAGTTTTTTTTATTATCATTTAATTCATGCGGCACCCATTTATCCAAATTTTTTTGACTTCCCTATTTGCTTTGAATGGCGAACGACTGTTAAGTGTTCGGTCTCTAGTTAAACAGCAAATTCTCGTGTGGTTTTGCGAGGATCGGCTTCACTTAACGCTTTTAAATGTTCGTTATCAACCGCAGTCGTCCAGTCGCGACCGTCTTCATCTTCGAGGCTCTCGTCAGCATTGTGGAATTTCTTTAACCACCGTTGTGCCACACGTTCGTTAGTGGTTCCTGGGCCAAACGCATCCGTGATATTACGAGCTGTATCGGCAGGTTTTCGACCTAGGTTGAATTGGAACAAGTCAATCGTGCGGATTTGAATTTTGTCCATGCTGTCGAAAAGCCTGCAAAAAATGAATGATAGGTTGAGAACGGTAACGAATAACACGGTTCACTAGAGCGGAAAAACGCGCTTAAATATGATATATAACATGAATATATATATATATATATATATATCAATTAATTAATTCAGAAATCTATAAATATAAAAGCGAAAATGTATGTATGTGTGTTCAGTTTTTCTGTACACCTACAAAAGGCTTTTTTCAGAGAAGCGGTCGGTCGCTTCTCAACTTTTTAAAACTTTTATATCACATATAAATCGTAATATCTCACAGTTAACAACGAAGCTCGCCTGTATTTAATTTGCTCGATTTCGGGAAGATAAATATTCAACATTTGTCGCTCGCCGCATGTGGGTTAGTCTTTTTCCTATAACATCTTGGGAAAATAAAATTCCCGCGGTCAAACTTGACCTCATTAACTCATTAAAACGGGCACCTGCCAAATCCAAGTAATTAAATAAATTAAAGCGTGTTTCCGTTAGCATCTCGTGGTGGGGCAATCGTTAACGTCGCACGTTTTTTTTTTCACACTTTAATTTACAACTTTACCTCAACGGTTCGGGTTCGATCCTCATACTGACTTTTTTTAACCCCCCCCCAGAGTTTCCACACACACCTCCAAACATCCGGGCAACGCCGGGTACCCCTCACTAGTCATATATAAAAGTAACGTATGTGAGAAAACGATATTGTTTTTACACCATCCTAATATATATTTATTTATCTACAGACTTGAAACTTTATAAATAGGGTATTCGAGACCATGCGAAACTTTATGTTTATCGATGATTTGTTTATTTTCAGTATTTATTATATACTAGCAGTTCAGCCCGGCTCTGATCGGGCCCTATGTACTGTTCATAACTTTACGTGCATATGTATATATGTTAAAAAGTTTGATTAATATCCAGGTAACCTACATCTAGAATTTCAAGTGTTTAGACCCAAAATTGGCTGAATAGTTTGCTAAAGGCCGCAAAGGTACAATCTTTTGAACTTTGACCCCTTAGCAGCCAAATTTTCGGCCAAAAACTGATTAAAAAGCTTGCCTTATATCTGAATACACTATGTAAAATTTCAAATATTTAGACTAAAAATTGTCTTAGTAATTTGATAGAGACTCCAGAGATCACTTTTTAAAATTTTGATTCCCATTTTTACCCCTTCGCAATTATTCTTTTGTGCTCAAATCAAATTATAAAGTTTGATCTATGCCCAAGTTACCTACATCTTAAATTTGAAGTGTTTAGACCCAAAATTGGCGGAGGAGTTTTGTAGAGTTTTCTAAGGTCAAATCATTGAACTTAGATTGCATTGACAGCCAAATTTCTAGCCTAAAACGGATGAAAAAGATTTTTAAAATGTCAATACTCGAATCTGTAGGGTAGTCTGGTAGGGAAATGTGCACACACAGACACACACAGCCAGACAATTTCCGTTTTATAGATATATAGATAACCGATAAACTAAAAATTAGCAATAAAGTTCGTAAATTAAAACCTAGAGAAGCATACATTTTACTCGAAGACCACAAATATGAGTGCAATAATAACTCTAACACTCGATTGATAAACTCAACTTAACCAGAAATAGGTAGAATTAGTAAAAACAATACTTTTAGAGTAAAGAAGACCTAAAATTAAACCAGTTGGAAAATACTGCCGAAGCAATCACTTGGTTTTGAAGTATAGAAGACAAAAATAAATGTACAGGGTGGCCGAAAAGTCCCAGGACACTGGCCGAAAAGGTATGGGATTTAATTAAAGGTCAAGTTTCTGGTATTAGATACGAAACCATTGATCAGCTAAAGCATGCGATTATTTCAGCTTTTGCTAGCGTATCAAGGAATTCTCTAAAAAAAAAATGGCACAAAGAACCTGGAGGCGAATGGAATTGTGCAAGAACAACGAGGGCCAACATACTGATCCCCTAGACCACTAAATTACTCTAGTTGTTTTCTGCTTTGTTTCTAATAAAGTTCTCTTTTTTGTTGAATATATATGTTTTCTGTGTGTTTCTTAAAAAAATACTGTGTTTTATTAAAAATACATGTATAGTGTCCTGGGACTTTTCGGCCACCCTTTACAGTTCGACATTGTAGATTTCTATCCCTCGATATCCGAAAGAACTCTTCAAGAGTTTGCCGACACATATACTGATATATCCCTGGAAGAAATTCATATGTTTAAAACAATGTAGAAAATCAGTTTTAATAAATAAAAATAACCATTGGATAAAAACAAAAACGACAAACTCTTTTGACTTAGCAACGGGCGATTTAGACTCTGCAGTGACATAAGATCTGGTGGGATTATTCATTCTGTATATCCTCACGGGCATATTTGATACTACAGATATCTGACTATATAGAGATGATCGATTAATTCTAATAATAAAAAAAAGATTATGACAAAGTAAAGGGGGAAAACTTTAAGAAAATCATACACAAGGAAATGAAAAAATTAGGCCTAAAAGTAGGCGTATTGGCTAACATGAAAAAATACAAATTTCCTGGACGTCACGTTAAATTGAGATAAAAACACACATGAACCCTACTTAAAACATAATTCTAATCCAATATACGAAAACCCTAAGTCAAATCACCCACTATCAACTATAAAACAGATTACTAACTCGATCGTAAGTAGACTCAGCAATAACTCAAGTGATGAAAATGTATTTAACAGTTCAATCAACAACTACGACACAGCTTTAGAAAATAGTAGGTACTAAAATATTGATATTAAATATAAGCAACAAAGCAATACCCCGGAAGATACCGTACTCCTTCCGATAATGGACTGCCCAGGTTGTATGAAATTCTTTTCCTAGAATTATTTTCATATAATTATTATTCACCAACCAAAAAACCTTTTCAGTATTTGCGCTGAAAAGAAAACAACGTGTCTATTCACAGCTGAACACTTTGCTAACCGCATTGTTTTTTAAATTACATTTTCACCCCAAACAAAGCATATTGCCACTTTGTTGTAGGGGGCTACTATCAGGACATAGGCATCAGGGGTACTGTGTAGGGAGTTGGGCAGCAAGATGTTGGTTCACGTTGCACTTGAACTTCTTCATGTTAGTACAGTTGGGGAAGCAGGGACCCGGTAGGGAATTCCAAAGTCTAGCTGTCCTGGGGGAAAAATACTGAAGTAGAAGGCTCTCTTACATCTAGGGATCTCTACTGTGAAGGGGTGGGATTTAGCTGCTTGTCGGTTTTGTCGCGGGTATTTACGTCGAGGGGGCACAAGTGCTTGCAGTTCGTCAGAGCATTCACCGTTAAAGTACTTGTAGAAAAGGCAGAGGGATTCAACATTTCGTCGATGGGACAGAGGCTGAAGTTTAGATGACAGTTCAGGACCTATCAGATTGGCGACTCTCTTTTGAACCTTGTCTAGGAGCGAGAGACTAGTGGCAGATGCACCAGCCCAAATATGACAACAATACTCCATACATGGGTGAATGGTGGCCTTATAGAGGTATAGGATACTTTCGGGCGTTAGTATCTTTTTAGCACGGTAGAGAGAACCTACCTTCTTCTCAGCGGTCCTGGCGATACTCTTGATGTAATTGTTCTAACTCATGTTTCCTGAGAGCGTTAGGCTGAGGAGTTTAAAGGATGTACTTTCAGATAAATAGTGACTGGCCATTGCTATTGGTGGTAGAAAAGGTTTCTTGTAATTATTGAAGGAAACGAGTTTAGTCTTGGCAGCATTGAAGGTGACCATCCATTTATGTCCCCATTCCACTACGGATCGGAGGTCATCCTCTAGTGCTTCTGCCATTTCTTTAGATATGTGTTCATTTGTTTTCCTGTCGTGTGTGTTATAGAGTGTGGTGTCGTCAGCATACCTACCCATCTGACAGGCAATTTTGTCAGGGAGGTAATTTATGAATATTAGGAATAACAGAGGTCCCAGGATAGTCTCCTGAGGCACTCCCGCGTTTATATCGTATTGTTTAGATGTACGACCGTCGAGGACAACCTGGATTTTTCTCTTATCTAAGAAGGATTTAATTATGTCCTGTATTCTTCTAGTGATACCATATGATCTGATTTTCCTAAGAAGACCTTCATACCAGATCCTGTCAAAAGCCTTAGATATATCTAGAGCTACCGCTCTACCCTCCCCCGCTTTGTCCAGTGACTGGTATATACGTTCTGAGATTACATTTAGGACGTCTGCTGTTGAACGGGCTTTCCTAAATCCATATTGTTGGCAAACCGACTGGCAAGCATTCTGATGATGTGAGCAATTATTGAAAATCCATGGATGAAGGAAATTAACATAACCCCCTTCTGTTTATTCCTATTGTCAAACAACAAATTCTTAACTGGAGATATATGTGTCTATATTTTGATTTTCAGAATTTTACTTTAACCACTAAACTTATATATATATATATATATATATATATATATATATATATATACTTATATATATATATATATATATATATATATATATATATATATATATATATATATATATATAAGTTTAGTGGTTAAAGTAAAATTCTGAAAATCAAACCCTCAGCAATTAATTATGACACTACATCCGGTGTTCTTCAAAAGTGTTATAAAATTATGTACCCATAAAAACTTCTCTCCCTCTCTCTCTGTCTATCCCTCTCTCTCTCTCTCTCTCTCTCTCTCTCTCTCTATATATATATATATATATATATATATATATATATATATATTATAATTAAGTCGTATAGTTTGTTTTCTTGTTTATTCACAATTTGCTTAATATGTACAAAGGGAACACTGTTTCAGAAATTAACTTTCATGCTAAAAACGGTCTTCTATATATTATTCAAAGGAAATCTATATTTAAGAAGAAACCTCATTTGCATATTGCATTAAGGAAACATCTATTATTAATTAGCTCTTATAAAAATTTATTAGTAATCGATTCAATTTAATTGTTCTGTTTAGGAATATTATTTAAAGTTGTTTTTTTTTAAATTTATTTTGACTTTATTTTATATATAATTTACTTTACTTTTAATTATATTAGACAACATTAATTGCATATAAAACCTGAGGTGAACTTTATTTATTTCAGCTATGAAATGTACTTCCTTTTTTAGCCATGAGTGTTATTTCCCGTGCGATTTTCATAGATAAAGATGGATTTGTTTTATGCTTCTATAAATCCAACAGGAAAATCGTAACAAGTTTATAAATTAATTTATTTAGAAATGCTTGAAGTAAAATCTTAAGCGAAAAATCAAACATCATTTTTCTACTGTGCTCTAAGCAGAAATCGAACACGTCTCTGTCATATCAAAGAACCTACTGTTGGTTTAATATGCTTGGTCATTCTGCTTCTAAACCTTCAGCAATTAATTATGACGCTATGCTCGGTGTTCTTCAAAAGTGTTATAAAGTTATGTACCCATAAAAATCTTTATAGTATATATATATATATATATATATATATATATATATATATATATATATATATACATACATATATATATATATATATATATATATATATATATATACATATATATATATTACGATGACTAACGGAAACTTTTAAAATACAAAATGAGTGCAAACGGTTGGAAATATGAAAAAAATGATTATTCAACGAATAAAAAGTAGAGGAATGAGAAGAAGAAGAAGAAGAAGAAGAAGACGTGTAATAAGGACGAGAAAAAAAAGAAAGATGAAGATGATGTACCATGACCAAATGAGGAGGAAGATAAGAAAGAAGAAGCACTAGCAACAACTGCAAAAGAAAAAGATAAAAAGAACACACTTCATACAAAAACAAAAAACAGAAAAAGAAGAAGGAAAGAAAAAAGTTATGCAAAGAAAAAATAAGAATAATAAGAAAAAAGAACATTTATACAAACAAAGAAAAAGAAAACGAAGAAGAAGAAAAAACCAAAATTATACATGGAAAGAAGAAGAAAAAGAAAAGGAAAAAAATTTATACAAAAAAAAACTAAGAAAAAGAAGAAAACGAGGAAGAAAAAGAAAAAAAATAAGAAGAAAAAGAAAGAGAACAAGAGGAAGAAAGAAAAAGGAGAAAATGTACATAAAAAGAAAAAAAGTAGGAAAAAAGAAGAAAAAGAAAAAGGAGAAGAAGAAGGGGCCTCACAAACATCGTGCATCAGGATCGTCCAATTCTCATGAAATTCCCTTCGTTTTCCGTTAACTTACAAAATTGCAGATGTTTACGTTTTACTATTGACAACAGCTCAGTAGTTGCATACGAAGTCGGGGACAGTTTAGATATCATACACAAAAGAATAGCTCAGAAGCAACGAAACAACTTTCTACTCGCGCCTAAACCGTCTTTGTTACAAACAAACAAAGAGACCGATATGACAAGAGAACGAAGGAACCTGATGTCGACCCCTCCACGAATCTCACCAATGTCCTTTTAGAAGGGTAGTTGCTACCATGGTGAGACAATTTTATACTTTCGAGGAGAATGATGCTTGCTCTGGACGATGAGTAACAGAATTCCGAGGGTGACGTGATTCTTAGCTCGGCAAAAAAAAAAAAAAATCGATACACCCGTGGAAGAAGCAGCAGCTGAAACGCAGACAAGAAGCAAATGGTAACAGTGAGAGCAAGAGTTTGGTGAAGCTTTATCGTTATTTTCATGGCAAGTGCTCGTCTGAGCTTCAATCTATGGTCCCCCCTCGCCAAACTTTCACTCGTCTAGCCCAAACCACTATCAATAATTTCCCACACTCTTTATCTGTGCCTAAACCTAAATGCAGATTCCATGAACAAAGTTTCTTTCTTAGAACTGCATGCATGTGGAACTCTATTCCGATTGCCTGTTTTCCAGCTGACTACAATCTGGTTGTCTTCAAGTCCAAAGTAAACAAGTTCTTGATGAACCGTTTCCCAAAGTAATCCCATTTACAAAATTCCCACTACTTATGTTTACTACGCTATAATCACATTTGACTAATGTATACCCATTAACCCTTATCCTCGAGTGGCATCCGGGCCTTGATAAGTGGTGATTCCTCTGGGGGGGGGAAAACAAAAACAACGAAGCAAACTGCAAACACAGATAGAAATTAGCTAACCTTTCTATGAAAGTGACACACAAACAGCTCGCGACATTAAAAAGATAGTGACATATCTATAAGCGGCCGCCCTCCCCCGCAAGCGAACCCTACTTAAATACGCCATGTCAGTTGATAGGGTAAGAAAAAAAAGACAAAAAAAAAAATAAAATAAATAAATAAATAAAAAACTAAAAAAAAAACTTATTATATCAGTTAATAGATTGTGTGTGTTTAGGTATCTTTTTTTATTTTAAGCAAACATTGTTAAAATAAGCGAAAGCTTCCAGTTTCATTTAAGATCTCTTGTGTTAAAATATTATATATATGATATTTTAACTAGTTTTTACCCTTTAAATTCTCTTTGTTCAACTATTAAATATCTCTTTAAATTCATTCTTTCAGCTTTGCTAAAATAAAGAGACAATTTCGTAAATAATTACTTGACACAGTTTTGAATTCAATGATTAATTTCTTCCAAGTGTTTCGAAACTTATATATATATATATATATATATATATATATATATATATATATACATACATATATATATAGTGTATAATTATATTTTTAAAATTATTTTTTAAGATATATATATATATATATATATATATACATAACGAATGATTGACAAAAGTCTATATTTCAAATTTCATGATGTTGACCATCTTGATAGTTGCTATTTCTTCTGGTGAGTTAAGGGCAAATTAGATTCATTGATTGATCTAATAATTAAATAAATCATTTTGTCCTACGAAACAGTTACTGTCAAGAATTAAAGGAATAAATTGGAAGATGGCCATCATCATAAAATTTGGAAGATGGACTTTTGTCATTTCTTTGTTATATGCTTTGTAATAACATTGAGCTTCTTAAATGTATGATTAGTATATATATATAAAGTGAAATATAATTGAAAAAAAAATCATATTTACACACACACACACACACACACACACACACATATATATATATATATATATATATATATATATATATATATACCTTCTAAACATTCCTAAGTGTAAAAAAAAAACTTTAATGATTTGAAATAATCTTTCCTACTCGATTGCTTGCAAAAAAATCTTTCTACAGACCTAGATTACGCATACTTGAGAATTTTTTAGATCTATTTGTCATCATAAATCCGACTTTTTTATGAGAACATTGATTCTTACGATCAATTCGTGTTGAAAATACTTAACTACTCCATATCATTTCATCTGGATTTATAATGATGTAACCTCCGACCTTCTTCAGGTGTATCTTGTCGAACTCGGAAACGTTTCTATCGAACTCGGGAATGTGGACGGAATTTCTAGCGGAACCTTTTTTTTATTTCAAGGGTGTAGCGTACTCTTATTCCGTCAATAGCATGGATTCATAATCTTTACTTTTTAATTCATTTTCATTTTTTTAATTTTTCATTTCTTTTCCGCATTTAATTAGCTCTTTGCACTAAAATCTTTTTTACCTTTATGACTAGTTTTCATATAATACAGTTTTAATTTATGCCAGTACCAGCAAATTCATAGCTTTGCTATGGTATTCATTTGCTAATATCTTTCCGCTGATAAGAAGAACGCATTTCTTTGACACTCCACAGATAAAGGAAATTTTTATATTCATCTTTGAGTATCCTGTCGAACTCGTGTAAAGTATAATTAATTTTTTTTATTCTAGCTGATGGCATATTAGCGTATAAAGCGATGCTCTTTGTGTAAACAAATCGAGTTTCGGTATTTCGGACGACGTCAAAACTCACGACTCGATCAGCCGCTGCCGATAACGTAGTAATTAGGAGCCTTAACTGTTTTACATGCCTAGCCGCACTGACGATCAGCGAAACAGTACTGTATATGGATGACTATATTTAAATATGAATAAAAAATTAATACAAAGAATACATAAATGTTTATATCTTTTCTGTATTTATTCCCTGTGCTTTGACGTGTAGGAATACAAAACGTCTTTTGAAAAAAAAAAACAAGAATGTTTCCTTTAAAAGCACGTAATTTTCGACCGATCCTTTGATCTTCCTCAGTGTTAATTATAGAAAACATGAGTGTGCGGACAGAGTTAGCAACAGGAGGGGCACGGGTATAGCCATTAGGGTAAAGATATATTTGAATATAACCCTTGTAGCATTTTTACTTGGAATGGTCAGCAACTTGTGTGGCCTCTATTCAAAATTAAATCTTTCATAAAACTTTGAATTGGACACCCACGCATCCCACGAACACACATATATATATATATATATATATATATATATATATATATATATTTCTGTAGGAATATATTTTCTTATTATATATCAATCCTTATTTAAGAAGCTCAATGTAATTACAGAGCAATATAAAGAATAAATGACAAAAAGTTATATTCCAAAATTCATGATGTTTACCATATTATAATTTAGACAACTGTATTAAAGGAATAAATTATAAGATGGTCAACATCATCAATTTTGGAATATAACTTTTTGTCATTTATTCTTTCTCTCTCTCTCTCTCAATATATATATATATATATATATATATATATATATATATGTGTGTGTGTGTGTGTGTGTGTGTGTAGTTTTGGTTTCACAACTATATATTAGGTTTAATATAATGATTAATACAGAATTGTCTCTATAATAATATATATGTAATCTAAATGAATTAAAGTGTCATATTTAAGCGTACCTTACGAGCGGGCAACGCCCCTCGGCCTGCTAGTATATATATATATATATATATATATATATATATATATATATATATATATATATATAGTAATTTATAAAATATATATGGCGATTAAGCTACACTGAATATTCCGCGTTTTATCCACTCTAGGACTCTTCAGGCTTATTTTGAAGTGGGCAAATTAAAGAGCGCATAAGCCTGAAGAGTCCTAGTATGGATGAAACGCGGAATATTCAGTGTAGCTTAATCGCCATATATATTTTATAAATTACTAACTAGCTCTACCTACATATTGAGCACTTTTGAAGTAAATACTTAAAATTTATGCATAAATCTATACTTTCATATATTAATTTTATGTGAGTAAATTAAGTAGTTATGTATATATATATATATATATATATATTTCTATAATGTAGCGTCATTAATAAGTAAACTTTTCTTAAAAAACATAATTTAATTGTAGACACAGGTTAAACTTCTCACACCATAGAAACACCGCCTGTAATATTTAATACATATAATCTCAATCAATAAATTACATAACAAAACACACTCATTTCAATTCTGTTACACACCTACATTTGAATTTTAACAGACATATTCTTTCCAGAAAGAATATTGACTGCGTTCATATCGTTTAAAAGCATATTAACGACCATATGAATCTCCCTCTCTTTAACAACGTAAGATCCACTCTTTTTTTGAATTTCCAACGTCTTTTTTCGTTTCTGAAGTGGAACAGCGTCACATTTTGCACCTGCAACATTTTTGCAAATATTCG
>NC_136523.1:14000178-14032678 GCF_053919585.1 Euprymna scolopes | reverse complement strand
GTACGATGGTGAGGACGGTTTATGACAGAAATCTGTTGGGATCGCATTTGAAGACGACCATGTTGTAATCTGCAGGGAAGTAGTCCGTTGGTAACGTCTTCCGGAGACGTTAAACTCTTGTGAATAAATTCCGTTTGTGGAGGTTCGTCTTCTAAAAAAACAGCCAAACCAAACACCATGAATAAATATTTGAAAAATATAAAGAACTTGAACCATATAAACGTTTGTCAAAATGACCAAATTTAGCACTAAATAACTCGAAAAGGAGTTGAGATACAATAGAACCCCGGGATAAGTAACAAAATACAGTATAGTATATAATACACACGTATATAATCAAATTACGGCATAATTACGTTGACACACCGAAGTTAAGCAACGTCGAACCAAGTCAGTACTAAATGAGTGACTATTTGAGTTTGCCAAGTGCTGTATGCGCTCTCCGCTTATCTCGGCATTGTTTCCAGTCGTCCTGGAGTTCTCTTGGATACTGGACTCAAATAGTGCCGATTCAAGAGAACCGTGGCTCACAGAAGGGAGTATCCTTTGTCTTTCGATACTGAATGGAGGCATCCATATAATCAAATAACACTATAAATAACACTAATTGTGGCATATACCGTAACCAAGGTGTCAGAAAAGCATCGTACTCCACATCATAACCTGAAAAAAAAACAAAAAAACGGATCCTAGGGGCACCGTATCCCGGGGGTCTACTGCGCTATAAAACAAAACAACCTATCCAAACCCCCAAAACAAAATTTACCCCAGATGTGATATATCATTACGGCTGTGACAACAGAATATTCTTTTCATTCTTTTGACTCTCGGGTATATACCCGACACAGTAAGACACAGTCAATCAACCGAGACCCACAGCAGTCTATATAAAAAACTTATAAGATATTAACGGATATACATTCAAGAGTAAAAACAATGAAAATAATATGCTGTTGTCACATCTATACTAATGACAAAATGGCATTATGCATCCCGTCTGGTGCACTGCAGCATCTGCTGTGGTTATACAGTTCGAAGCTGGAATTGGCTCTTCGGATACAGGGCTGGACGGGTGATAAAGAGACCTAGGTTTGCCCAGTTACTAGGGTCACCCTCTCGGCGTTACAAAGTCCGACGGAAAGGCAGCCGAAGCCAGCGTAGCTGCAGGAGTTGCCAGGAAGGTGTTCTAGTGCTTCACCATCCGCACTATTGGGAATGAGCTGTTGTCACAGCCCTATATATCATTTTAGTGTTAGAGGAGGTATGTGCTCTTTGAGAGCCTTTGTTATAAATAGTTATTTTCTAAAATGCAATTCTTTTTTTTTTGTGTTTTTATAGGTATGTGTTATTACAAAGTGAATGTATTATAATTATCAGTGGTGCTTGGAATACTGAAGTATTATATATTTCCTTGTGGTAGGATGGTTGGTTGGTTGTTTATCTTTTACGGCCTATGAACCCTTTTCAGGTTATTTGATGCCGAAAAGTTTTTTAATAGAATATATATATATATATATATATATATATATATATATATATATATATTTTTTTTTTTTTTCAAGTCGGTTTTTATTCAACCCATAGTTGAGATCCAAACAGGCACTACCACTCCGGGTCAGAGTGGACCGGGGAGCAATGGCAATTAAAGGGTGGCTCTATACTCCCCAAGGCCCGCAAGTTAGGCCATCAGATATAGTTTAAGGTCATATCCAGCACCTCGTTTTGGTAGGAAAGCGAGTTCTTACTATGTATGCTTTAAAAGACGGAGCCCGTGATTGGAGCTCAGTTGAGAATCTTCCATTAAAATAACGATAAAAGGGCTTCCTTTAGTCTTGACAGACTATGGATACCCACTGTAAGGGTGCCTGCACGTGAAATTTTTGTGGCAAGAGTTGCGCAATCATCAACCACACCTCTTCTGAGTCGACATTGTTGAATACCAGTGGCAAGTGGAGGTTCAGACGACTGGAAACAATGCGGAGATAAGCGGAAAACAGATACAGTGCCTAGAATTCTAAAATGGTCACCCATCTGGTACTATCCAGGCTCAACGTTGCTTAACTTCGGTGATCTAATGAGAACCGGTCTGTCAACGTGATTATGCCGTACGAAATAACAATAGAGCAGAGAGGGACTAGCAACATTTCTTCTACAAGAAAGAGGCCGTAAGAAAAAAAAAAGTAAAAACCATAAACTACCTGATAGTATTTCGATTATTTCGACTACTGTTCTCATCCTGGGTGTTATTTTCACAACGTTTCGGTCGATGGAACCCCCGACCTTCTTTATTCGGGTATATCTGGTCGAACCCAGCAATCTTTCTGACGAACTCGGGAGAATGCACGGAATTTTGAACGGACTCTTTTGTTTAATTCACAGGGAGAGAATGTTCTCGTTCCCTCAGCCATGATCGGGTAAAAAGTCCTAAGTTATTCGTAATTGTATTTTGAGTATCGCCTGCACTGAGGATTGAACCTTCAACCTCCAGAATAATCTCAATTACAACTGAAATTCACTATAGATCGAAACGTTGTGAAAATGGCACTCTAAATGAGAACAGGTGTCCGAATATTCAATACAGTTTGAAAATATGGGTTGAAAATATGGAGACAGACAGACATAGTACTTTATATAAATTATAAATTAGATCATACTTAGTTTCGACAATTCTGGGCCAGGTTGCAGGAAATGGCTAACCACGCCCGATTCCAGCACTGGAGACCAAGTACTTGTGGGCCCAATCGTACAACCCGGTCATTCTTAGTTGTTGTCCAGGTCTTCAACTGCGCACCGATATGTTTGTGCCAACCAGACAGAGAGGAGGAGATAAAGAGGACTTATCCTGCCTTGTCAGAGTTCAAAGTAGAGTTTGTAGCTTAGTGGGGGGGGGGTCCTTTTTCTCTTCCATTCAACCGCTTTCGACAGAAGAGACGTTGCGAGCCTGTCTCTTCTTTATCGTTATTTTCATGGAATGTGCTCGTCTTAACTGATCTATGGTCTATCTTGTCCTGACGTTCACGAAAAGCATTAGTCTAGCTGAAACCATTATCAGTAAATTCCCCCACTCTTTATCTGTCTCTAAACCTAAATGTAAATTCCATGCACACACCTTCTTTCTTTGAATTGCACGCCTGTAGAACTCTTTTTCTTTCCCTGCTTTTCCACTGACAACAATATCGTCGTTTTCAAGTCCAATGTAAACAAATTCTTGATGAGCCGTTCCCCTTAAGTAATCCAATTTACCAAATTTACACTTCTAACGATTACTACGGCATTTTCCTTTTGATCACTGTACACTCATTAACCCTTATCCTCGAGTGGGCTCCAGGACTTGATAAGTGGTGACTCCTTTGTAAACAAAAAAGTATATATATATATATATATATATATATATATATATATATATATATATATATATATATATATAAAGCTGAATGTCTGTGTGTGTGTGTGTGTGTGTCTGGTCACGAATAGGCTCCAATATGGTTGACTATTTTAAAAAACTGATTACATATAATGATAGAAGATGTATTGAGACACAGGAATGGGTATGTTTGATCTGCCAGAACGGTGGTTCATTAAAATTGTGAGGTCTGCGTTGGCGCCTGGTCCACAAAGTATGGAAGTAAAAAATTAAAAAATTAAAAAAAAAAAAAAACGTTTACAAGTGTTTTTGATATAGATGTACATAAGAATACTTTGATAAGTATGTTTTAACTTAAATAAGGATGTTATAATAAAATTGTGAGGTCTGCGTTCGCGCCTGACCTTCATGGAATGGAAATAGGCACAAACTTTAATAAAGACTTTTCATATATATCTGCATAAGTATACTTTGATAATTATATTCCAGTTTGAAGATATATGGTATAATAAAATTATGGGGTGTTCGTTCGCACCTGACCTCCATAGAATGGAAATATGTCACAAAGTTTAACAAAGTTTTTTTAATGTAAATCCACAGAGTATTGTGATGAGTGTTTCAGTGTGAACAGGTATGGTATAATAAATTATGGGGTTTATCTGTCTTATTTTTACTTTCATCATATTTTGCTTTGGTTTTGATACCCTCATTCAACCCAAATTTACAACCCTTCCGTTTCATAACCTATCATACTTTAATAAATCAGTCCGTTTTCTGTAGGCTGATTTTGAACCCAGTCAACGACGGGTACTTTTGCTAGTATATATATATATATATATATATATATATATATATATATATATATATATATATATATATATATATGTTATTGTTAATTTAAAAAAATGATACATTTCGAGCATATAATTATCATGGCTTTGGGAGATTTATTGACGATCTTACACGTATAAACGATTACGAGCAGTTTGAAAATACTAAATATTTGGTAGATCCGAATGAAATAGAATTAAATTGTAGACGCAGAGGAACACAAACTACATTTCTTGATTCGGATACAAAAAAATTAACGATGAAATATTTACGTTAAAAAAAACGTTTGATAAAAGAGACTCCTACCCTTTCATATAGGACGTATGTCGCGCGCGCGCGCAAAAAGCACGTGTTTTCGTTTTATGGGAACATTATGTTCAAGCTTCTAAGAATAGCTCGTATGTTTTAAAATTGATATATGTTATATCACCTATTTCCGCTTTAGTAACAAGAACGAATGTTAAAAATTGTGATCAAAATCAAACAATTATAAAATAAACTTATTTAAGTCATATAAAATCATTCATTGTAACTCGATAGAGGAAATGCAAAGCTATATAATGCACTAGACTAGCCGTAACCCGTTGGGTCAGTATGTTATATTGGCTATGGAATTCATGTATGAGCGTGACACTTGTGACGTAAAGAAAATAGTTTTTTTTTTTTGACATAACAGAAACATTTCTATGAAAGTATAATAAAATGAAAAATCACGGACAAATCACTCGAATATGAAAAAAAATCCTCCCTATTCGTGTAAAGTTACCTATTTTTTCGAATAATCGCTCAAAAATCGAAAATCAAACATGATTTTCCTACGAATCGAACGCCAACGAAAGTTATTTAGCAGCAAAAACGCACATGAACCCACCGATGAGAAATATAAGAATGAAAAACCCATATTGGAATCTTTCCACCAAGTTATAGAAACTTAAAATCTAAAAAAAAAAAGTAATTAATAAAACCTGAAGCAAAAAATAAAACCTAAATAAATAAAATAAAATAAAACTAATATTGAAACAGATTAGTAAATGTGTCAACAAATTCACCGTTCTCACACAACTATTTTGTATCTAAAAGTGTAAACAAAAAATAAAAAGAAGGAAGGAAGGAAGGAAGGAAGGAAAAGGGACAGATAGAGAGTAGTAGTAGTAGTAGTAGTAGTAGTCTTGGCTTTACTACAATTTTTCTTATGTTTGTCAACGGGTTAAAGTTGTTTAGTTGTAAGAAAATAGCGACAGTATAGTTGTAATAAAGAATAGTTGCAAAACACCCCCACTCGCCCCATGTTAAATAATAATTTCGAAATAATAACGTTAATATTTCAGTGCGCAGGTCAAAATCTGCAAAAGAAGCGATTTGTATTTATTTGTTTACGTTGTTATGGGTTAATGTTTATGCGCGCATGCGCAACCGGATGTTGTAAACCGGAAAGTGGTTTACATCACCGGTTACAAAGTCATTTGAGTTTTATAATTATATAGATCGAAGATAAAATTTATAAAACATATAATGTAAGCATGAAATAAAATTATGTCTGTATGCACATACATAAGTCCTCTTTTTTACCACAATTCCAAACGCGCCGTTTGTAACGGTCACAAATTCGAAGGGTTCTGTCTGATCGAATAAATTCAGTATACACCTGAAAGACTTCATGAAAAGACGGTATTTTTACTATATATTTTCTCTTCTTTTTGTTGTTGTTGCTTTCATTAATACCCTGCTCGGCGGCTAAGTTCTCATAGCTGCTGGTGGCACCAGAAGTGGCAGTCCTGTCTTGGGCCACTGAAAATGTGTTATCACTCTGTTTGACAGCTGATGAGAGCAGGTTATTGCACATGCTTTCACATGTTGTATGATATATATATATATATTGTGTGGCATCCGTAAGTCGAAACGACTATGGATCAGCGCTGTATTAAGATGTTGCCTGTTTGCATCCTTTTGTGTGACTGTAGAGACCAATTCTTGATTTGCATAGTCTGCCACAGCCTTGACATACGAAGGTTGTTATGCAATTTGCCGCTTCGTCCGGCTGTTCCGCCTGTACACTCGCTCTTCTCCTAGCTCTCTTTGCAGCATTTTCAACATGGAGGGTCCTCTCTCTGATGATAATCCCCTGGCGTATCATTTTCCTCCAGGCAGTTCTGTCAGCTGCAGAGACTTCCCATGTATTCCTGTCCACCGAGAGAGCCTTCATGTCACGCTTGCAGACATCCCTGTAGCGAAGATGGGGTCGCCCCCTCTTTCTTGAGCCTGAGGCAAGCTCGCCATAGAGAAGGTTTTTAGGGATGCGCCCATCATCCATCCTGCGCACATGGCCCAGCCAGCGAAGACGTCGCTCACGCAGTAGGGAGTAAATGGATGGGATGCCCGCTCTCCGCAGAACATCAGTTATTACTCACTCTGTCCTGCCATGTGATACCAAGTATCCTACGTATACACCTCATATGGAAGACTTGGAGTTTCCTCTCTTGTGTTGAGTATGTAGTCCAGGATTCACTCCCATACAGTAGAACACTGAGGATGCACGCTCTGTAGACGGTCATCTTGGTGGAGGTGGTAAGGTGCCTGTTTTCCCAGACTCTTTTAGTTAGTTTAGAGAGGGTTGTAGATGCCTTTCCAATCCTTTTGTTTAGCTCCTCGTCCAATGAGAGGGTGTCTGAAGTAGTGGAGCCTAGATATTGAAACTGGCGTACGACCTCTAGTGGTGTGCCTTGGATTGTGATGCTGGGTGGGGAGGCGGTTGCTTGTCCCATGACTTGAGTTTTCTTCTGGCTGATGGTGAGACCGAACAGGCTGCAAGCATTAGCAAACCTGTCCATCAGTCTTTGAAGACCATCTTCCTGATGCGATGCTATAGCTGCATCATCGGCAAACAGCATGTCTCTTATCCGAACTGTCCTGGTGTGTCAAATGGCCTATTGATGCGTCAAGTGTGGAGTACTGTGTGCTTGTCATCTTCCTCTTCCAGTCCCTGCCGCTGGCTAGCCTAGGCAAAAAGGAAGCAGAGTGCGTAAGTCTTCCCTGCCAGTACATAGCCTCTCCATAGGAAAGCTCCATGTAGTGCCTCCCCGCGGCGACACATGTAAATTGAGTACCTTGCGGACTCAAGCAGAACTACAGGAGACTCGGAGGTGGTCTGCTCCAGACATGCGGCATGCCAGGCCCATCGTTGTATGGACAAGCCCTGATGCCCATGAACAGGTCCCAGCTATGGGTAAATAGTACTACTGCCTTGTGGTTATTCGTTGGTTCGATAAAGGCTAAGGGAGTAAACCCTAACAGAAAATCTGGAGTGTAGCCCCACAGGCAGACAAGTGCTGTACTCAGCCTTGCTCTGGTAGGTACTGCAGTCAACCTGGTGCCGGACGTACTGGTACTTCCATTCCTCTGGGCAACACCAGCAAGACCGAGAGGGGGATTCTGACGATTGGGCAACCCAGTCTCTCCACAGATCTGCCCTGGCCAGCGCCCTGGAGAGAAAACTTCAGTTATGCATCTGTATAGGACTAAACAGGGGAGCGACAGTTACCGGTTATAAGCCTACAGCTCAATTGGCGTACAGCTGGGCGCCAGGGGTCGGTCCTAACGGTGGGAGAAGTTATTTAATTTCATTGGACAGCTACCGCCCGCCACAAAGCTGAGCAGCCCTCAGTCAGTAAGGTGCTATCCCGCCACTGGCCACCTACCCTACTGGGTGCGTAGGGTATAGGATGATTCCAACAAGTGGCCAGTAACCATTGCACCAAACAAAACCAAAAGAAACACAAAGAACCCAACACTCAGGCTAGGGTGATGGAATGTTCGTACTATGACGACTGGCCTATCTACCGACATACGCAACATCTCCGATATTCGAAAAACTGCCATCATCAACAACGAGCTATCGAGACTCAAAGTAGACATCGCTGCACTCCAAGAAACACGCTTAGCTGACACCGGATGCCTAAAGGAATCGGACTATACTTTCTTCTGGCAGGGAAAACAGGAAGAGGAGATCCGGGAAAACGGTGTTGGTTTCGCAGTCAGAAACTCACTGCTTCAGAACGTACAACTCTCTGATTCAGCTACTGAGCGCCTAATCTCATTACGACTGAACACCACAGATGAAACAATTAATCTATTATGTGTGTACGCCCCAACACTCGCAGCGCCTGACGACATCAAGGAGCACTTCTACACACAGCTGGATAGCACCATCAAGGCATTTCCACAAAATGAAGACCTGATTATACTTGGGGACTTTAATGCACGTGTGGGTGGCGACAACGATGCATGGCCGAGCTGCCTTGGTAACTTTGGAGTGGGCAAATGCAATGGTAATGGTCAGCGCCTTCTAGAACTCTGTGCCTACCATGACCTCTGCATCACCAACACATTCTTTGCTGCCAGACCGCATCACAGAGTGTCCTGGAGACATCCCAGATCAGGGCGTTGGCACCAGCTCGATCTAATCATTACTAGATGAAGGTACCTCAAACATTTTCTGATGTCTAGAGCCTACCACAGTGCTGATTGTGATACAGATCATTCCCTAATATGCAGTAGAGTCAAACTTCAACCCAAAGATTTCTACCACACTAAACAGGAGGGTGTTGCCCGTATTGATGTTAGCAAGACCACATACACAGATCGCAATGCGAAATTCAACGAGATGTTAACCTTCACCTTCAAAGGAGATAACACCCGGACTGCATCTGAACAGTGGGAAACACTGAAAAATGCCATCCACTCTACAGCTCTCAAAGTCTTTGGGAGGAGGACAGGTAGCAAACGCAATGGCTGGTATGATGCCAACTCTGCTACCCTCAACCCTCTGATTGAGGCAAAGCGTTTGTCCTTGCTCTCATACAAGGCCAACCCATCTCCTACATCGCTGGCTGCACTGAGGCTTTCCAAAAGGGCAGTTCAAAAGGCTGTAAGAGAAGCTGCAAACAACTACTGGATGGAGCTCTCCAAGTCTATCCAACATGCAGCTGATACAGGAAATATAAAAAATATGTATAACGGGATCAGGAGAGCTACAGGACCCATAATTAACAAAACTGCTTCACTGAAGTCTAAATCGGGTGAACCCATACTAGACAAAGTTAAACAGCTAGACAGATGGGTTGAACACTACTCCGAGCTTTACTCCAGGAAAAACATGATATATCAGTCCGCCCTGGATGCCATTGATCGTCTACCACTGATGCATGAGCTCGATGAGGAGCCTTCCATAGAAGAACTATCCTGGGCAATAGACAGACTGCCATCAGGAAAAGCCTCAGGAAAGGACTATATTCCAGCTGAGGTCTTAAAAAGTGGAAAGGCTAGCCTGCTTGAGCCCCTCCATAGTCTTCTGATACAGTGTTGGAGAGAAGGCTCAGTGCCTCAGGGCATGAGAGACGCAAATATCATCACTCTCTACAAACACAAAGGGGACCGCGGTGACTGCAACAACTACCGCGGTATCTCACTGTTGAGTTTCGTTGGCAAACTATTCGCACGTATAGTATTACTGCGACTAAACGTTCTTGCCGACCGAATCTACCCAGAATCTCAATGTGGCTTTCGTTCAGAGAGATCAACAATCGATATGATCTTCTCCCTACGCCAACTGCAAGAGAAGTGCAGAGAGCAAAACCAGCCTCTGTATGTTGCCTTCATAGACCTGACCAAGGCATTCGATCTCGTGAGCAGAGATGGACTATTCAAAATTCTCCCACTGATCGGATGCCCACCAAAACTCCTCAGCATCATAAGATCCTTTCATGATGGCATGAGGAGCACTGTGCAATTTAACGGTGGCATGTCTGCTGAGTTCGGGGTGAGGAGTGGTGTCAAACAGGGTTGTGTGTTGGTCCCAACACTCTTCGGCATCTTCTTCTCCCTACTCCTGAAGCATGCTTTCAAGAACACAACGGATGGTATCTGCTTGCACTCCAGGTCAGATGGTGGTCTCTTCAACATCGCCAGACTCCGCTCCAGGACAAAGACCAGGACAGTTCGGATAAGAGAGACATGCTATATATATATATATATATATATATATATATATATATATATATATATATATATATATATATATATATAGTTTGATTTATTTTGCATAGTTTTTTGAATTAATACGAATTTCGACAGGACAAGTAGTTAATAATGTTATCACCTGAAATGCGTTAGTTCCCTAATCTACACAAGAACTCTATGGTTTCTTGTAATTCTTATTCTACTGATTCATTCCCCATAAGGTTTGAAATTTATACTGATTTCAAGATGGCAATAAGTATGTAATAATGTGTTCACCTGAAATGCGTTGGTATAAGGGATCTCTAATCTACAAAAGAACCTCATATTTCCTCGTAATTATTTTTCTATTGGTTCATTTATTTTAAAAATTCATACGGATTTCGACATGCCAAGTAAGTACGTAATAAAGTTTTCACCTGAAATGCGTTAGACTACATAATTCCAAATCTACACAAGCACCCAACTGTTATCTTTTATTTTTCTATTGTTTTATTGTCCATAATATTTTGAATTTATACGGATTTCGACATGCCAAGTAAGTACGTAATAATGTTTTCATCTTAAATGCGTTAGACTACATAATTACAAATCCACACAAGCACCCAACTGTTATCTTTTATTTTTCTATTGTTTAATTTTCCATAATATTTAGAATTTATACGGATTTCGACATGCCAAGTAAGTACGTAATAATGTTTTCGCCTGAAATGTGTTAATTCAAATGATCTTTAATCTAGACAAGCATTGTACTGTAATCGTTTAATTATTTTTTATTGATTCATTTTCCATAATTTTTGGAATATATACTAATTTCGAGATGACACGTGAATGCATAATAATGTTTTCACCTGAAAGGCGTTAGTTAAAATAATCGTTAATATACACAAGCACTATACATTTACCTGTATTATTTTTTTTTATTGATTTATTATTTTTTTTATAAAACTCGGAATTTATACTTATTGTATCGTGACAAGACTGCTGGAAAAATGGTCGGATCCTTCTATCGATCCAGTAGATATCTCACTGCTGATGCAATTCTCTATCTATATAAGAGTCAGGTACGTCCAAGGATGGAATACTGTTGCCACACTTGGACAGGAGCTGCTAGAAAAGACTTGTCCTGCCTTGATAGAGTTCAAAATAGACTTCGTGGCCTCGTGGGAGATGTCCTTTTCTCTTCGCTGCAACCTCTATCTCACAGAAGAGATGTTACGAGTTTATCTCTACTTTTTCGTTATTTTCATGGAAAGTGTTCGACTGAGCTTCAATCTATGGTCCCCCCTCGCCAAACTTTCACAAGAAACACTCGACTAGCTGAAAACACTATAACTAATTTCCCCCACTCTTTATCTGTTCCTAAACCTAAACATAGATACCATGATCAAAGCTTCTTTCTTAGAACTGCACGCCTGTGGAATTGTCTTCCGTTTTCCTGCTTTCCAGCTTTCTATAATATGGTTGTCTTCTAGTCCAACGTGAACAAGTTTCTGATGGGCCGTTCCACTTAAGTTAACAAATTTACCGAACTTCCATTACTATCGATTACTATATTGTCCTTTTGACTACTGTTAACTCTTTAACACTTATCCTTGGGTGGCCTCTCGGCCTTGATAAGTGGTGACGCCTATGTAAAAGAAAAGTAAGTGATAATATTTTCACCTGAAATGCGTTGGTTTTTAATGACTCGTAATTTACACAAACATCCTATATTTACTTGTAAGTATTGTTCTCTTCATCCATTTCCATAATTTTTGGAATATATACTAATTTCGACATGCCAAGTAAGTACATCATGTTTTCACCTGAAATGCGTTGGCTTTTATGATTCCTAATTTGCACAAACATCCTATGTTTACTTGTATTTTTCTCTTCGTCTATTTCCATAATTTTTGGAATCTATACTAATTTCGACATGACAAGTAAGTACATAATGTTATGACCTGAAATGCGGTAGTTTAAATGATCTCTAATACACACAAGCGTCCAGTGGTTTTCTCGTAATTATTTTCTTTCGTTGAATCATATTCCATATTTTTAAAAATTTATTCTAATTTAGTCATGACAAGTAATTTCGTAATAATGTTTTCACTTGAAATGCGTTGGTTTCAAAAATTCCTGCACAAGCACCCTATGTTTTCATTGTAATTATTTCTCTGCTTATAAATTTTGATTGTTTCTTGAATGCATATTAATTTCGACATGACAAGTAAGTACGTAATAATATTATCGCTTTCAATAGGTTGATTTAAAACCTTCATTATATAAACAAGCACCCTAGTTTTTCTTGTATTATTTTCCTAAATCTGGGAATCTTTACTAATTTCGACATGCCAAGTAAGTACATAATAATGTTTTCACCTGAAATGCATTGGCTTAAAAATTTCTAAGTATACACAAACACCTTATATGCGGAATATTCTGTGTAGCTTAATTGCTATATATATTTTTATAACTTAACCACTAGCTCTGAAATAATAGCTCTGAAATGATACTTTCGTATATTAATTTATATGATTAAATGAAGTAGTTATATATATATATATATATATATATATATATATATATATATATATATATATATATATATATATACGGGTTGACATCAAAAAACGGGCCCCAACTCTAATTAATTCTTAGTGTTTAGTCTGAATGAAATGAAACTTTGGTTATAACTAGTTTATTATATTTAAAACATCACATCAAAACACTAGGGTCTTTGGTCTTTTTTTCTCCGTTCTAGACCATATGTTCTAGATGGCCTCTATTTAGCTTTTTTTTTTTGGGGGGGTCACCCTGTATACACACACTAGACCTTATCGTTATGGTAAAATTTGTGCTTATTTTTGCATTAAATAACCCATTCATCCATATTAATTCCATATCGAACGAATACTATATCCTTAGTTTTATGTTACCTATCATAACAAAGATTCATACAAAATTTCATCCAAATCGGCGCAGTAATTTCTAAGAAAATGTAAAATAGATAGATAGAAAGACAGACTAAGAAAAATATGTACATCTCCCCCCCTCTCTCTCTCTCTCTCTCTCTCTCTCTCTATATATATATATATATATATATATATATATATATATATATATATATATACTAGCAGGGGTGCCCGGCGTTGCTCGGGTGTTTGGAGGTGTATGCTGTGCAAAAAAAGCAAAAAAACAAAAAAAAAATGGTTAATTTTTTAAAACTTTGACCCCTATTATGACCCCTTAAAATTTATTGTTTCGGGCTCAAATCACTTTATTAAGTTAGATCCATGTTCAAGGAACCTAAATCTAAAATTTCAAGTGTCTAGACCGAAAATTGTCGGAGGAGTTTGGTAGAGTTCTTAAAGGTCAAATCGTTGAAATTTGACCCCTTAACAGCCAAATTTCTGGCTGACACACGTCACATCGATTTTCCCAAATCTCAGTACCCGGTATTTCAAATTTCGAGTCTATAGACTAAGAATTGACAGAGTTATTGCGTAGGGAAATGTACACAGACAGACAGACACACAGACAGACAGACAGACACACAGACAGACAGACACGTTCACTTTTATAGATATATAGATATATATTTACATATAATTATCTATCTATCTATCTATCTATAAAGTGAAAGTGTCTGTGTGTGTGTGTGTGTGTCTTTGTGTGTACATTTCCCTAAGCAATAACTCTGTCAATTTTTAGTCTACAGACTCGAAATTTGGCATACAGGTTACTGAGATTTGGGAAAATCAACGTGATCGGTTTTTGGCCAGAAATTTGGCGATTAAGGGGTCAAAGTTCAACGATTTACCCTTTGTGAACTCTACCAAACTCCTCCGACAATTTGGGGTCTACACACTTGAAATTTTAGATATAGGTTCCTTAGACATGGATCTAACTTAATAACTTGATTTAAGCCCAAAACAATAAATTTTTAGGAGTCATAATAGGGGTCAAAGTTTTAAAAAATTGACCGCTTTATTCATTTATTTTTTTTTCCAACATACACCTCCAAATACCCGGGCAACGCTGGACACCCATGCTAGTATATCTATAAAAGTGAACGTGTCTGTGTATCTGTCTGTGTGCATCTGTGTGCGTGTGTGTACATTTCCCTACGCAAGACCTCTCTCAATTTTAAGTCTACAGACTCGAAATTTGATATACAGGTTACTGAGATATGGGAAAATCGATGTGATCGGTTTTTGGCCAGAAATTTTGCTCTTAAGGGGTTAAAGTCCAACGATTTGACCTTTGCGAACTCTACCAAACTCCTCCAACAGTTTTGAAATTTTAGATATAGGTTCCTTGGACATGGATCTAACTTAATAACTCGATTTGTGCCCAAAACAATAAATGTTAAGGGGTCATAATAGGGGTCAAAATTAAAAAAGTTGACCGTTTTTTGTTTATTTTTTGCTCAGCATGCACCTCCAAACACCCGGGCGACGCCGGGAACTCATGCTTTTATATCTATAAAAGTGAACGTATCTGTGTATCTGTGTTATAATCGTGTGTGTACATTTTACTACGCAATAACTGGAAAAATCTATGTGATCGGGTTTCAGCCAGAAATTTGGCGATTAAGGGGTCAAAGTTCAACGATTTGACTTTTGAGAACTCTACTAAACTCCTCCGAGAATTTTGGGTCTAAACACTTGAAATTTTAAATATAGGTTCCTTGAAAATGGATCTAACTTAATAACTTGATTGTAGCCCTAAACAATAAATTTTTAGGGGTCATAATAGGGGTCAAAGTTAAAAAAATTGACCTCTGCGATCTTTACGAAATTACTCAGACAATTTCTGGTCTAAACATTTGAAATTTTCCATAAAGGGTATTCAGAGATAGGGCCAGCTTTCTCATCGGGTTGGGTGGAAAAGTTTTAGTTACCAATATATAAATGTATGTATGTATGTCTGTTTGCATGTCTGCCTAAAACATTCGACAGAAGCGACGGATTTTACCAGGATCATTATCGTTTCAAAATTCGGCTTTTCATACGACGAATATCGAAAAATTGGCTAAAAACATTAATATCTTCACCTTCAACTAGTCACTTTTCTACAGGGGGGGGGTCGCTTTTTTAGCCGATATTTTTTAAAGTTATCCTCTTCTTTCGATTGCTACGCCTTAATTTAAACATAAGTCACTTCAGGTTTGGCGGTGGTCGTAACCGCAAAGACGTCTGTTTTTTTCCCCCAGTTCTTTTCCTCCTTTGCGGTACGGGTTTGAGCCTATTTTCCTACTACCACATTTTTTTTTTTTTTTTTTTTGCTCAGCGTAAACCTCCAATCACTCGGGTAACGCCGGGATGAAATGCTAGTTTACTATATAATTATTAAATACCGACAAACACTGGTGTTTCATCCTTTCGGAATCCTCAATGTAAGGTGTCACGAGTAAAACCAGTCGATGGATTTGAACCCGGCGACACAAGCCATCTCTGGCTTGATTAGCAAGAACCGCATCCATTCGGCTACCTTTAACCGCGTGAAATAGCGTTTAAATTTAAACATTTTATTTTTAAATGTTTTTTACGTCAGTCAGTGTGATCTAATCATTATATGATGATCTATGCATAAGAGCTAAATTGACCAACTTAATTCAACTGAAAGTGCTCAACAATAAGAAATGAGTTCCTTAAAGGGGCTGACATAATTATTTACTATATAATAATTAAATATATATATATAAATTATATATATAAATTATATATATATATAATTTATATATATATATATATATATATATATATATATATGTATATATATATATATATATATATATATATATAATAAAAATATTACAATTAAATTTACCAAAATGATCCAAGATGGTAAAATTAAAGTATATTATAAATATTAAAGAATTAATATTTATAAAGTTATCTCAGCCAGATGTAAAAGCTCGGATTCCTAGCATCTGATGAGAAGGAAAGTATTTCTTCGAAACTCCGCGGATTAAGGACTATCCACTTATCTAGTGTTTCCTTTTCAGATTAAATATGTTTTAACGCATTTCAAAGTGTTTTTTAACATGTTTTATTAACCGTTTGCTCGTATATATATATAAATATATATATATATATATATATATATCACCTGTTCTATATATATATATATATATATATATATATATATATATATATATATATATATATATATATATATATATCACCGTTGTGTATATCTTTCCTCTCTCGCCTTCTTTTACTGTGTCCAACTTTGCTTTTGCAATGTCTGGTTTCGGCGTGCACTAAGAGGTGATGCTGTTCAAAACAATTGTCCCTGACATCTTTTCTGTCTGCACTCAGCTCGCCGGCCTCAAATAGACAGGGTCTCTTCAGCTTACACTATTAGTTCACCCTCCTTCATACCCGACTCCCATTCCTTGGCCGTCACCCCATCAAGTAGCCAATGTGCAATCGGCACAATGATAATACAAACTGATTTGTTGCTGACATAGCACAACACACATCTAAGCCGAAAGAAAGATGACCGAGACATTAAAATATACAAAGTAACAACGATATCCGGATACGCGTACTTCTTTTAAAATTAAGCAAACGACAAATAACAAAAAAAAAAAAAAAAAAAAAAAAGAACGCAAATGGTAAACATGTATAAACATGTATTAAGAATGGTGAGGGCTATGTAGAAAAATAAATTCCGAACACACGAAAGGTCGCTAAATTTAATGGTGCTACTTCTATCTTCCTAGGTCTTCAACTTAAAAAAAACCCAAAAAACTTAGAGGAGCTAATTTTTGAACGACACCTGTATGACAAAGGGCGCTCCGGACGTCCATGCACAGCCATCGTTCCTCGCTGAGATAAATGCATTGAGAATCGTGTTGATTATACAGAAAACGAAATTATGAAGCACAAAATGTTGCTCATTTTAATGATACGATTCCCATCTTCGTAGCTCTTGAACTTTTTAGTCTGAAAAACAATTAAGAGATTTAATTTTATGTTCAATTGTATGCTGATCTATTCTGTTCTATTCAATTATATTCTGTTCTATTCTATTCTATTTTGTTTTATTCTGTTCTGTTCTATTATATTCTATTTTGTTTTATTCTGTTCTGTTCTATTCTATTCTATTTTGTTTTATTCTGTTCTGTTCTATTCTATTCTATTTTGTTTTATTCTGTTCTGTTCTATTATATTCTATTTTGTTTTATTCTGTTCTGTTCTATTCTATTCTATTTTGTTTTATTCTGTTCTGTTCTATTATATTCTATTTTGTTTTATTCTGTTCTGTTCTATTATATTCTATTTTGTTTTATTCTGTTCTGTTCTATTCTATTCTATTTTGTTTTATTCTGTTCAATTTGATTCTAATCTGTTATATTCTGATTAGTGGCTTTATGTCTGAAAACAACTGTTCGATTCAATTCAATTCTATTCTGTTCTGTTCTATTATAATATATTGTGTTCTGTTCTATTCTACTTTGTTCTGTTCTATTCTGTTCTATTGTATTCTATTCTGTACTATTCTATCCTGTTCTTTTCTATTCTATTGTGTTCTATTCTATTCTGTTATATTTTTTTTACATGGGCGTCACAACTTATCAAGGCCGATCGGCCACTCAAGGATAAGGGTTAAACAGTGTAGAGTAGTCAAAAGGACAATATAGTAATCGATAGTAATGGAAGTTCGGTAAATTTGTTAACTTAAGTGTAACGGCTCATCAGAAACTTGTTCACGTTGGACTTGAAGACAACCATATTATAGACAGCTGGAAAGCAGGAAAACGGAAGACAATTCCACAGGCGTTCAGTTCTAAGGAAGAAACTTTGATCATGGAATATATGTTTAGGTTTACGCACAGATAAAGAGTGGGGGCAATTATTGATAATGTTTTCAGCTAGTCTAGTGTTTCTTGTGAAAGTTTGGCGAGGGGGGACCATAGATTGAAGCTCATTTGAACACTTTCCATGAAAATAACAATAAAGCAGAGACAAACTCACAACATCTCTTCTGTGAGATAGAGGTTGCCAGGAAGAGAAAAGGACATCTCCCACCAGGCCATGAAGTTTATTTTGAACCCTATCAAGGCAGGACAAGTCTTTTCTAGCAGCTCCTGCCCAGATGTGACAACAGTATTCCATCCTTGGACGTATCTGGCTCTTATATAGAAAGAGAATTGCATCAGCAGTGAGATATCTACTGGATCGATAGAAGGATCCGACCATTTTCCCAGCGGCCTTGGTAATAGATTTGATGTACGTATTCAATTTAAGATCAGGAGTAAAGGTCAAGCCCAGAAGCCTGTCAAAACTTGAGGCCTCCCCAAGACGAGAGCCATTCATTTTAATTGATGCCAGATGGGGATCAGAACGTTGATGATGTAAAGATAGAAGCTTGGTTTTAGATGCATTAAAAGTAACCAGCCACTCCTTTCCCCATTGTACAACGTGATCAAGATCAGAGGAGAGAGAATCGGAGAGAACTTGGTCGTTTACTGTCTTAGATTTGCTACCATAGATGGTAGTGTCGTCAGCATTGATGTCTACGAATGATGTAAGGATGTGATTTGGAAGATCATTAATGTAGATCAGGAAAAGAGTTGGGCCCAGGATCGACCTCTGAGGGACTCCAGCATTTATACTGTGAGCTTCTGATTTTTGCCCCTCAACTACTACTCTTATGAACCTATCAGAGAGAAATGATTTAATAATTGAGAAGATATTTCCAGCTATACCATAGCTGGAGATCTTGTGAAGTAAACCTTTATGCCATACCCTATCAAAGGCCTTTGATATGTCAAGAGCAATTGCCCTAGAAAGGTTGCCTCTGTCGTGAGATTCGCTAATCCTATGAGATATAACTGTAAGCACATCTATTTTGTACTATTTTATTCTAATCTGTACTATTCTATTCTGTTCTGATTAATATCTGTGTGTCTGTAAACAACTGTTCTATTCTGTTCTAATGTAATATATTCTGTTCTATTCTATTTTGTTCTGTTCTATTCTATTCCGTTCTATTGTATTCTCTCCTGTACTATTCTATTCCATTCTCTGTTCGATTCTGTTCTGTTCTATTCTAATCTGTTCTGTTCTAATCTATTTTATTTTGTTCTATTTTATCCTATTCCATTCTGTACTAGTCTATTGAATTCTGTTCAATTCTATTTACTGTACTCTACTATTATATAAAAGTCTGTGTGTCTAAAAACGGCTGTGCCAATTCTTATTAAATTTAACACGAAGGTACGTTATGTGCCTAGGAATGGTCTTAGATAGTTTTGTATCGGAATGTCTCCGATAAGTATCCATAATCGATAATCGAAATAATCCAACGAGAAGAAAGAACAAGCGATTTTGACCATAGTCAACATCTTACATATAATAATAATATTTGCAGTTGATATGAAAAAAAAAATGAACTCTGGTGATTTAGTGTAAATATGTAATAAAAAAAAACGAATTTGGAATAAAATTATGAATTCTGCACTATTTAAAAAAACGGTGCTTCATTAAAGGAAAAATTGTAGAAAAAAAAATTTTGAAATAAAACATACAAATACTAAAGACAGTGTAATATCTTAAGTGTGGTACCTTATGATTTGTTAAAGAAAACCTTATACAATAAGTGAATGGATTAATATACACAAAACTAGCGGGGCCTGTGGAAATTCCACAGCAGACTCTTTCATATGTAATTCTATGTTGGCATTCTGTAGGTGTTCATTCTGTAGATGTTGCTTTCCTGACTGCTGGAAAACTGCTTCTGTGGTACAGTTTTCAAGAATTCTGGCAAATGAACTGACCCATTAAATTATCGCCCCATTAGCCTCCTCACACTTTTCGCACAAAATATTTGAGTCCATAATTAACCAAGCTCTAGTCCATCATCTTACAGCGGCTAAACTTCTGACCGACCAACAATATGGATTTAGGCAAGCTCGTTCCACAACACATATCCTAACTGTAATCTCTGAACGTATATACCAGTCACTGGAAAAAGCAAGGGAAGGGTAGATAAGTAGCTCTACATATATCTAAGGCTTTTGACAGGGTATAGCATGAAGGTCGTCTCAGGAAAATCTGATCATATGGTATCACTGGACGAATACTTAACATAATTAAATTCTTCTTAAGTAAGAGAAAAATCCAAGTTGTCCTCGACGGTCGTACATTTAAACAATATGATATAAATACGGGAGTACCTCAGGGGTCTATGCTTGGAACTTTATTATTCCTAATATTCATAAATGACCACCTTGACAAAATTATCTTTGAGATTGGTATATTTGCTGATGCCACCGTGCTCTATAACAAGCACGACAGGAAAACAAATGAACACATATCTAAAGAAATGGCAGAAACACTAGTGGTAGGTGTAATAAAATGGGGACAAAAATGGATGGTCACATTTGATGCTGCCAAGACTAAGCTTGTTTCCTTCAATAATTACAAGAAACCTTCTCTACCACCAATAGCAATGACCAAAAACACATTATCTGAAAGTACTTCTTTTTTATTCCTTGACCTAACGTTCACAGGTAAACATGACTTGGAACAGATACATTGAGAGCATTGCCAAGACTGCTGCGAGAAAGGTAGGCTCTCTCTACCGTGCTAGAAAACTACTAACGCCTGAAAGTATCCTGTATTTCTATAAGGTCACCATTCGCCCATGTATGGAGTATTGTTGTCAGGTTTGGGCTGATACATCTGCTACTAGTCTCTCGCTCCTAAACAAGGTTCAAAAGAGAGTTGGCAACCTGATAGGTCCTGAGCTGTCATCTAAGCCTTAGCCTCTGTCCCATCGACGAAATGTTGAACCCCTCTGCATGTTCTACGAGTATTTTAATGGTGAGTGCCCCGACGAACTGCAAGCACGTGTACCCCTTCGGCGTAAATACCCCCGACAACTCCGACAAGCAGCTAAATCCCACCCTACACAGTAGAGATCCCCAGATGTAAGAAAGCTTTCAATCCAGTATTTTATTCCCCAGAACTTCTAGATTTGGAACTCTCTTCCGGGTCCCTGCTTCCCCAACTGTATTGACATGCAGAAGTTCAAGTGTAATTTGAATAGACATCTTGCTGCCCAACTCCCTACATAATACCCCTGTAGCTTATGTCCCTGATAGTAGCCCCCCTACATCAAAGTAGCAATGTGCCTTGTTTGAGGTGAAAATGCAATTACAAGAGAAATAAATAAATATAGACGCTCTGATATTATTGTAGCTCTTTTGTTAAAATTGCAAAAGTATCTACCTAGGCTAGCAGGGATTCCTGGCATAGCCCGGTCGGAAAGTATGCTTAAATATAATTTCATTCATGCAGATTTCGTAAATATTATTATAGAGTTAATGTTCTATCGATTTTTATATATTATAAAGCTGCGATTTCAAAAATATATTCATATATATATATATATATATATATATATATATGAAAAATTCTTGATAAAATTATTTATAAAAAAATAGATTACTAAGGTGTCATCAGCTTTAATCAAAACCGAAACCTAGACTCATGAAGAATTCTTGATAAAATTATGTTAAAAAAATAGATTATTGTACCTATTTACAATGCCCCCCCCCACGAAACAGAGTTAGACACCAGGGTCGTTTTTTAACGTGGAGAAAAGGTACAAAAATAAACAATTGTCTCAGTCGTGAAGGACTGCTCTTCCACCGAAAGAGAACAAGAAATGGAAGTACAGCATCTGAAGAACATATACTACACTTTGATCTTGGCCAAAAAGGCTTTGTAGTGCCATTAGTTATAATCGAAACCGAAAACAAAACTTAGGATGAATTCTTGGTAAAATTATTTATAAAAGAAAATAGATAACTTAAGTGACATCATTTATAATCGAAACCGAAACCAAGACTCATGAAGAATTCTTGATAAAATTATGTTAAAAAAATAGATTATTGTGCCTATTTACAATGCCTCCCCACGAGATAGAGTTAGACACCAGGGTCGTTTTTTAACGTGGAGAAAAGGTACAAAAATAAAAAAAGTCGTGAACGACTGCTCCTCCACCGAAAGAGAACAAGAAATGGAAGTGCAGCATCTGAAGAACAGATACTACACTTTGATCTTGGCCAAAAAGGCTTTGTAGTGCCATTAGTTATAATCGAAACCGAAACCAAAACTTATGAGGAATTCTTGGTAAAATTATTTATAAAAAAAATAGATAACTTAAGTGACACCATTTATAATCGAAACCGAAACCAAGACTTATGAAGAATTCTTGGCGAAATTATTTATTACAAAATTGAAAATACATAACAATTAAACGACCCGGATATAAGCGTGACACCAAAAATGACACGCAGGCTATCGTGTTAATATGTAGATGCTCAACCGGCAACAGACGCTCGTATGATGTGCAAATACTTTTGCGAAACACCGAGCATTAGTTTTCCTTATTTCCATTTTTACTTACCCTCTAATTTGTTTTATCGCTTTTCTATCATAGCCAAATATAAAATACATTTTTTTATCGAAATAATAAATGGACTATTCCAAACATTGAAACAGAATAAAAATATCTCAAAAAAGAAAACTCTTTATATTATTTATAAACATTTGTGTAAATGGAAACACCGTAGCTCACTATGCACAGTAAGTTAACAGCTTTAAAACGCTATTATTTATTTAATTTTTTCATGACCTGGACGTTTTTTTTTAAAGAATAATAAGCTTTTCTCTATTCATATATATATATATATATATATATATATATATATATATATATATATATATATATATATATATATATATTTAAGGTCACCACTTATCAAGGCCCGGAAGCCACTCGAGGATAAGAGTTATTGCGTATACAGTAAGCAATGGGATAGTATCGTAGTAATCGTTAGTATTAGAGATTTGATAAAGTGTCTTACTTAAGGGGGCGGTTCATCAGGAATTTGTTTATGTTGGACTTGAAGATATCCAAGTTGTAGTCAGGTGGGAAACAGGCAAACAGAAGAGAGTTCCACAGGCGTACATTTCTAAGAAAGAAGCTTTGTTCATGGAATCTACGCTTTGATTTAGGCACAGATAAAGAGTGGGGAAAAGTTAATGACAGTTGTTTAGGCTAGACAGGTGTTTATCGTGAAAGATTGGCGTGGGGGGCAAAGATTGGAGCTCAGACGAGCACTTGCCATGGAAATAACGATAAAACAAAGACAGGCTCGCAACCTCTCTTCTGTGCGAGAGAGAAGTTGTAGGGAAGAGAAAAGGGCATTCCCCACTAGGCTACGAAGTCTATTTTGTACTCTGTCAAGGTAGGATAGGCTGTTTTTAGCAGCTCCTGCCCAGATGTGGCAGCAATACTACATCATTGGACCTACTTGGCTTTTATACAGATAGAGAATTGCATCATCAGTGATATATCTTGTGGAGCGGTTGAAGGATCCTGCCATTTTTCCAGCGACCTTGGCAACAGACTTGATGTACGTGTTCCATTTCAGATCAGGAATAAAGGTCAAACCCAGAAGCTTGTCAAAACATGGAGCCTCTCCAAGACGAGAGCCATCCATTTTAATTGATGCCAGATGACGATCAGAGCGTTGATGATGTAAAGATAGGAGCTTGGTTTTGGATGAATTAAAAGTGACCAGCCACCTCTTCCCCCATTGTACCACGCGGTCAAGATCAGAGGAGAGAGGATCGGAGAGAACTTTCTCATTTATGGCCTTTGATGTGTTGCTATAGATTGTCGTGTCATCAGCATAGATGTCAACGAATGATATAAGTATGTGTTTTGGAAGATCATTGATGTAGATCAGGAAGAGAGTTGGGCCTAGGATGGATCCCTGAGGGACTCCAGCATTAATACTGTGGGCCTCTGATTTCTGCCCATCAACCATTACTCTTATGAACCTATCAGAGAGCAATGATTTAATGATTGAGAAAACATTTCCAGTTATACCGTAGCAGGAAATCTTGTGAAGTAGGCCATGATACCATACCTTATCGAAGGCCTTTGATGTGTCAAGAGCAATTGCCCTGGAAAGGAAGCCTTTCTCGAGAGATTCACTAATCCTCTGAGATATAACCATTAGCACATCTGCTGTAGATCTAGCAGAACAGAAACCATATTGCATGTCACTAAGAAGGTTATTTCTGCTGTGGTGGTTGACTACTTCTTTATTTAATATGGATTCCAGCAACTTACTCATGACACACAGGAGACTTATTGGCCTGTAATGAGAGGGGAATGACTTATCACCTGAATTCTTAAATACAGGGCATACTGATGAGGTTTTCCAGGGTATCGAGAAGCACTTCTCCTTAAGGCAACGCTTAAACAATTTTATAAATATGGGGGCAAGTTCTGTAGAGTTGATGACCTTCATCGCATAGAGTAGAATTAGCTGCAATATGTATATATATATATATATATATATATATATATATATATATATATATATATATACATGTGTATAAGTCGAATTTTTGGAAAAGGATGTCTTCTCTCTTTGAGAGGGGGTCAGTTTATTGCTAATCGCCTGATGCGCCTATCTGCAGTTCTAGGAGGTCCTCACTGCCAGGCTTTGTCTTCTTTTCCTTTTGAGTACGAAGTAGTTTATTGCTAATCGCCTGAAGTATCTTTCCCGGGGGATGCCAACAGGACTGTACAGAGTTAGTGTGCTCCTCTCCTTGGACGCTAATTTCTTGTATACTTTCCGACCTTAGTATCACATTTCTTGAGGTGAGTTAGAGATAAATATCTTGGCCGTGAGTAACCCAGCAAATGTACCATCAAAACAAATGCAATGATTGAAACCCATGGCCTACAAAGCTAAGTTAGTTACCTCCCTTTCTGAATTGATCAAGAACAATATTAAAGTTTCATATATATGTTTATAGCAGGAAAGAGATAAATAATATAGTGCTCCCGTTAAATTCAATTAAGTTAATTAAGTTCTAATTTTTGTTGTCTATACAAGAGGCATGGTATATAGTCCAATCGGTCAAATAACATCTACAACTAATATAACTAGGAACACCAACTCACCGCCGCAAAATTATCTCTATCTAATTATATATTAAACGCAGTTTGTTTGTCTGTCTGCGTGTGTGAGTTCGTTTTGTATGAGCTCTGAAACGACTGGGCCGATTGAAAAAAAGTCTGACACAAATATATTTTATGTGTCTAGTAGTATTTTAGAAAGGTTTTGTATCGTAACGCCTCCGATAAGTATCGAAAAAAGATAATTGAAAGTTAACACGCTTATAAAGATTAACACCACAAATGCATTTGAGGAGTGTTATTACCACAGAAGCATGAAGGCCTGGCATCTAAAATCAACAGTAAGTTCTTTGATATATCAGAGGTGCGTTCGAAATGCATGTTTTCCTTTAGAGCACAATTGAAACAGAAAACTTGACTTTTACGTTTTAAACTTTAATTCAAGCCATTGCATAAAACCTCATTTTTTAAATCAACAGTAGATTCTCCACAGTGCAATATAGATTGCAATGTACTGTCGACTAAGTTACTGCGCGCGAAGCCTCCCTCCTTCAGTGAATAATTGTGAGTCCCCAAATTAAGTACGCGATCAATCGATTTGATTGAGAAATTGCCAATTTGACCGATTTCAATGACAATAAAAGACATGGAAATGTAAACTATTTGTTAATCTTCATTCAATCCCGTGCAACGTCGGGTAGCCTTAGTAATATCACCTATATCCCGCCAAATGTACTTATCTCTATATAGGAGGCAGTATATAAAAAAGAAAAAAAAAGATATCAACGAAAAACTCTTTATGACCAAATGGTTTTAATTTTGTTTTGCATGTAAAACATACTACGAATTTTTTTAAATTAAAAATATTACAAGCAGGGACCCGGCGTTGCCCGAGATTGAGAGATAATAAACGAATGTTTCACACTCCAATATTTTTATTGTTATCAAAATCGGTGTAATCGCACATTTTTCAATCAAATCAATTGATTGCCATGACCACGCGCGCGCACACACACACACACACACACACACACACACACACATATATATATATATATATATATATATATATATGTATATATGTATATATAGATAGATAGATAGTTGAAGACAAGATTTAAGCAATCGAGCAAGCATGTATATATATTGTGTGTGTATATCTGTATATCTGTTTATCTATCTCATTCTATATATATATATATATATATATGTGTGTGTGTGTGTGTGTGTGTATAAATTCATCTGTAATCCTTTTTTAAAAATGGAATCACCCAATCGACAAAGACATTTTATACATTTTATATCCATAGTAAATAATATTTTCCCTATAATTCCTAATCATCCATTATCTCTTTCTATTCATACTAACCACTATCTCGTCCTAATTTCGTGTGAATGGTAATGCAACAAGCAATCCTATCCTCAACATCTTTCATATCAACCCTTAAGCCAATATCTTTAGATGTAATTCATCCAATAAATTCTACCCATGATCATACTTTAGATGACATCTTTCTTCCATTCAAGTGGATTTATCCCAGATATTATGTAACGCCAAATATGCAGAATCTTTATATTCCCTCATTGTCGCAATAACATCCATACCTTCGATCATTCCATGTTTATATTTCACACCATTGAATAGATGTAAGCAATTCTGTGCTATCTCCTGCCTCTTGTTTAGTAAGTTATTATTTAATACTATTCTATGATAAGACTCTAGAGTTCAGAATTTGCATTCTTGGATGTACTGCTCTACCTAGTAGTGACGATCTCAGATCGAATTGTGTGTTAATTCTACATAATTCTCTGAATCATTTTACCAGATGAGTTGGGTTGTTTTTAGAATCAATGAGGATATTCAATTTTCGAACTGCAAGAAATGGAACCAATGTATGTTTTACTTATATTATTTATTTAACCACATTACACTCGTATACAGCATCTGAAATTAAACATTTCCCATTAAAGACGTTTTTATAATTATATTGCAATTACACACCAGAATTTTGAAAGGCATATCACATATAAACCTCGAAACCTACACCTTCAGGTGTAGTTCATCCGATAAAATCTACCTATACTAGATGACATCTTTCTCTCATCCAAGTTGATTTACTCCGAATACTCAATATTCTTATGCAACGTTGAAAGGGCAGATATTCGCCTATGAAACATCTTCACTTTCTCTAATCGTCGCAATATATATATATATATATATATATATATATATATATATATTGCGACGATTATATATATATAGGAGGTAAATGACACTTTATATATATATATAGGAGGTAAGTGACACTTTTTATGACGGTTACCATAACAACCACGTCGCTTCAGCGACTACTGTTGCTGCTAATTCGAAAAGAGAAGTAACAAGTGAAGCAGAGAGAATGAAAGCATGAAATTTGGGGGTATTTTATTGAAAGCAGACGATTGCCGTACATTGTTATTGCATATGTGTTTATGGGGGCAAAAAATAAGACCGAAATTAAACAAAGAACAAGTAAATTTATGTGAAATCATAGATTACAATAGAAAAATGCGAGCATGAAAAGTAATATGGTTAAGCTTAAACCTGGAAAAGCAAAGGACCAGTTGTCAAAACTGGAAAAGAAAAGGACAATATATTCTAGAAAAGTATAATAAATTTATAACTTAAAGTATTGCAGCATTAATTTTTTTTTATTAAATTGATAGCATTATATAATCAATTCTTAATGCTGCACTATTTAAAGTGATAAATTTATTATATTTTTTACTAACATACCCTGTCCTTTTCTTTTCCAGTTTTAACAACTAGTCCTTTACTTTTCCATGTTTAAGCTTAACCATATTACTTTTCATGCTCGCATTTTTCTGTTGTAATATTAATATGAATAACATAAAAGAGTTTATAGATCTTAAAAACCGCTAAGATAGCATGAAAAATAAAAAATAACAGCGGTTTGAAGTTGTTAATATAGCTAAAATAATGCTAACACAACTTTTGTGTGTGTGTATACTGTAGCGTCCAAAACAAACGTACACATTTTAAAAACCTATTATTGTTGGAAATAATAACTGTGAAAAGCTTAAATTTTGACAACTGGTAGTCGTTATCATCAGTAGTAACTTACTAAAATTTGAATCATTTGCAAAGGATAGAAAAAGAATTATCACAATTATTATTTCTAAAATATAATTATCCACTGACACGTGTTTCGTCGTCTACGACTCATCAGAGTGGCTGAATCTAACGAGATTCGAAATCGGGACCACATGGAAAAATAGCGTAACTCTCAACCACTAGGCTATCTCGCACGACTGCGGGAATATATCACGTTTTATGTAGATGTTATTTGTGTTTGTTTTTTTAATCATTTTTGGAATGAATTATACGAAAGTGCATTTTTACCTAAATGCGAGTTTGGAATAATTTTCTCTTTGTCCAATTTGGTACGCCCAGATGGGGAGCGTAAAAGTTTATATATATAAGATTTTTAATAAATATTAATTTTTTCAACAATTTATATGTTCATATATATTAAAGTAAATACACACACGCGCGCACATACACACATACACGCGCGCACACACACGGACACACACAGGCACGCACACACGCACACACATGCACACACGCACACATACACACACAAACACAGACACAGAATTATATATATATATATATATATATCTTTAAGTCCAATGAAAAGACCCTATTCAGCCGACATCTTCATACCTAATATCCACCATAACCGATCGCTACACTGTTGTTTCAGTGACCCCAATACACTCATAAACCCTATTAACCCTTGTCCTCGAGTTGTCTCCGGGTATCAATAAGTGCTCATTCACTTGTAATATATATATATATATATATATATATATATATATATATATATATATATATATATATATACTAGCAATGGGTGCCCGGCGTTGCCCGGATGTTTGGAGGTGTATGCTGAGCAAAAAAAAAAAAAAAAAAAAGGGTAAATTTTTTAAACTTTGACCCCTATTATGACCTCTTAATATTTATTGTTTTGGGTTCAAATCGAGTTATTAAGTTAGATCCATGTCCAAGGAACCAATATCTAAAATGTCAAGTGTTTAGACCCAAAATTGTCGGAGGAGTTTGGTAGATTTCCCAAAGGTCAAATCGTTGAAATTTGACCCCTTAACAGCCAACTTTCTGGCCGAAACCCGATCAGATCGATTTTCCAAATTTCGAGTCTGTAGACTGAAAATTGACAGAGTTATTGCGTAAGGAAATGTACACACACACACACACACACACACACACACACACACACACACACACACACACACACACACACGTTTACTTTTATAAATATACTAGCATGGGTGCCCGGCGTTGGCCGGGTGTTTGGAGGTGTATGCTGAGCAAAAAAAAAAAAAAGGTAAATTTTTTAAAGTTTGACCCCTATTATGACCCCTTAAAATTTATTGTTTTGGGCTCAAGTGCAGTTTTTAAGTTAGATCCATGTCCAAGGAATCTTTATCTTAAATTTCAAGTGTTTAGACCCAAAATAGTCGGAGGAGTTTGGTAGAGTTCTCAAAGGTCAAATCGTTGAACTTTGACCCCTTAACAGCTAAATTTCTGGCCGAAACCCGATCAGATCGATTTTCCCAAATCTCAGTACTCTGTATATCAAATTTCGAGTCTGTAGACTGAAAATTGACAGAGTTATTGCGTAGGGAAATGTACACAGACAGACAGACACACACACGCAGACACGTTCACTTTTATAGATATATAGATAGATAGATTATATGTATGTTCATTCATACATACATACATACATATATATATATATATATGTATGAAAGAGAGAGAGAGAGAGAGAGAGAGAGAGAGAGAGAGAGAGAGAGGGGGGGATAAAAAGAAAGAGACAAACAAAGAGGGGGTGGGGGGAGCAGAGGAGTGGACCTTTCTACCTTTGGTTAGTTTATTCGCCCTTCCCTTACCTCCGTCTCATGATCTGCCTCCTTCTACCCTCGCGTTTTATGAACCCAACCACCTCACACCACTACCGGCGCTGCGCCCGACACAGACACGACGGATATTGCGATTTAACTTTAGCGTCATCACCATTATTATAATCGACAATCGATTGATTTTCTCATCATCAATCATCATCGTCGTCACCATCAACGTCAACATCATCATCATCATTATCATCATCATCATTGCCATCGTGTATTATCAGTACTTTTGTATTGTTGATATAATTGTCGTAACAGGATTATTACGGAAGTTGGTCTCTGCGTAAAAAAAAAAAAGGTGTCAATTACGTAGAGACTCGGGTAAAAAAAGTTAACATACCTTGATTTTTTTTGTGCGTGTGTGTGTGTGTTTCGTTTTGAAAAACAAAAAAAACCTTCCTTCACAAAAAAAAAACAAAAAACAAAAAACAAAAAAAAAACACACCAAATGTTAAGTCGACTTTATCATTATTCCCGCACCAGGAGTTTTCACACAGGCCATTAATAAATAAAGAACAACCGAGAACAACCCATTGGAATCTAAGTGACAACAAGTCTCCCCAGATTTCCAGTACCCATCACCTCTTTCGATAACTTTTGCAAATTTGTTTACGCTATCGCAACAGCCGTTTACCATTGATTTTTCGTTGGTAGCGACCATTATAGTCTTTACAGGAATTTGGATTTCAATAATCCTCCCCAAGGCCCCAGTCCTCTTCGCACTCATCCAGTGGAGGTCTGGTTAGTGCTTTGTATCTTCACCCTTCCATCCTCCTTCACCCTTTTTGATTGTTTGGTGCGGTGTGGCATAAGCCAACACTATTATTTATTTATTTAATTTTGGAGATTGTTGTTGTTGTTGTTATTATTATTATTATTATTATTATTATTATTATTATACATTTTCCTCTTTAAAACGGCAAAAGTTATAGACCGTTTGACATATGATGAGCGCTTTATGCCAAACTTCAGGAGTAAATGTCTTATTGTGATAAACAATTCCTACTAATCCATGACTGTGATACCCTAATACTTAGTTTGCTGCACCATATTTAAACAAAATACTACAAAACCATAACATACAAAATTTCATAACAAAAGTCCCTACAAAATTTTAGCCCGATCGGTCCAGTATTTTCCGAGGGAAAGTAGAACGAGCAAACAAACAAACAAACAAAAAAAAACGTTGTTCCCTGGAATCTGAGTGACAACAAATCTTTTAGTTCTTTTCAACTTCATCACAACAGCCAATTAACATTGTTTTTTTTTTTTTTTTTATTAATTGTTTTCCCTGGAAGTTGAGCTGCAATAGACTTCCGTAAGGTCCTAATATTTTTTGCGCCCTTCTAGTGGAGGTCTGCTTAGTACTTTCCCTCATCGCTCTTTCCATCCTCCTTGATCTTTTTGAAGTCATTTTGTGCAGTTTTAAGGGAGGCATCATTATATATTGGCCCACTCAAAGTTTTCACACCAAGTAGTATCCCCCCTCCCTCCACTCACCTGGAGTCCAAGTGACATCAAGTCACTCTCTCTCTCTCTCTCTCTCTCTCTCTCTCACACACACACACACACACAAAATTCGATATTCTCCACCACCACTGTCGATAACCATTGAAAAATAAGTTTGGGTTAGCGCAACTACCGTTTACAGTTGATTTCTCGCAACCACACAATTACAAACACTAAGTCAACTCCTTTTGCCGTAGTAAGACTGTCGGAAAATTTAAGTTGTTAGCGGAAAGAAAAAAAAATATTAAAGTCGACCCTCGGATATAAAACCTAAATTTTTGGAATACTCCCCCCCCCAAAAAAACAAAACAAAACAAAACACACACACACACACACACACACAGCGATAAAAATAAATTAATCGACTTTTTTCGTACTAATATTACTTATTATTGTTGCTGTTATAGCGAGATTATCACGGAATTTGGGTTGGAGGCGGAAAGAAACCTTTAAAACAGGCCCTCCCTCGGCCACAAAAGGTGATACTTCATGCTTTTTAGATTATTTTTAACTCCTAACAATTTATTTTTATTTTTTTAAAAGAAATTAATTAAAAACTAACCAAATACGTATAAAATACGAACATTCTCCTAACGACAAAAAAAAAAAAAAAAACAAAAACAAAAAGAAAAAAAAAGTCAACTACTTTGAATTAGTAATATAACTTCCTCACTTATTCGAAGCAAACAAATATTAACACAAAACCTGGGCTGAGGGCGAGGAGCGAAAAACCTTAAAATTGTCTCTCAGATTTAAAAGCTGAAACACCTTGTTGCTTTTTGGGGTCATCGCAAACCGCCGTTTCTAAAAATAAAAATAAAACAAACAAGCAAA